>NC_090391.1:78106630-78419963 GCF_036365525.1 Heterodontus francisci | reverse complement strand
TGGCTGCTGTGTGTTATATTCGGCCTCCTTATCTCGAGAGACAATGTGTAAGCGCCTGGACGTGGTCAGTGGTGTATGGAGCAGCGCCTGGATTGGCTATAAAGGCCAATTCTCGAGTGAAAGGCTCTTGCACATGTGTTGCAGAAAAATTTATTTGTCGGGGCTGTTACACAGTTGGCTCTCCCCTTGCGCCTCTGTCGTTTTTCCTGCCAACTACTAAGTCTCTTCGACTCGCCACACTTTAGCCCCGCCTTTATGGCTGCCTGCCAGCTCTGGCGAACGCTGGCAACTGACTCTGACGACTTGTGATCAATGTCACAGGATTTCATGTCGCGTTTGCAGACGAAATTTAAAGCGGAGACTTGGACGGCTGGTGGGTCTGATACCAGTGGCGAACTCGCTGGACAATGTGTCTTTGGGGATCCTGCCATCTTCCATGCAGCTCACATGGCCAAGCCATCTCAAGCGTCACTGACTCTGTAGTGTGTATAAGCTGGGGATGTTGGCCGCCTCGAGGACTTTTGTGTTGGAGATACGGTCCTGCCACCTGATGCCAAGTATTCTCCGGAGGCAGCGAAAATGGAATGAATTGAGACGTCGCTCTTGGCTGACATACGTTGTCCAGGCCTCGCTGCTATTGAGCAAGGTACTAAGGACGCAGGCTTGATACACTCGTACTTTTGTGTTCCGTGTCAGTGCGCCATTTTCCCACACTCTCTTGGACAGTTTAGACATAGCAGCGGAAGCCTTTCCCATGCGCTTGTTGATTTCTGCATCTAGAGACAGGTTACTGGTGATAGTTGAGCCTAGGTAGGTGAACTCTTGAACCACTTCCAGAGCGTGGTCGCCAATATTGATGGATGGAGCATTTCTGACGTCCTGCCCCATGATGTTCGTTTTCTTGAGGCTGATGGTTATGCCAAATTCATTGCAGGCAGCCGCAAACCTGTCGATGAGACTCTGCAGGCACTCTTCAGTGTGAGATGTTAAAGCAGCATCGGCAGCAAAGAGGAGTTCCCTGATGAGGACTTTCCATACTTTGGACTTCGCTCTTGGACTGGCAAGGTTGAACAACCTGCCCCCTGATCTTGTGTGGAGGAAAATTCCTTCTTCAGAGGACTTGAACGCATGTGAAAGCAGCAGGGAGAAGAAAATCCCAAAAAGTGTGGGTGTGCACCATACACAATTTCACAACGCAGGAAGTGACTAATTTTACTTCGACAGCTCCTTTCTAGCACGCGACCTCTAACACCTTAAAGGATAAGGGGGCGGACGCATGGAAACATGGACACCTGCAAGTTCCCTCAAGCCATACACATCCTGAGTTGGAACGACGTCACCATTTCTTCACTATTGCTGGGTAAAAATACTTGAACTTTCTTTCTAATTGCACTGCCGGTGTGTCAAAAGCAGATGGTGCCTCGGGTTTCAAGAAGGTGGCTCTCCATCACGTTCTCAAGGCAAACAAAAGATGGATCACAAATCCCAGCCTCGCCAGAAATGCCCTCGTCCAAGTTACAAGAAGGAAGTGCCTTCAACTTGCGACCTCAGGCTGAGCCCACATTGGTGCCCCAGCCAGCCCAGAAATCAGCATCCTCCCCTTGTATCCAAGCCATCAGAAACCTGCTGTTGATCACTAATGAAATATTGGCTGCTCTCACACTGTGCTTCCACAACCGTAATCCAGCCTTCCTCACCTCGACTCTCAATCTCCATACTGCTCTCCTTACCAAGTAACCCATTTCCCTCCACCGCAACCTACAGGCATACCGAATGCCACAGCTCAGATCCTAATCTGGTCAAGGACGCATACCCTTGAACTCTGCCTTCTTGCCAAATTCCACATTTTTGCAGTGGTTCCAGTGAATGAATTTGAAGAACTTTGTCAATTCCTAACATTAATTTCGTGGTCCACTTCCCGGACAGCTCAGTGATCAACCACAGCCATAGATCTCTGTGCACATTCTCCACCGTTTATGAATAAGTGGTCTCCCAATTAAAATGGTAATGAGGAGGAATATCTTCTCTTGAAAGTTCCATCATATTTGGAATTCTCTTACCCAGAAGGCAGTGGAGTCTGCGTCATTGAATATATTCAAGGTTGGTTGAGACTAACTTTTCATTTGCGAGGGAGTGAAGACATATTGTTGTCTGGCAGGAAATTGAAATTACAGCCATGTTCAGATCAGCCATTATGGTATTGAATGGCAGAACATGATCTATGGGCTGAATGGCCTACTCCAGCTTTTATTTCTAAAGACCTTATCATCATAGGTGCATCTCTTGCACTTGAATAGAAAGAAGCCGCAGGCAAGGAGACTAGATCTTGGGTGTGATGGAAGAATGAACAAAGATATTTTGTTCGCGATTTTAGTTGGACATGGTGGAAATGGAGGAGGATGATGTATTGAAGGTGGAGGCATTGGACTGGAAATTGAGAATAAGTGAATTAATAGCCTGGTTCTGGAAGGTAGGGAAGGAGGTGAGGACAGTCACTCGGGTGATGGAACAGATACCACTGAGGACTCTGCAAAACTAATGTGAGGAATGCACGGTTAACGTGAAATGAAGAGACTGCAAAAGCTCTGGTATGGAAGATGGCAGCGTTGGGACAAACAGAAGGCGATGAGGATACTGAAAGAATGGAAGTTATTATTTACACAAAGCAGAGTTGGAGGATATATCTGTGGGAGTTGGTGGATCACAGTAAATGCTGATGCAGAGCCTGTCCATTTAAATGGAGAGGGAATTCGTGAAAGAGAAGTGAAGGGTCACAGATGGACCATTTTCAGGCGAGGGGGAGACAGATATTTCAATGCAATTGTGATTAAATTTTCGAGCTCAATGTGAAAGAAGGTTTTGACACAAATCCAATCATCAATGTATCGGATAAAGAGGTGGAAAAGGGAACCACACTAGCTAAGAGCGTGTGAGGGATGGAACAATATTGAAATTCCTGACATTGTGCCCAGTTCTAGGCACTGAACTTGCGGAACAATGTGTCGGCTTTCGAGTGGGTGTAGAAAATGATCAAGAGAAAATTTCCAAGTGTGACAGTTGTTTTATGCCGACAGATTAGAGAATCAAATTGAGAGAAAGGTTGATAGAGTAGTTAAAAACCACGGACGGTTTAAACAGAATGGGCACAGAGAAACTGCTCTCATTGGCAGACGTAGCGAAAACCAAAGGACACATACATAGAATCAATGGCGACATAAGGGAAAACGTATGTTTCCACAGCACGTGTTGAGGATATGAAATGAACTGCCTAAGAGTGTGGTGAATACCGATTGAATCAGAAGCGAACTGAATAATCAACTTAAGAGAAAAGCAATGCATGTCAGTGAGGAGGAGATGTGGAAGTCAGATTAGCTGAGGTGCCCGTGCAGAGAACAGACATGGAGAAGACAGACCAAATGGCCAAATGCAGTGTTGCAACCATTCTATGTTCCTTTTTTCTTTGAATTTATGAATTGTTGAACAGAATTGTACAGCTAATGAGGGCACCCAAAGTATAGACGAACATCCCTGAGAGGCTCCTCTGACGTCAGGAAATTAATTTCTGAATAGTCATGCAGAGTGAAGGACTTCACTGAAACAACATGAAATCTACAGATGGGACTCATGATTTTTCGAGGACTTCCTTGATTTCTCTTTAACACAGCTTCCACTTATGATGAGTTGCTTGTTGTGATCAGATTTGCCCAGTCTTGGGGGGTGGGGATGGGGATGGCGATGGGTCCAATTCAATTTCAGTGAAAAATATATTTCATCAACAGGGAATTAACACAACTGTCCTAATCTGTTTGTTCAAAGATTAAGAAAAACTGTTTGAACAATTTTGCAACCTCAGTATCCCCATGGAGATCCGGGAGGGTATAAAGTTAATGCACTGGGAATGTGTCACCTCAGAACGTATTTCAGAGATATAACCTGCAGAACGAACAGACCGATAAATCCTAGCAGAAAATGCACCGACCAATTCAATGGGTGGGGAAAATATTCTGTCTGATCCTTGCTATCATTGGCGTTCCTGGTAAGTATCTCTAACCAATGAAGTTTTGCAAATCTGTGTATGAGCTGTTTTCTTCCATTACCATGGGAATGATAATACTACATGAGATCGAATGGTTACAGTTAGACAGACACATATTCACTAATATAATTGCATTAATTTCCTGAATTATCTGTGCAGTTTGAATCTGTTGTCTCAACTGTTCCTAGCTCAAGGCACACTGCATTGTAAAGTTATTGAATTATGTGGAATGTTGTGTTCTGTAGAATCACAGCTCAAAGCAGGAGAATATCAGAGGGTAAGGATTACTGGAATTATCTGTTAATGTAGAATTATACAGTGTGTGTGCACTAACTGGTGTGGAGCCCCTGACCTCAGTGATCATGTCGAACTGGGAGTCTCTGTCACTCGAGAATTACACTGCTTGTGGCTGACTAACTGGTGTGGACAAAGTAACACTAGGTACCATGTATTTTCTGGAGTATCTGTCATTGTAGTCAATGCTGGTCCCCATCTTACTCTTACTCGAAGTAGAGTTGTTGACAGCACTATTAGATGCTGATTAATTTCCTTCCCGAGCACAGTCCTGAGAAGCGTTTGGTCATGAGTGCAGTGCAATAATAAATAATCCTCTTCAATATTATGAATAATACTGATGACTATGACTTGTTAATGGTCAAGTTACCGATTTTACAGCACAGAAACAGGACATTTGGCACAACTAGATCACGACTGTCTTCCCTCTCTACACGATGCTCTCTTCATTCCCGCTCATCTAATTCCATCTGTATATCCTTCCAATCCTGTCTCCCTCATTTTCTCACCTCGCTTCTTCTTATTTTTTTTCCATTGCAACTTCCACATTCTCAGCACTCCAAGTAAATAGGTCTTTCTTGAATTCCATCTTGCATTTATTGATGATCATCTTATTTTGAGGAAATACTGAACTGGTCACCAGCAAAGGTGGAAATATCAGGTCCACGTTTTCCTTCTCTAATCCCTATATAATTTCAAAGGTCTCTATTAGTTGGACACACATACTTATCTTATCAAAAGAATCGAGCCACAACATATCCCGATAATTATAATCTCTCAGTTATTGTATTTTTCGTAAAGAATGTGTGCACCTGTTGGTTACCCTGGATACTTTTATCATGTGTAGCCCAGAAGAGTACATTATCATTTATGTGTTCAATCACCGCCTTTCTAATATGTTAATGATATTCCTGTAGAAATGAAAGCCTGTGCGTTGATCATATTTGCACTATCTCATGCAAATCCCTGTTCAATTTCAATCATTTATACATCAGAAGGAATGGCCAAAGACGTATGAGTGCCTCCTATCCGAAGGACTGATTCGAATCAGGCTGAAATTACTTCAATGCCAGGGAGTGATTCGAGCCCGGGATGGGTTCCGACATTGGGAGTGGTTGAAGACTGGGTAACGTTCACCAATCTACCCGTTTTTGGCTCCTCGTCACTATAATGAACTGGATGACCAGCATCCGGTGAGCAGTTGTTCGTCCCTTCCTGGATTTTTTAAATCTGGAAGTGCTGGTGTTGGAGGCAGGTTGGTGTCATGGACCCGATCGGACCTGATCCCAACCCACACGGTTTTTTGTGCTAAAATCCTTCCTGCTTGGGTTGAGAAGTGGGGAATGTTTTTCAGTTTTTTCAGTAATTCGCAACCGCTTCTCCTTTCTCTCCATTACAGTTAATTTAGTGTCAATTGTAATCCTGTCCAAGGGAAATTGTGGACTCTCTACCTGCACCACTCGCTACCTGGTGGCCATGTCAACGGCGGATCTACTGGTCATTATCACTGAGATCATACTCCGGAGAATCAATAACCTTTATTTCCCATTAAATTTCTTGGACCTCACCTCTGTGTGTCGCCCTCTCTCTGTCCTGATCCGTGCAACCATCGACTGTTCCGTCTGGTTCACCATCACTTTCACATTTGATCGATTTGTCGCCATTTGTTGCCAGAAGCTGAAATCAAAATATTGTGCCAGGAAAACTGCGACTGTGGTTCTAACAACTACCGGCATTCAACTCTGTCTAAAAAATATTCCCATCTACTTTAGATTTAAACCTAGACGGGTCATCGACGATGTACAATGGGGCTGCTCGAACAAGCCAAGCTATTTTACTGACCCTCGATGGATTGGATTTGCAATGTTTGAAAAAGTTTTAACACCATTATTGCCATTCATTTTAATTCTGTTGCTGAAAGCTCTGACGTTCAGACACATTTTAGTGACCAATCGTGTTCGTCAGAGACTGAGACGTCAGAGCAAGAAAGATAATCACAGTGACTCTGAAATGGAGAGAAGAAGGAAGTCTATGATTTTACTCTTCACCATATCTGGCAGTTTCATATTTCTGTGGCTGGTGTATATTTTATATGTCTTTGATGCTGGTTATTTCTTCGATGATGATTCTTCCTATACCTTTGAAGATGTCGCATATATGCTGCGGAATTTAAGTTGCTGTACAAACACATTTATATATGTGGCCACTCAGTCAGAGTTCAGAGAGCAGTTAAAGAGCGCGGTGAAATATGCAGTTACATCAATTATTAAATTAATTCATAAACAAAGCAACTGAGACCAGCTTAAAGATCAAGTGGTCAATGGACAAGAGGTGACCGCTGGAGATCAAGAAGAAAATGGCCTGTAGGAGTAAAGACAAAAACTAGAGCTGTTAGTTGCGGGTCGAGGGGGTCCAGAGCAAGAGGAGTAGTAAATTAGCAGAAGTCAAAAAAAGATAATGAGCATCGAGCAAAGGGAAAGAGATGACCTTCGTGAAGGGGTCAGGAGGAGAGTGATTGTAATCTATTAAGGAACTGATGTGAAAGAAGCTTGAACTGGATATGACACCGATCATTAAACAAGAACCATGCAGTTTAATAAGATTGCTAACTGACTTGATCAATTAAATATATCTGCAGTAGAAAAAATTTATATTTAAAAACAACGTTGTTTTTTCCTGATATTCCATTAGACACAACGCTGGCACCCTGGGAAGGTTGAGGTGAATTGTTTACGGCAGTTGGCATTGTTGATAAGAAGAGGAAAGATTGATGTACAATTGCTTTGTATCTGCAAGGATGTGCTATTTGTTCAAACAATGAAATGTTAACTCTTGGAGCCGAGGAAATAAGAGATGGACATGCATTTAGCATACTTCAGTCTAATTACAGAGGTGCGGTTTCAGCAGATGAACCTCATGTTAAACTAATGGAAGAGTTAATTCAAAGGTTATCATAATAATGAATCGGAAGTCCAAAAGATGGAAACTCAGAGTCTTTGCTGGTACAATTTACAATGGTGTCTGTGGATTAATTATTCTGAAACACAGTTCCACGTAATGTCAATTCAGAGACTGGAGAACAAAGGGATCGCCTGTGCTGGCAACATTTAATGAATCCTGGCCTTGAAGGATAAGAAACTTCCATGTTGTCTTCAGTGCTTTTTTGTTAAGTATTTATAACATCTTGCTTAATAAATTATACTGGATTCATAAGTAGCCGTTATTTGTAACTTGTTAGGTCAGGCACAACTGAGGACCCCATTGTAATAAATTTAAAATTCAGAACCGAGAATTTTTAAATAAAAGTGTTTGAGCCTCAAAACCCCAAAACATACAATGGTGTAACTTGGGGCCAGACGTTGAAAAAGGCTAAACCGAAATGATTGGCTGTGAAGTTGAGTGGAATCTTGCTCTGATTAGTCTGAACAACTTTTTTCATTCAAGGAAGAGAATCCATTAGGGGAACAACCAGACATAGATCCGCAAGACCGGAGAATAAGATGAATTACGAGGTAAAAGATTTGTCAAAAACATGGAACGAATATCAGTAGAAAAGATGAATAACTTAGCATTTTAACCTTCCAAGAACCATGGAATCATAGAAACATAAAATGTTTAAGGCACAGAAAGAGGCCACTTTGGCCCACCGTTTCTGTGCCAGCCGAAAAAAGGATCCATCTATTCCAATCCCACCTTCCAACATTTAGTTCTTAGCCCTGCAGATTATGGCATCTGAGGTGCATAGCAAGTCTCCTTTTCAATGAGTCGAGAGTCTCTGCCTCAACTATTCTTTCAGGCAGTGAGGTCCAGATCACTACCACCCTCTGGGTGAAAAACGTTTTTCGTCATCAACCCTCTATTTTTCCAGCAATCAGTTTAAAACTGTGCCCCCTGTGTCACTGAGCTCTCTGATATGGCGAATAGATTCTTCACCTCCACTCGATCCAGGCTTCTCAAGATGATGTACATTTCAAGCAGATCTCCCCTCACCCTTCTCTGTTCAAAGGAGAATAACCCCTGCCTATCCAATATTTCCTCCTACTTGCATTTTTTCCAGTCCTGGCAACATCCTCGTAAATCTCCTCTGTGCCCTCTCTAGTGCAATTACATCCTTTCTGTAATGAGGTGACCAGAACTGCACACAGTACTCAAGTTGTCGCCTAACCAATGAGTTATACAGTTCCAGCATAACCTCCCTGCTCTTATATTCTATACCACAGCGAATAAAGGAAAATATTCCATATGCCTTCTGAACCACCTTATCGACCTGTCCTGCTACTTTCAGGGATCTGTGGACATTGACGCCAAGGCCCCTCACTCCCTCTACACTTCTAAGTGATTTATCATTTAAAGTGTACTCCTTTGTCTTGTTTGACCTCCCAAAATGCATCACCACGTATTTCTCCGGCTGGAATTCCATTTGTAACTTTTGTGCCCATCTGACCAGACCATCAATATCTTCCTGCAGTCTACAGCTATCCTCCTTGCTATCCACAAAACAGCCAATCTTCGTCTGGTCTGCAAACTTCTTGATCATGAGGTCTACATTTACATCCAAATCGTTAAGATATCCCACAAAAAGCAGTGGACCAGTTTTGAGCTCCCCGGAATACCAATGGAAATAGCCCTCCTGTCATTAAGACACCAATCAACAATTACCCTTTGTTTCCTGCCACAAAGCCAATTTTGAATCCACCTCGGATTTTGTGATAATTACCGTTCCTGAATTACCACGTGTATCTGGACAGAAGGAACTTATCTGGCTCCAAGCCAAATGGACCTTGTGTTCTTTGTTTCTCTAAATAATTGGACCATATGGTCACAGAGATCAATCAACACCAGCAGTTTAAGACTTCTGCAACATTTATGACAGCATGGTAATATTTTGATCTGAAGGTTTGGCCTTATTTTTATAAAAAGTCAGGAATTGGCATTAATTCATTCATACATTTGTTTCCATTTGTTATCTTTCTGGAGAAAGTATTTGTAATTATTTGCAGATAGCTCGCATAACAACTGTGGACAGTAGTGTCTCTGATAAATTCATCTGAAACAACGAAACATGGAAATGATTGTTTAAGACATTTAAATCAATAATAGATAAATTAATATGAGTTGCTATTCCAAGCACTCTAAAGGAAATCTCCCTGAGTTTAAAGGGATACACACATACGTAATTTTCAAAAAAGTTAATGGGAATACTGTCCAGGTGGTAGCTGAATATTAAGGAAAACCTCCTTTTAAGATAATTAAATGAAAGATATTATCAACTGATGACAGCATTATTTGAATTTGGGTAACTTAGTTGAAAAAATAATCCGTATGATTCGGTACATTTCCTATCAACAGTAAAGGGGTATCTGAGGTAAATAATAAGCCAGCGTGCATAATCTATTGTTTTAATTGTATGTACTTACATGATAATAGTTTAGGAATTAACAGCACACCTGTGAAAGAATAATGACTGTCATCGAGTGAGGTGATCAGCAGGTGTGGTGACAGTCTTCAATCTGAGGGGTGTCAATGAAGTTTTAACAGATAATAACATTCTTCATCGTGAGTAGTCACTTCGGGTTATGATATTTTAGAAGGTAAGAACATGCAAAATTTGTGCAGATCACAGCACTCATGAGCTGGAGAACAGAAAGAGTGGTCAACAATAATAATCAGATTAAGGAGGAGGCAGATTTTGTCCTGTGGGGAATTGGAGGTTCTTGGAATGGTGTTTTAAAATGACTAACGTTACTTACTCCTCATAATAATTAATCAGTGGACTCATTAAGAAAGAAATTAGTCAATTTCATACTTTGTGAATGATAACATGATTAGTAACTGGTTTGTAACTTTTCCTTGGATTCACAATTAAACATCCATCTACAATATAAATGTGTTTAGGTGGGGTAAAATCAGTTGAGCTGCGTTTATCTTTAAATAGGCAACTATTTTGTAGCAACTTGCAATAAGTCATTTGAGTTATAAGATAATCCAGCTTCTGTTTTAACCTAACTTACATCATGCAAATAAGAGAGAAAATATTTGAGTATGACCACTGGGATTTAGAAGTGCAACAACAGCTGAGACAAAGACAAAGGAATGATTATTGGAGGAATCAAATGAACAGACAAACAATACATGGCAAAGCCTGGAATAAAATGGAATGTCGTTTCTTGAAAGAAAAAATAAGCATTTTAAATATTGTATTGGATAACAAAGTTTCTTCAATGCTCAACAGTGGGTGCAAAACAGTTGTTGGAGAATAAATCTAAGTATCTGGTTTGGAAAGTAAAGGTAAAGGGAAAGTTCTAAAGTTTTTTTTTAATATAGTAGGTCGTTTCTTTTAGTGACCCAAGGTCCTTTGTGTAAATAATCTAATTGTTGGGTAATTTAAGGGTATAAATGAAAGGGTAACTTATGGCAGGGCAGCTCGGCAACCTGGAGTGCTCCTCCTGAGCGATATGGGAAGTCAGGGACACTTCCAGTGTCCAGGGCGAAGACGTGTGCAGGAGGTGTCTCCAGCTGCAGCTACTCGAAATCCGCGTTTCGGATCTTGAGCGGCAGTTGCGGACACTGTGGAGCATCTGCGAGGCTGATATCATCGTGGATAGCACGTACAGGGAGGTGGTCACACTGCAGGTTAAGACTGCTCATGTAGAAAGGGAATTGGGTGACCCCCACATGCAGAGTAGAAGAACTAGGCAGATAGTGCAGGTGTCCCTTTCATCCATTTCCAATTCTAACAGATGTTCCACTTTGGATACTGTTGGAGGAGATAGCTTCTCAGAGGAACGCGGCAAAAGCCAGGTCCGTGGCACCACCGGTAGCTCAGCTGCACAGCAGGGTAGGAGAAAGAGTGGGGGAATTATTGTGATGGGGGATTCTATCGTCAGGGGTACAGACACGCGTTTATGTGTCCGCATAATTGACGCCAGGATGGTATGTTGCTTGCCTGGCGCTAGGGCCAAGGATCTCACGGAACGGCTGCAAGACATTCTGAAGGGGGAGGGTGAACAGTCAGAGGTTGTGGTACTCATTGCTACCAGCGACATAAGTAGAAAGAGGGATGAGGTGATGCAACAAGTATTTCGGGTGCTAAGTAGCAAATTGAAAAGCAGGACTGCAAACGTTCTAATCTCTGGCTTACTCCCAGTGCCACGTGCTAGTGAGTATAGGAATAAGAGGATAGAGCATATGAATGCATGGCAGGAGGAAGGGCGTTAGTTTCCTAGACCACTGGGTCTGGTTCTGGCAAAGGTGGGACCTGTACAAGTTCGATGGGTTGCACCTGAACTGCAATGGGGCCAACATCCTTGCTGGGAGTTTTGCTAGTGCCGTTCGGGCATGGGAGTGGTTTGACTAATTTGGCAGGTGGATGCGATACAGAGTGGAGGCACAGTCGGGGTGACGTACAGTCAGATATAGACGAGAAACTGAGTGAGACTGGAAGGCTCAGCAAATATAGACCAGGACCCTTGACTGGTTCCCTTAGACATGAATCAATGAGTCGTTCCAAGGCTGGCAGGAGGGTTTAGGGGAGACCAGAGAGAACCCCGACCTTGTCAGCACTTTGCAAACAGAAAACCAACATTGCATTGGCAGTGATATTAATAAAACCCTTAGGAAGACAGAAGGAGGCCATTCGGCCCCTTGAACATGTCCCACCCATTCAATCAGGTCAAGGCTGATTTGCTTCTTGTCCACATCAAGCTGTCTCGGCTCCGTAAATATTAATACCCTTTCCTAACAAATCTTTACCAGTAATCAGGAATTAATGCCACTGCCTGTTAACACTCGGGAATTCCTTTTCACAACCTCTCTGCCTCTCTACCTCTCATTCCTGCTTAAAGACATTCCTTAAAACTAACCTTTTTGACCAAGCTTTTGGTCATCAGCCTTAATCTCTCCTTATGTGTGTTTGGTGTCAGATTTTGTTTTATAATGCACCCTGCATAGTATCTTTGGGACATTTAATACTGGCCTTCTCCCTCACCCCATCTCTATGTCTCGCTCTCTCTCTCTCCTCGCCTCGAAGGCAAGTATATCCTTCCTGAACACCAACATTGAACAGTTTCTCACCATTAGAAAAATGTTCTGTGTTTCTATTCTTCCTGCCGAAGTGAAGAACCTCACATTTCTCCACATGATATTCCAGCTTCCAATATCTTGCCCACTCACTTCACCTTTCAATCTTCCTTTGCAGTCTCTGTGTGCCCTCGTCACAGCTTACTGTCCCACTACCCTTTGCATCATCAGCCCATATAAACCCAACATCGGCAGCATTTGAGAGATGCACTTTTGTTCTGACAAGTATAATGATCCAACTGGTTGATATTTTGTGCAGGATATTTCGGTATATTCATCGGAGTTGTTAAGATGAAAGCTCTTTATTAAGAGATTATTGGAACATAGGAAGGTAGGAAAAGGATTAGGCCATTCAGCTCCTCTAGCCTGTCTCACCATTCAATGAGATCATGGCTGATCCGCAGCCTAACTCCATATACGTGCCTTAGGCCCATATCCCTTAATATATTTGTTTCACAAAAATGTATCTCAAATTTAAAGCCAACAACTGTTCTGGATTCAACCGCTGTTTGTGGGAGAGAGTTCCAACCCACTACAACCCTTTGCGTGAAGAAGGGCTTCCTAACATCTCCCCTGAATGGACTGGCCCTACTTTTTAGACTATGTCCCCTCGTTTTAGAATCTTCGAACAGTGGAATTAGTTTATCTTTATCCAGCCGGTCTTTTCCTGTGAATATCTTGAAGACTTCGATCAGATTACCGCTCAACCTTCTAAATTCGAGCGAGAAAGGGCCTAATTTGTATAATCTCCCCTCGTAAAGTAACCCCTGTAGTCCAGGTGTCATTGTAGTAAAACTACATTTCACTCCCTCTAAGGCCAATATATCCTTCCTCAGGTGTGGTGCCCAGAACTGCTCACAGTATTCCAAGTGGGGTCTAACCAGGGTTTTGTACAGCTGCAGCATAACCTCTGTGTCTTTATTCTCCAGTCTTCTAGATATAAAGGCTGGCATTCCATTAGCCTTTTTGAATAATTTCTGCACTTGCTTGCGGCATTTTAAACATCTATGCACCTGAACCCCCAAGTCTCTTTGGTCATCCACTGTACTTAACCTCTTTCCATTTGGAAGTACCCTGCTCGATACTTTTTTGGTCCAAAATGGATAACCTCACACTTGCCCACATTGAAATCCATCCGCCACAGTTTTTTTTCCATTCACCTAGTCTGTCTATATCTCCTTGTAACTTTATGCTATCATCTAGACTTTCTACAATGCCGCCTAACTTCGCATCATCAGCAAATTTGGAATTATGACTTACGATGCCATCATCCAAGTCGTTAATGAATAATGTGAATAATTGAAGCCCCAACACAGATACCGGTTGGACACCACTAGTTACATCCTGCCAATGGGAATACTTACCCATTATCCCCACTCTCTGTCACCTCCCACTCAACCAACTTCCTACTTCCATGTCAATAATTTGCCCTCAACTCCCTGGGTGTCTACCTTAATTAACAGTCTCTTATGTGGGACTTTATCAAATGCCTTCTGGAAAGTCCATATAAATAACATCCATCGACATTCACCTGTCCAGTACCTTAGTCACCTCTTTAAAAAAAAGTATCAATGAGATTTGGCAGGCATGACCTCCCGTCATGAATCCACGTTGGCTGTCCCTGATTAACTGAAATTTTTCTCGGCGTCCAGTCACGGTTTCCTTGATTATATACTCCATCAACTTGCCCACCACAGATGTCAGGCTAACTCATCTGTAATTTCCTTGGTTCCCCCTTTCACTCTTCTTCAAAAATGGAGTGATATGTACAACTTTCCAGCCCAGAGGGACCACTCCTGAATCTAGGCAACTCTGAAAGACTATAGTTAAGGTATCTACAACGTGCTCACCTACTTCCTTTAACACCATCGCATGGAAACCATCAGTATCTGGAGTTTTCTCACTGTTTAGTTGCATTAATTTCTTTGTTACTGATGTTTTACTGAACGTTAATTGTATAAAGTCCCTGGCACCTATCGGCTATTAATTTTTCGGGATTGCCGGTAAGTTATCCTCCTTTTCAACTGTAAATACTGGGGCAAAGTAATTGTTCGACATGTCTGCCATTTCAATGACAATATCTCCATTTTCAGCTTTTAGTGGGCCAACATTGCTCTTGACCACCCGATTTCCCCTTATGTAACTATAAAATTTCTTCTTATTGATTTTGATGTCCCTTGAAAGTTTCATTTCATCATCTCTTTCAGTAACTCCTTTAAGCTGCTTTGTGACCCTTTGCTGGTCTTTGTGTCTATCCAATTCGGCCGGATCTGTGTTGTGTTTTGCATTTTTGTAAGCCCTTGCTTTTACGTTTGTACTGTCCCTAATCTCTTTGGTTGTTCATGGCTGTTTTTTCTGTGAAGTGGAGCTTTTTCCTCTCAGGGGTATATACTCGCTCTGTATTACGTTAAATGTTTATTTCAATATTCTCCACTGTTATTCAGTTGTTTGACCCAGAAAGAGATCTTCCCAGTTTACTGTGGAAAGTCTCTGTCTAATCCTGGAAAAGTCAGCCCGACCCAAGTCTAAAATTCTAGCAGCTGATTCGTGCATTTCACTTTCAAACGATGCCTTGATTTCAATCATGTTGTGACCACTATTTGATAAATATTCACGCCAGTTAGGCTGCTAATTAAATTTCTCTAGTTACTCATAACTAAATCTAATATTGCCTCTCCCCTTGTTACATCTGGGACACATGGCTGTCGGAAACTATCCCAGACACATTCCCAAAATTCACTTCCTTTCTGACAGATGCTAGTCTGCCTCTGCAAATCTATGTGTTAGTTAAATCCCACATTAATACGACTTTGCCTTTGTTACACACTTGCCTAATTTGTGAATTTATACAATCTGACACCTCAGAACTGCGACCAGGGGGTCTATACACAAAACCTCTTCCAGGTTTAGATCGTTTTCTGTTCCTCAGTTCCACCCATAAAGTCACCATTGGATGAAAGACTCTCCTTCGGTGACCTATCCCACACAGACAGAAAGACAGAGAGAGAGATTTCACAGGGAGCAGGATAATTTTTGCTTTCCTTTTCTTGTCTTTGGGGTCAGGAGGTAATGGGACAGTCCCAGAGACTGACAGTCTGTAACCCGTGACCCAGCGCTGTGACCACGAGTCACAGGGGGAGGGGGCAACATGGAGAGGGTCAGTCCCAACCTCTTAAAGGGACCCAGCACCACCAGAACTGCTCCTTCGGTTTAAACCTTCGAGTGAGTCAGGAGGTGTTTGAACAAGGATGGGAACAAAGTGAAATTGAATCTTCCAATATTTATTTGTTCAGCGATGTTAATAGACACTAAATAACTGTCAAGCCCAAGTTCACACAAGTAAATTTGTGAATTCAGAGTGATAATTTTAAAGGAGAAACTATTGTTAATTAATTCCATTTCATTTGCTAAACATTATCATCATAACCTTGTTTTGTTCAGAATGTAATATTAAAAAGCCCTTAGGAAGAGAGGAAGAGGCCGTTCGGTCTCTCGAGCCATCCTTTCTCTTTGAGACATTTTATTCTTCACCCTCTCCCTTACTGTGTGTGTCTCTCGGTCCCTCAGCCATTCTCTCTTTCCTCCTTACCCGTCTCTTTCCCTCCCTCACCCCATCTCTCTTTCCCTCCCTCACTCTCTCTCTCTCTCTCTCTCTCTCTCTCTCTCTCTCTCTCTCTCTCTCTCTCTCTCTCTTTCTCTCTCTCTCTCTCTCACTCACACACACACACAACGGTTAATTTTAAAAATAGAGATGTTTTCTTTCGAGCTCTCTGACAAACAAAAATAATTCCTTGGCCAAATGCTTAGTAATTCCTGAAGAAGAGAGGAAGAAGAAGAGGAAGAACTGTCCCTTTTCGGTTTGGTGTCACAAATGCATGCAGATGGCAGTCAGTAGGACATTTCTAGAAGGTTTCTTTCCAGGCGACGTTGAAGATCAGTCTGATAGGCTTTCCTAGAAAAATATGACAACAGGGGTTTCTGGCAGGCCTTTCAGTCGGAATGCAACGTCAATTTATGGATCTCTTACATTCGCTTCAAAGTACATCTCAAAGACATGGAACAGGGTGCTTATTGTGACTGCTTGCTTGGCTGGTTTTCTCCAGCTGACTTCAAAACAGTTAACACCCCGAAGACACCGTCTAAAGCGAAACCAAAAGCAATATCTCAATGGTCTAGCTCCAGATCCCCAGAAATCCTGACCTGTCAGTTCTCTGGACAAAATCTCCCCCAAGTCACAAAGCCTCTGCTGGGTATTTATCTGAAGACAGGTGGCTTCCAGTAAAGGTTGATTTCAAATAGGAAAATAAAAGTAAACCCATAGAATCATTTTCAATTTCCACAAATAATACAATGCTACAATTGCAAAATACACGAGTCCCCAAAACATTTTAACAAAAATGTAGAAGCGCCGTCAGAACACACACTTTAAAAAGTGCTTTACTGTTTTGCGAACGAGGTGAATAACCTCACAGATCACCATTATTTTTCAGCTTCCACCTTGTTACCCTTTCACTTAAAGTGCCTACATCTTTTTTGTCTCAGCCTCACAGCATGCATTTGTACCTACTTTGTATCGTCAGCAAATCTAGAAACATTGCACTCACTTTCTTCGTCTAAGTCCCGAATATAGATGGTAAATAGCTGGAGCAACGGCAATGATCATTGCGACACTCCACTAGTTACAGCCTGACAACCTGAAAATGCCCCGTTTATCTCGACTCATTACTTCAGATTAAACAGTGAATCGTCAGAAGATTAAACACAGGGCCGGGGGAAACCATGCAGTGAACAGTCACAAGATTAAACACAGGGCCAGAGGGAACCTGCAATGTGAATAATCAAAAGTTGAAACACAGGGCCCAGGGGAACCTGCAGAGTGAATTGTCAGAAGTTGAAACACGGTGCCCAGGGAAACCTGCACTGTGAATATTTACACTATCCAAACACATGGCCCAGGGTGGTCATGCACAGTGAACGATCGCAATATTAAATACAGGGCCTGTCAGGATTCTACACTGTGAATAGTCGCAAGTTTAAACAAAGGGCTCGGGGGAACCGTCAGAGTGAATTGTCACAAGTTTAATCACAGTGCGTGATGAGGAAACCTGCACAATAAAAACCCACAAGTGTAAAAAACAAGGCCGAAGTGAACCTGAACAGTGAATAGTCACAAGTTTAAACTGAGGTTTGGGGAGGAACCTGCACAGCGAATAGTCACATTTTTAAACACATGGCCCAGGGGGAACCTGCACGGTGAATAGTCCCAGATTTAGAGACAGGGCCCAGGGGAACATGCACAATGAATAGTCACAAGTTTAAAAACAGGACCAAGGGGAATCTGAACAGTGAATAGTCACAATAATAATCACATGGCCCGGGGGGATCCTGCACACTGATCCGTGTCAAATTTCAAAACAGGGCCCAGCGGGAACCTGCACCGTGAATAGTCACAATTCGAAATACAGGGCCGGGACGATCCTTCACAGTGAATAGTCACATGTTTCAACAGAGGGCCCGGGGAATCCTTCACAGTGATTCATGTCAAGTTTAAACACAGAGCCCGGGGAGCCTGCAGAGTGAATAGTCGCAGTTTAAACACAGGGCCCTGGGGAACCTGCAAAGTTAGCAGTCATATGTTTGAACACAGGGCCCGGGGAATCCTGCACATGTGATTCCTGTCAAGTTTAAACACAGGGCCCGGGGGGGATCCTGCACAGTGAAGAGTCACGAGTTTAAACACAGGGCCCGGGGGATCCTGCACAGTGATTCCTGTCAAGTTTAAACACAGGGCCCCGGGGGAAAGTCACACAGTGAATAGTCGCAAGATTAAAGTCAGGGCCCGGGGGTAAGCCGCACAGTGAATCGTGACGAGATTAGAAACTCAACCAGGGGTGTACCTGCACAGTGCTCTTACCATTCCCTCTCGTAAATATGATCGCCAAGAGTTGGGCTCTAATTCTGGTTTACTTGCTGGAGCGTTCCAGTTACACCAACTCTGGAAGTGAACAGTTTGCTCACAGTGGAGTTAAACCTCTTTCTGCACTTTTCAAGGCATATGATGCCAAGAGGGCCAAAACTACTGGTGTGGACTCCCTGTGCTGCTTCGCTAGCTCAGAAGGTTAGTACAGAAGAGCACAGCACTGTGAAAAGTGAGCTGTCGAGGCCTTCATGTGGGTGTCAGTTACCTGCCAAAGAAGCAGGTTGATGACTTTGAAGAACAAAGTAAGTTGCATTAGCATCCAGCACCCAACCACCACTCCTAAACAAACCACTCCCCGAACGTCTCTATACCCCCAGCATAAGTACAGTGTTCTAAGAGGAGAAATGGGTGGCAGACGTGGGGTAGCTGGGTACTGGTGATGTGGCTGTAATGGTGGAGACACGAACCCAAATGAGATACCCTCATATTGACCCCACAACCTTCGACACTGACTAAACACACCATGCGATACAAGCCGAGCAAATCAATAAGAGGGCGTGGGCTTCAGATGCACAATTGGCAATCAATGCCTACATAGTTGAATAGCCGGCAACCACTCAGTTCGAAGACTCACATATGAAGAACAGATACTTGGGCAGGGTAGTGGGGAACGACTAACACATGCAAAATTGGAATTCAGTGGAATTACAGGCTTCAACAGAAGACAATTCAGACAGCCATTGCACAGTACACCAGCTTGTATTTCTCCAGTCGCTTTAAGGTAGCAAATTGTCCCAAGGCACTTCACAGGAGCATTATCAAAGAAAAGATGGCACTAAGACAGGGGATATTTTGATCAAATGTCCAAAGGAGAGATTAGAACAAACGACCGAAAACGTGATCAAAGAGGAACGTTTTAAGGAGTGTATTAAAAGTAGGATAGAGAGTGAAGCAGTTTAAAGATGGTATATCGGCTCATCGTATCCATGCTGTTTCTTCACGGAGCTACAGTCATTCCCACTCCCCCACTCAATCCCCATAGCCCTGAAAGTTTATTTCCGTCACGTTACAGTACAATTTCAATTTGAAATCATTGGTTGTCTCTGCTTTCACCACCCTTGTGGGCAGCAGAATCCAAATCATTACCACCCGCTGCATAAAAAAGTTCCGAATAATATTTCACCTGTATCTCTTGCCCAAAGCCTTCAATCTGTGTCCTGTGGTCCTTGTACCATTAGTTGGTGGGGATGTTGGCCACCTCGAGGACTTCTGTGTTGGAGATACGGTCCTGCCACCTGATACCAAGGATTCTCCGGAGGCAGCGAAGATGAAATGAATTGAAACATCGCTCTTGGCTGACATACGTTGTCCAGGCCTCGCTGCCGCAGAGTAAGGTACTGAGGACACAGGTTTGATACCAACGGACTTTTGTGTTCTGTGGTCTACATATATATATATATATACAGTGTTCAGATGAATGTCTTTCGCTGAACATGTATGTTTAGTGGCTGTAATGAATGTCATTTTTCAAAAGGCCCAATTAAATTTCTTTGCTATGAATCAGACTTTCATTGTAATCTTATTCTTGCAAAACGTCCAAGAGAGTATCAATTCAGGGACAGCCGTGTATCAGCCGCTCTATCGGGAGGGAGAGAATGGATCAAAGTCTGAGAATATTAGTTTGAAAGAGTATGATCTACGAGCTTCAATGTGTATAGTCAAACGACTATATACTGTCTTTTGAAATTAGGATATATCTTGCAGTTTTGGGTGTGCTGTATCCGACTCGTTGATGCTGGTGTTCCTGGTGAGACTCGATGTCCAAGTATTGATGTCTCCTGATTTTCTTAGAAATATAGACGGTTCTGGGATTGTGTATCGATATTTCCGGGTATTCCATGGAATTGACAGTAATTGAACAGGATCTCTCGGAGTCTGCTTGTATCTTTTTTTTAAGAATTAGAATTAGAACATTACAACGCAGTACAGGCCCTTCGGCCCTCGATGTGGCGCCGACCTGTGAAATCATCTGACCTAAACCATTCCATTTTCATCCATATGTCTATCCAATGACCACTTAAATGCCCTTAAAGTTGGCGAGTCTACTACTGTTGTAGGCAGGGCGTTCCACGCCCCGACTACTCTCTGAGTAAAGAAACTACCTCTGACATCTGTCCTATATCTATCAGCCCTCCACTTAAAGCTATGTCCCCTGGTGTTTGCCATCACCATCCGAGGAAAAAGACTCTCACTATCCACCCTATCTAACCCTCTGATTATCTTATATGTCTCTATTAAGTCACCTCTCCTCCTCCTTCTCTCGAACGAAAACAACTTCAAGTCCCTCAGCCTTTCCACCTAAGACCTTCCCTTCATACCAGGCAACATCCTAGTAAATCTCCTCTGCACCCTTTCCAAAGCTTCCACATCCTTCCTATAATGCGGTGACCAGAACTGCACGCAATACTCCAGGTGCAGTCTCACCAGAGCTCTGCACAGCTGCAGCATTACCTGGTGGCTCCGAAACTCGATCCCCCTACTAATAAAAGCGAACACACCATATGCCTTCTTAACAGCCCTATTAACCTGGGTAGCAACTTTCAGGGATTTATGTACCTGGACACCAAGATCTCTCTGTTCATCTTCACTACCAAGAGTCTTCCCATTAGCCCAGTACTCTGCATTCCTGTTACTCCTTCCAAAGTGAATCACCTCACACTTTTCCGCATTAAACTCCATTTGCCATCTCTCAGCCCAGCTCTGCAGCCTATCTATGTCCCTCTGTAACCTGCAACATCCTTCGGCACTATCCACAACTCCACCGACCTTAGTGTCATCCGCAAATTTACTAACCCACTCTTCTACACCCTCTTCCAGTTCATTTATAAAAATGACAAACAGCAGTGGCCCTAAAACAGATCCTTGCGGTACACCACTAGTAACTAAACTCCAGGATGAACATTTGCCATCAACCACCACCCTCTGTCTTCTTTCAGCTAGCCAATTTCTGATCCAAAGCTCTAAATCACCTTCAACCCCATACTTCAGTATTTTCTGCAACAGCCTACCGTGGGGAAACTTATCAAATGCCTTACTGAAATCCATATACACCACATCCACTGATTTACCCTCATCCACCAATTTGGTCACCTTCTCGAAAAACTCTATAAGTTTTGTGAGGCACGACGTACCCGTCACAAAACCATGCTGACTATCGCTAATGAACTTATTCTTTTCAAGATGATTATAAATCCTGTCTCTTATAACCTTTTCCAACATTTTACCCACAACCGAATTAAGGCTCACAGGTCTATTATTACCAGGGCTGTCTCTACTCCCCTTCTTGAACAAGGGGACAACATTTGCTATCCTCCAGTCTTCTGGCACTATTCCTGTCGACAATGACGGCATAAAGTTCAAGGACAAAGGCTCTGCAATCTCCTCCCTCGCTTCCCAGAGAATCCTAGGATAAATCCCATCTGGCCCAGGGGACTTATCTATTTTCACACTTTCCAAAATTGATAACACCTCCTCCTTATGAACCTCAATCCCATCTAGCCTAGTAGCCTGAATCTCAGTATTCTCCTCAGTAACATTTTCTTTCTCTACTGTAAATACTGACGAAAAATATTCATTTAACGCTTCCCCTCTCTCCTCTGATTCCGCACACAACTTCCCACTGCTATCCTTGATTGGCCCTAATCTAACTCTGGTCACTCTTTTATTCCTGATATACCTATAGAAAGCCTTAGGGTTTTCCCTGATCCTATCCGCCAATGACTTCTCGTGTCCTCTCCTTGCTCTTCTTAGCTCTCCCTTTAGATCCTTCCTGGCTAGCATGTAACTCTGGGGGGTCAGAGTGAATGTCAATGAATTTACAGATCAGGCATCTGTCTGCATTTGTCGAACCCATTCCCACACTTCCGCCCTCACTCCTACCCCTGCCTCCCAGAACAGTTTCAGGGATTTCCTAGCCCTCACTTTCCACCCCAGCAGCTTCCACATCCAAGATTTCATCTTCCTCCATTACTGCCACATCCTGCGTGATGCGACCAACCAAACACATCATCCCTTCCCCTTCATGTCAGCGTTCTGAACGGACCATTCCCTCTGCGACACGCTGGTCCACTCCTCCATCGCCCATCAACTTGTTCCCTTTGCATGGCACCGTCCCATGCAATTGCAGGACGTGTAATACCTTTGACCTCCTCTCTCCTCATCATCCAAGGCGACAAGCAATCTTTCCATTTGAAGCAACGATTTACTTGTACTTCTTTCAATTTAGAATACTGATACGACAAGAGTTGATTCAGTCTCACTACTCCACAGGTCACAACATATTCGTAAAGTTTTCCAGCTACCAGAAAAATACCCACTTTAAACACTTTATTTGCACCCCAACCCCCCACACCCCCCACCCCCACCGCAGAAAAAAGCATACAAAGCCAGATTTCTTTAAACAACAACAAAATTAACAATTTGCAGAAACTAAATCTTAAACAATAATGAAACAAATCTATATAGTAAAAGATTTTATAACTTCTTATTCTTCCTATCTCTTATGCACACACACATATACATGCAAACACCGGTTAACCGGCGGAAAAGGCTTTTCTCTTTCCAACTGTTTCCTGAGAATAATAAAATAACTTGGTCATAATATTCTGGTCTGATATTCCCGGGTCGGTGAGGTGTCCCAGAGTCCAATAGTCGGATGCCACTTGAAATCTCTACAGGCGGGTTCAATTAACAGTTTGTGATGGTTTGGAGTTCAAGGCAATTCGTCTGCAGCAGGCGTCACACAGATCTTTCAGCAAAAGATGTAGCAACAGGCCTACTTAGATTTTGAAGCGGCTGTCTAGCAATATAAGCTTTCTTGAGCAATCTGGGTTTTCTAAAATATAACAGGCAACAGGAAGCACTCTTGAGGCAGAGATTTCTCAGGGACTGGAGGCAATGTGATTCTATTCCTTGAACAATGTAGGGCTTCCTTTCTGCAAAGTAGTTTTCCACCACAGAATGTAGCAACTTCTCTTTTCCTCGGTCTTTTCTCTCTCCAGGGCTCTTTTCCCCTCTCCAAGCAGACCACAACCACACAGCAAATGAAGGCTTTTTTCCAAGAGAGGAAAATCTTACTTTTTAAGATAGTAGCTCTTTTCCTTGTCTGCAAACATAGGTCCCAGCCAGCTCGCTGCAATGCTGCTCAGCTCACTGATCTCTCACAGTGCAAAGTGAAACGAAAACCCGAACAATAAGTCATGTGACATTCATAAATATTCCTGTAATTTGCCTGTTGAGCTGCTTGGCAACAGGTGCCGGATATCTGAATTCAGTTCCAACACCAACTTGCAGCATCCAATGTTCACAGAAAATCCTTTTGCTCAAACATTTAACATCACACAGAATTCTTAGCGTTCAATACAAAAAGATGAATGGTCTTGTGACATTATTGTATTTGCTGCTTGACTACGAGCATCCTATTACTTGCCATTTTACTTCACCATCCTGCTCTCACACCCAGTTCATGACTGCCATTAGTTTTTTAAAAATGTATTTGATTTCATTTTATTTTTTACCATGTGTCAGTTTGGCGTGCTTTTGCTTTTGGACAGAGCAATGCACTGCAGTTAATACCCTCTCTGGAGGAATACTATGTCTTTCTACTACAACTCTTAGCACTCCCCTTTCCTTTTATTCCGTGTTATCTCTGTTATTTCACACATCTGGAATTAAAAGTTAGTCTAATGGTGACCGTGAACCGATTGTCGATTGTTGAAAAAAATCCATCTGGTTCACTCAAGTCCTTTACGAAAGGAAATCTGCTGCAGTTGCCCGGTCTGGCCTACAGTAGACTCCAGACCCACAGCAATGTGGTTGACTCATAAAATGTCCTCTGAGCTAGTCTAGGCAGCCACTCAGTTGTATCAAACCACTAACAAGCCTAAGGAATGGAATGAATCCAGAAGAACCATCCAACATTGACCTCGGCTCTGGAAACACAGCCCTGTCGACTTTGCAAAATCCTCCTTCGTATCATCTGGGGGCATGTGCCAAAATTGGAAGGGATGTCCACAGGCTATGCAAGCGACAGCCTGACATGGTCATACTTATGGAATCATACATAACGGACAATGTCGCAAACACCACCATCATCATCTCCAGATATGTCCTGTCACACTGTAAGGACATGTCCACCGACTCTGGTGGCGTAGCGGTATACAGTCAGGATGCAGTTGCCTTGGAAGCCCTCAACATTGACTCTGGACCCCATGAAGTCTCATTGCATCAGATCAAACATGGACAAGGAAACCTCCTGCTGATTGTCATTTCGCCTGCATGATCCCTCCCCCACGCCTTGGCTGAAGAATCAGTGCTTATCCATATTGAATACCAATTGGAAGAAACGCTTAGTGCAGCAAGGGCAACATTTGTACTCTGGGTGGGAGACTTCAATGCCCATCAGCAAGAGTGGCTTGGCAGTACCACTGCTGACCAAGCTGGCTGAGTCCTAAAGGGCACAACATCGAGACTGCGTCTGTGGCAGCTGCTGAGGGGACCAACAAGAGGGAAACACCTACTTGACCTTGTCTTTACCAATCTACTTGATGCAGATGAATCTGTCAATAGCAGTATTGGCAGGAGTGACCACTACACAGTCATTGTGGAGACGAAGTCCTGTCTTTACATTGAGGTATACTCACCATTGTGCTGTGTGGCACTGCCACCATGCTAAAATGATTGCAAAACAGATCGAGCAACTCCAAGCTGGGTATCCATGAGGCGCTTTGGGCCATCAGTAACAGCAGAATTATATTCGACCACAATGTGTAACTTCATGGCACGGCATATCTCTCACTCTGCCATTATCATCAAGCCGTGGGATCAACCCTGGTTCAATGAGAGTGTAGGAGGGTTTCCCAGGAGCAGTACCAAACATACCAAAATATGAGGTGTCCGCCTGGTGAAGCTGCAACACAGGACTGCTCGCATGCCCAGCAGTGGAAGCAGCGTGCGACTTACAGAACTAAACAATACCACAGCGAACAGATCAGCTCCTAACACGATGCCTTCCCCACCCATATTGCCAGCCCTCCTGACTCACAGGCCATCTCCGAAAGGCTTTAAAAAGTCAGCCTATTGAATCAGGAAAGGGTTCCAGCGACATGACACACAAGAGACTTGTAGAGAAAACAAGAAAGCCCTTTGGTCGATGAACTCCATTTTTCCCACAGTTCATATAAAATGCCTCCTCCCCCCTCCCACAAACTTTTCTTACTCTCTTACATCTACAAGTTAACAGTTCAAAGATAAATCATTCTTCATACTGTCCCCTCTCACTTGCCTGGATGAGTGCAGGTCCAATAACACAAACAGCTCTGCAGTCCTGTCACATTCAGTCGCGAATGGTGGTGGACAAATGAACAAGTAACAGGAGGAAGAGGTCCCACAAATATCCACATCCTCACTAATAGGGTAGCCCAATACATTACTGCAAAAGACAAGGCTGCAATATTTACATCTATCTTCAGCCAGAAGTGCAGGGTGATTGTTTCATCTCGGCCTCCTCCTGAGGCCGCCAACATTACGGATGTCAGTTTTCAGCCAATCTTATTCACTCCACGTATCATGAAATAGCTGAAGGCACCGAATACTGCAAATGCTATGGGCCCTGACAATATTCCGGCAATAGTAGTAATAACTTCTGTTCCAGACCTAGCCATACGCCAAACTAAGTCGTTCCAGTACGCCAACAACAGTGATATCCACCATGCAATGTAGAAAATTGCCCAGGTATGTCCTGTCCACCAAAAAAAAACTGGAGAAATCAAACCTGGCCACTTATCGCCTTATCAGTCTACTCTCGATCATCAGCAAAGTGAAAGGGGGGGGGCGGAGAGTTAGTCAGTGTTCTCAAGCGTCACTTGCTCAGCAATAACCTGTTCTCTGACGCTCAATTTGGTTCACACCAGGGCCACTCAGCTCCTGACCTGATCACAGCCTTGGTCCAAACATGGGCAAAAGAGTTGAATTTCTGATGTGAGGGGAGTGTGACAGCTTTTGACATCACATCAGCGTTTGACTGAGCATGACATTAAGAAGCCCCAGAAAAACTATAATCAAAGGGCATCAGAGGGAAAGATCTCCACTGTTTGGAGTATTACCGAGCACAAAGAAAGTTGGTTGTGGTTGTTGGAGGTCAATCATCTCAGCCCCACGATGAGGAGTTCCTTGGGGCAGTGTGCTCAGCTCAACCATCTTCGGCTGCTTCATCAATGATCTTCCATCCATTATAAGGTCAGAAGTGGGGATATTCGCTGATGTTCAACAACATTTGTGACTCATAATATACTGAAGCAGCCTGTGTCCATATGCAGCAAGACCTGACAACATCAAGTCTTGTGTTAATAAGTGGCATGTACTATTTGCACCACACAAGTGCCAGTCAGTGACCATCTCAGATATGAGATAATTTAACCATCTCCCCTTGATGTTCAATGGCATTAGAATTGTTGAACCCCCAATTTCAATATCCAGTGTGTAACCATTATCCAGAAAGTGAACTGGACCAAACAGGTAAACATTATGGCTACAGGCGCAAGTGAGAGGTTAGGAATTCTGCCGCTGGTACCTCATATCCCGTCTCCCAAATGCATGTTCACCATCTACAAGGCACATGTCAGGAGTATGATCAATTGCCTGAATGGGTGCAGCCACAACAACACACAGGAATCTCGAAACCATCCAGGACAAAGCAGCCCGCTTGATTGGCACCCCAGCCACAACCTTCAGCATTCATTCCCTCCAGCAGCGACGCACAGTGCAAGCAGTGTGTATCTAGAACAAGGTACACTGTGGCAACACACCAAGTCTCCTTCGAACAGCACCTACAAAAGCCGCTACCACTACTACCTCGAAGAACAAGGGCAGCAGATACATATGAACACCGCCACCTAAAACAATCCCCTCCAAGCAAAACGCCATCCTGACTTGGAACTGTATCATCGTTCCTTCACTGTCGCTGGGTTAAAATTCCAGCACTCCCTTCCTTACAGCACAGTGGGTGTATCTACACAGCCAGGACTGCAGCAGTTAAAGAAGGCAACTCACACCATCTCAAAAGCAATCAAGGCTGGTCAATAAATGCTGGTCTCGCCAGGGGCGCCCACGCCCCATAAATGAATAATAATAAAAAAATAATCTCTCCTGCCCTCCGTCCTATCGCACATCTTAACTTTATTTCTTCTTGACCCCTCTTTTCACTTTCAAAAAATAACCTATGACATTTTCATCTTTCCCTGTTCTGATGAAAGGTAACAGAACTGAAATGCTAATTTTGTCTCCGCAGATGTTGTCAGATCTGTTGAGTGTTTCCCGCACTTTCTGATATAAGGTCAGTGTTTATTGGTTTGCCCGAGTGTCAGATTATTAATAGGGATCCCAGAAAATGACAGTGTTGGCAAAGAGATCCTCAGATCTCTATTTTCATACGACATCCTCTGAAGCGAAATTCTGAGGAGATCTTGCATGTGTAACATAATTTATATAAGTTATTTGCTGAGTATCAGTGCTTACTGCAAGTTCCTTGGTTAGTATTACAATTTTCAGTATGTTCATGTTTAAGTGCCACTGTTTACAGGATTGATCAGTTCCTCGCAGACACAAGGAATTGACTCAAGTATCTTAAACTTACACCATTCTGAGCGTGTGCTCCAAGTTTCTCTGACAACCGGTTGCTGTCATCACCCATGTCTCAAACTGAAATTGTCAGTCTGTGATATCTGCAAAACACACCTCAGGGGGAGGAGTCTATCAGATTGAGAAAGGACCAGATACACCTGCAGAAACCAAGGAGAGTGTGGCAGAGTGTTAGAAGGAGATGGTGAGAGGGGACAGTAACTGCAGTGAGACAGGGACACCAGCAGATGGAGATGGTGAGAAGTGGCCAGTAACTGCATTGAGACATGGACATCACATTGGGGGATGACAAAAGCACTCCTCTTCTTTGACAAATATTTTATATTACCCTCCCACTGCGCTGTATCAGCAGCCAGACTTGGAGCCCACACTGAGAGTTGGCTCTGTCATGCCAGTCACTGCACTGTCATCGTGCTGGCAGAATGAGAGAACGCACCGAAAGCTGACCATGTGGTGCCTGGCGTGGCACGGTGAAGCAGCGAGTAACATGAGAAGTCTGAGAACAAGTGATTAAACATCGGATGCATTGAAATGCTACCCATACCCCTTCCTCCCACCCCTGTACCCAGAGATCCACGAACATCATTCTTCTCTTACATTTAGCTCAGATCTCCACTGTACCTGGACAGAGAAAATCCCTGCATGAGGCATTCACATGCCCACACACTGTGAAGGAACTAAAGTCATTAACAAAACAATCAGCACAAATTGACACGGATAAACGTTTAACTAATATTACGTTCACAAATTCCACTCAAATTAATATTCATTCATGTGCCACCCAATAGTGTTTCCTTGAAGGCAGTGTGTTTTCTAATTCTCGAGCTGCCCCTTTGACCTCAGCGTGGTGGACGCTCACTGCAGTAATAAAAATGGCACTGCAGATATTTACAACCGGAATTTTCGACAGTGCGAACGAGAGTGGGACTGACTTCTGGTTGGTGCATTTCGACTAACTTGGTGGTGCCTGCATGGGCATCGAACGAGGGTCTGTCAAGGGCGCCGATGCACTTCCCTCTTGAAAGAGGACAGCGCCTGCAGCTCCGATAGCACCAGTCTGCTCCCATGGGGCTGTACATTAAAACTCACTGATCTGCATGAAAGAAAACTAAAGGACATCAGTGATCCGACCAAAGCCCCTCTCCATTCGAACCACTAAATCTGTTGATGTTGCCTCTCCACTTTTCGAGGCTGGAAGGGATTGTGGAAGCCAGTGCCCCAACAGCAGCAGGTTGGGCTTTAATCAAAGCTGGCCTGTGTGAGTTGGTGTATGTTTGTGTGTGTGTGTGCGTGTGTGTTTGTATATCTGCCTTGCTCGGTGCCTGGGTTCTGATCGGTGTGTGTGTGTGTGTGGTGTGTGTGTGGCGTGTGGCTGTGTTTGCCTTTGTAGATCTGTCTGGCTTGGTGCCTGCGTTCTGATCGGTGTGCGTGTGTGTGAGTCTGTCTGTCTCTGTTTATGTCTATGTGTTTGTATATCTGTCTGATTCAGGGCCTGGGTTCTGATTGGTGTGATTGTGTGTGTGTGTGTTTGTATGTCTGCCTGGCTCAGTGCCTGGGTTCCGATCGGTGTATGTGCGTTTGTGTGTGTGTGTGTGTATGTGTGGCGTGTGTCTGTGTTTGTATCTCAGTCTGGCTCAGTGCCTGGGGTCTGATCCGTGTGTGTGTGAGTTTTTGTTTGTGTCTGTGTGCACGTGTGTGTGTTTGTCTTTGCAGGTCTGTCTGGCTTGCTGCCTGGGTTCTGATCGGTGTGCGTGTGTGTGTTTGTGTGTGAGTCTGTCTCTCTCTGTTTGTGTCTATGTGTTTGTATATCTGTCTGATTCAGTGCCTGGGGTATGATCGGTGTGTGTGTGTGTCTGTGTCTGTGTTTATGTGTGTGTGTGTGTGTATATGTGTGTGTGTGCGTCTTTGGATATCTGGCTGGCTCACAGCTGGGTTCTGATTGGTGTGATTGTGTGTGTGTGTGTGTCTCTGTCTGTCTGTGTGCATGTGGTTGTATATCTGTCTGGCTTAGTGCCTGGGCTCTGATTGGTGTGTCTTTGGTGAGTATTTGTCTGTCTGTCTATGTTTGTGTGTGGGTGTGTGAGTGTATATCGGTTTGCCTCAGTGCCCGGCGTCTGATAAGTGTGTGTGTGTGCGAGTGTGTATATGTGTGTCTGTGTTTATGTGTATGCGTTTCCATATCTGTCTGGCTCAGTGCCTGTGGTCTGATTGGTGTGTCTTTGGTGAGTATTTGTCTGTCTGTCTCTGTTTTTGTGTGTGTGTGTGAGTGTGTGTGAGTGTGTGTGTGTGTGTGTGTGTGTGTGTGTGTGTGTTTGTATATCTGTCTGGCTCAGAAACTGGTGTCTGATGGGGGTGTGTGTGTGTGATTCTCTTTGCCTGTCTGTGTATGTGGTTGTATATCTGTCTCGCTCAGTGCTTGGGGTCTGATCGGTGTTTGTGTGCCTGTGTGTGTGTTTTATCAACATCCTTTCTGGTAGATTTGCTGGTGCTCTTGGGGTGGGAGGGGGGCTGTTGGGGGTTAAACTAATTTGGCAGCGCAATGGTATAAGACTGGAGGTACAGCAGGGGTAATGCACAGTCAAATAAAAAAGAAAATCTAAGTCAGTTTGGAAGGCAGAGCAAATCCTGTTAAGGCACTAGCGAATAATGCAAGGATGGATTGCATCTATTTTTTTTAATGCGAGGAGTCTTACAAGCAAGGCAAGTGATTTGAGGGCATTAATTAGTACAGGGGATTATGATATTAATGCTATCACAGAAACATATTTGTGGGAAAGGCAGGACTGGCAGCTCAGTATTCAAGGGTATAGAATCTTCAGGCCAGACAGACGAGGGGGTAAAAGCGGAGGTGGCATTGCACTGTTGATCAAGGAGTCAATTACTGCAGTAAGGAAGGATGATATCTTAGAGGGATCCTCAAATGAGGGCATATGGGTAGAACATCAAAACAAAAAAAGGGGCAATTACTTGGTTGGCAGTGTACGACAGGCCTCCAAACAGTCAGGGAGAGATAGAGGAGCAGATACGGAGGCAAATCTCAGGCAGGTGAAACACTGATAGGGCTATAGTAGGGGAGTTCATGTTCCCCCAATATTAACTGGGATATTCTTTGTGCTAAAGGCTTAATGGGGGCGGAATTTTTAAAATGCATATTGGAGAGTTTTTTTGAGCCAGTAGGTAGAACGTCCGACAAGACAAAGGGCAGTCCTGGACCTAATCCTAGGGAATGAAGCTGGACAAGTAATAAAAGTATCAGTGGGGGAGCATTTCGGGCTTAGTGGTCATAAATCTGTAAGATTTAAGGTAGCTATGGAAAAGGACCAGGAGGGACCGGAAATAAAAGTACCGAATTGGGGGAAGGCCAATATCAATATGAAAAACAGGATCTGGCAAAAGTGGACTGGGAGCACCTACTTGAAGGAAAGTCTACATCAGGCCATTGGGAGTCATTCAAGGAGGAAATAGTGAGAGTTCAGAGCCAGCATGTACCCGTAAAGGTGAAGGGTAGGTCTAGCAAGCCCAGGGAACTCTGCATGTCAAAGGATCTCGAGGATTGGATCAGGAAAGAAGGGGGCTTGTGGCATATTTCGAGCGCTGAAAACAGTGGAGGCCATAGAGGAGAATGGAAACATAGAAAATAGGAGCAGGAGTAGGCTATTCTGCCCCTCAAGCCTGTCGAATGCGTAGGGAAAGGAAAGGCCCAAGGCGGTTTATAAGTATATTAAGGGCGAGAGGATAACTAGGGAAAGAGTCGGGCCCATTAGGGACCAAAGTGTCAATCTGTGTCTCGAGCCAGAGGATATAGGTACGTTTTTAAGTGATTAGTTTTCATCTGCTTTGATGATGAGAAGGAGGATGTAGGCATAGATATCAGGCAGGGGGATTGTGATATATTTGTACAAATTAGCATTGAAACGGAGGAAGTATTCGCTGTTTTAGTGGGATTTAACGTGGATAAATCCCTGGGCCCAGACGAGATGCATCCCAGGCTGTTATATAAGGCAAGAGAGGAGAAAGCAAGGGCCCTGCCTCAAATTTTAAATCCTCTCTGGAAACAGGAGAGTTACCAGACGACTGGAGGCCACTGAATGTGGTACCATTATTCAAGAAGGGGAGCAGGGATCGAACAGATAATTACATCAGTGGTATGGAAACTATTGGGAAAAACATTCTGAGGGTCAGGAATAATCGTCACTTGGAAAGGCAGTGATTAATCAGCGATAATCGGCATGGCTTTGTCAGGGGAAGATCCTGTCCAACAAACTTGATTGCAATTGTTCCAGGAGGTGACTAGATGTGTACATGAGGGTAAAGTGGATTCTGTAGTCTACATGAACTTCAGTAAGGCTTTTGCTAAGGCCCCGCATGGCATATTGGTTAAGAAGGTAAGAGCCCATGTGATCCAGGGTAATTTGGCAAATTGGATCCAAATTTGGCTTAGTGGCAGGAGGTAGAGGCTGATGGCCGAGGGTTGTTTTTGGGAGTGCAGACGTGTGACCAGTGTTGTACCGCATGGATCGGTGCTGGGACCCTTGCTGTTTGTAATGTACATTAATGATTCAGACGTGAATACAGGAAGTATGATTAGTAAGCTTGCAAATGGCACTAAAATTGATGGTATTGTAAATAGAGAAGAAGGAAAGCCTTAGATTACAGGACGATATAGATGTGCTGGTGAGATGGGCGGAGCAGTGGCAAATGGAGTTTAACCCTGAAAAGGTGATGCATAGGAGGGCTAACAAGGCAAGGAAATATATAATGGATGGTCGGACCCAAGGAAATAGAGGGTCAGAGGGACCTTGGTGTACTTGTCCATAGATCATTGAAGGCAGCAGTAAAGGTAGAGAAGGTGGTTAGGAAGGCGCATGGGATACTTGCCTGTTTTAGCCGAAGCAGAGAATATAAGAGCAGGGAGGTTATGATGGAGCTGAAAAAATATAAGTTAGGCCACAGTTAGAGTGCTGTGTACAGTTCTAGCCTCCACCTTATAGGAAGGAAGTGATCGTACTGGAGAGATTGCAGAGGGGATTCACCAGGATGTTGCCTGTGCTGGAGTATTTCAGATATGAAGAGAGACTGAAAAGGCTAGGGTTGTTTTCCATAGAGCAGAGAAGGCTGAGGGGGGACGTGATTGAGGTATACAAAATTCTGAGGGCATTTATAGGTTAGATAGGAAGAAACGTTTTCCTTCAGCTGAGGGATCAATAACCAGGGGGCATAGATTTAAAGTACGGGGCAGGGAGTTTAGAGGGGATTTGAGGAAAATAATTTGGGCCCAGAGGGTCGTTGGAGTCTGGAACGAACTGCCTGAAGATGTGGTAGAGGCAGGAACCCTCACGACATTTAAGAATTATGTAGATGAGCATTTGAAACGGCACAGCATACAATGGTCCGGGCGAAGTACTGGAAAATGGAATTAGAATAGTTAGGTGCTTGATGGCCAGCACAGACACGTTGGGCCAAAGGGCCTGTTTCTGTGCTATATTACTCTATGGCTCTCTGATTGACCACCGCACAGTCCCTCTGGAGCCAAGGTCCTGTCTTTACATTGAGGTATACTCACCATTGTGCTGTGTGGCACTGCCACCACGCTAAATGGCATAGATTGCAAACAGATCTAGCAACTCTAAACTGGGTAACCACGAGACGCTTTGTGCCATAGGCAACAGAAGCAACAGCAGAATTATATTCAGCCATAATGTGTAACTTCATGGCACGGCATATCCCCACTCTACCATTAACATCAAGCCGTGGGATCAACCCTGGTACAATCAGAGTGTTGGAAGGCTTCCCAGGAGCAGCACCAAGCATACCTAAAAATGAGGTGTCAGCCTGGTGAAGTTAAAACACAGGACTATTTGCATACCCAACAGAGGAAGCAACATGTGATAGACAGAGTTAAACAATTCCACAACACACAGATCTGCTCCCAACTCGATGTCTTCCCCACCAGTATTGCCAGCCGCCCTGACTCCCAGACCATCTCCAAAATGCTTGAAAAATGCAGCCTGTTGAATCAGGCAAGGCTTCCAGACACACCAGATAAAATAACTTGTAGAAAAAACAAGTAAGTCTTTTGGTCGATGAACTCCATTTTCTCACAATTCATATAAAACTCCTCCTCTCCCATCCCACAAGCTTTGTGTGCTCTCTGAAACCCAGAAGCTCACAGTTGAAAAATATTTCTTCATACTGTCCCCACTTACTTGCCTGGATGAGTGCAGGTCCAATAACACTGAAACAGATCTGCAGTCCTGCCGCATCCAGTCATGAATGGTGGTGGACAAATGATCAACCAACAGGAGGAAGAAGTTCCACAAATATCCACATCCTGACTAATAGTGGAGCCAAGCACATCAGCGCAAAAGACAAGGCTGTAATATTTACATCCATCTTCAGCCAGAAGTGCAGCGTGGATGATCCATCTCAGCCTCCTGCTGAGGTCCCCAGCATCACAGATGTCAGTCTTCAGCCAATCGTATTCATTCCAAAGAGAGTGCGGCAGTGTTATGGGGCGCATTAACTTGTTTCAAATCATTTCTGTCTAGATTGATAACACAGTTTGTGGAATTCTTTTATTCAATGTCCATTTCGTGAGAGTTTTTGTTTCATTCTATGTGCGATCCGGGGAATTAATCATTTGAAGGTTTTCTACCTGTGATAACTTTACAATGGCAGCTCAGCTGTGTTCATTTATTCATCTGTTTTAGTTCTTCAGACTCTTTTCATTACCCAGATCTACTTTCGCTCCCAGAGAAATCAGGCTGACATTAAATGTTATTTATTGAGGTACAGTGGACAGTTTATTGAAGTAATTGTCTACCTTCAGATCCCCTCTTTGAATTGAATCACAGCAAATTAACCACTGACATTGACACAGGCTGCATATCCGGTGATCGGATCACAGAGAGTTAATGCTTTACATTAACACAGGTTCAATCCTCCTGATTGTATTTGATTCTTAACAGTATTCATGCTTCATTAACCTATACAGGAAACAGCCTCACCATCTCATGGCATCTTCTATTTTAAATTAAAACCACAGCGAGAATTGATGGGTTGGTGTCTCTAACTTTGCTGATTGAATTGGACTCTTGCACTGAGTGATTTATAGTGACCTGTTGATATTGTGTTTTATACATTTGGAAATTGTACACAGATTACAGTAATTATGTACTGTGATTCACTCTTTGTGATAAGATATACGTTTATTTGCAGACACTAAGTTGTCAAATATCTCCAGTGAATTCATGATATTGCCCATACATGCTTCCCCCGATACATTGTCCTTCTGGATTTTGAACAACGTAAGTTCAAATTCTGAGCTGAAACATCCTGCTGCAATATCTTGATAATTCAGAGCAGCAGGCAAGAAAAGCAGAAGCACTGAAATCACCACAACGCCAGGTGCTTCCTCTCAGTTCAACAGAAAAACACACAGTGACAATCCTGAGGCTCTGCAGACTGTGAGCTGCTTTTCACATATTTCGGTATTAGAAAGCCGTTCTTGACTCCAAGTGATCACCTTCCAGAAAACAGACTCCTATTTTGAGGGAACACATCACATCCCTCCCTGTATAGTTTAACGATGGTGAAAATTCACAACTTATGATGACCAGTCTCTGTGTGATTTGCGTGTCTCACAGTCTCAATGAGTGAACACATTTCCTCAAATATTTGGCAGGTTTCCCGATAAAGCTGCGCAGTCCTTAAATGGAGTGCAGCAGTTTTGAGAGGAATGGCTCAGATACACTCTGCTGCTCTGCAGTGGGCAAATACAGCAAAACTGAGCAGAAAAAACAGTGATTGTTGTATTGCTGGTAATGGTAGTAATGGTAATCGAGGTGACTGCCCTCGGTATCAAGGCAATATTGGACCAAGAGTGTGCCGAAGGAGATGACTTCCCTGATCCCATCATATTCTCTTTTCTCAGCATCTCCAAATTTATTGAGCTATTGTGTGTATGTCTTTACATTCAATTGCAACCTCAACCCATTTCCCCATGATATCATCTTCCTTAAAAAGTCAAAATACTGCGGATGCTGATTATCTAAAATATGAACAGAAGATGTTGGAAATACTTAGTTGGCAGGGCAGCATTTTGAGAAAGGGACCGAGACATAACCTTCCCCGCTGGAGAATTTTCTTCAGAACTAGAAAATGTTTCAGTAAACACAGAGGCTGGGAATGGGGGAACGGAGGAAGGAGATAAAGAGAGAAACTGTGATGGCGTGGAAGGCAAGAGTGATTAAATGAAGAGAAGAATCTTTACCAGAACCTGCTGTAAAAAAAAAATGGGGGCACTAGTTCCCATGTGTTTTTATTTTTGAAGTTGATGTTGATCAGGAAAATTGAAACAGTGTAGGAGGCTGAGTACAGAGGGGTCAGCTGGGAGTGGGACAGGGAATTAGAATGGCAAGTGAACGGAAGCTAATTGACTTAATGACTGCTCAGCAAAGCCATTGCAGAATGTATGCTTCATCTCCACGGTGTCGAGGACAATTGTTAAGAATGAACACTATTGATGAAATAAAGTAAAGTACAAGTAAATCACTGTTTGAGGGCCAGACGGTTGAAAGAGAGGAGGTGAAAGGGCAGGTAATGCATCTCCAACACTTGCATGGGAAGGTGACATTGGAAGAGTAGTGGGTGTTTCGAGTGATGGAAGAGTGGGTCAAGCTGTACATTCAGAATGCTGAAAATGGAGAGGAGGATGTCTGGTGGTAGAATTGTGGTGAAGTTGGCAGAAGTGATGGAGGATAGTTCATTGAATGTAGAGGCTGGTGGAGTGAAAGTTGAGGGTAAGGGCAACTTCATTGTGGTTAAGGAAGGATGGAAGGAATGATAGTGTAACTGGAATAGAAAGGTTCAAAGGCCCTATCAGCCACGGTGCCAAAGAGCTAAAACACACTTCAAACTGAAGAAGAATATTTCTGTTTGCTTTATAATGCCCGTTACATTTCAAGTAATATGTCCTTCTGATACTGGCCTGGGCTGATACGTGGTCAGTAATATTCGCACCACACACATGCCAGTCAATTACCTTGTCCAAAAGGACAGAGTCCAACCAACTCTTCTCGAAATAAAACGACGTTACCATCGCCTAATACCACAACATGATCATCCTGGGGTTACCATTGACCAGCCACTTTACAAAACCAGGCATTTAAATACTGTGGCTACAAGAGTAGGTCAAATGCTCGGTATACTACAGACAACAACTCATCTACCGGCTCCATATACACCATATTGTTCAGGTGAATAACCAGAAGCTAATGGGAGTGCAGCGATGATGGGTGAACGGGACCTGGAGTGAGTTGTGCGTTAGCCGCAGAGGTTTGGATGTCCTCAGGTTAACTGAGGATGCAAAGAGCGAGGCTGGCCAGGACGTGCATTGGAATAGTCAAGTCTAGAGGTGAAGATGCGGAATTAAATGCTGCACTCTCTGGATGAAAAATGAATTGTCAGTTAAGGGAAAAGAGAAAGAAGAAATTCATTACAAATTCCATTTCAAGAATATAATCTAAAACCAGATAGATAGCATAGTGTACAGGGAGAAATAGAAAAAGAATACAAGAAGGACAAAGGGAAAGCATAGAAAAGATTAGCAGCTACAAATATTGTAAAACATGTAAAAGTAAAAGGGATAGTTAAAGGAACGGAGGGGCGGATTATGGAGAAACAAGTAAATATTCCTGTCGAGGCCGAGGGCATGACTGTGGTACTGAATGAGTAATTTACAACTGCCTTCACAAAAGAAGAGGCTGAAATTAATGTCGCAATCGAGTAGAGGGAAGCAGAAATCTTGCATAGGATAAAATAGATGGGAAGGCGTTGCTAAACAGTTTATCACTAAATGTCGACAGCAGCCCGGTTCCAGATGGGAAGCATCCTTGGTGGATAAAGGAAGCTGGGTTAGAGATAAGATCAGCTCTGACCACAATGTTTCAATCATCCTTGTTTATCGCACTGGGGCCAGAGGACTTGAATTTGGTAAATGATAGACTCCTTTTCAAAACGAGAGGAGAGGATAAGCCTTGTGACTACAAGCTAATCTATCTGACGATAGTGAAGGTTGAGAGATCTACTAGAGGCCCCCATCAAGGACAAAATTAATTCTCACTTGCAGAAGCATGGGGTAAGATGAGAAAACCATCTCGGATTTGTTGAAGACCAATTGCGTGTAACTAACCTGACTGAGTTGTTTTATCAAATAAGAGACTGAAGTGGGCCTTGTGTATGTGGGCATTCAATGTTGACGAAGTACCTCATCACAGACTTATTCAGACAATAGAAATGCATATTATGAAAGGGACGATGTCAGCTCGAGCAGTCGATTGGCTAAGAGATAGGTGGCAGAGAACAGTGGTGAATGGATGCTCTGCTGACAGGTGAGCGTGGCGGTTGCTCGGGGGTTGGTTTTAAGACTACTGTTTTTTTCTTTCTACATGCAAATTACATAGACTTGGGGTTAGAATGTATAATTTTGACATTTGTGGATGGTGAAAAACATGGCTCTGTAGTAAATCGTGAATATTATAATAGCAGACTTCAGAGTAGACAGTCTGCTGAAATGGGCAAATCAACGGTAGATGCACCTTATTGCGGTCAAGTCAGAAGTGAAGTTCATTGGGAAAATATCATGTCAGTATCGTATAAATGGTACCATTTTCAGGGAATGCTAGAACAGAGGGACCCGGGAAATGCAAGTCCATACATCTTTGAGGATTGCTGGGCAAGTGGAGAAGCTGATTGAAAAAGTGTATGGGAAACTTGATTTGAAAATGGGGTAATTGAATTCAAACATAAAAGGACATCAAGCTAATCCTTTACAAATCAATTGTTATGACTCAGCTGGCGTCCTGTGTGCAATTCTGGGCACGAATATCTTGGATGAATTTCAAGGCCCTGGAAAGGGTACAGAGGAGGATTAGCAAGAAGTACCCACTGGTGAGGGAATTCATTTACATGGATAGAATGCAGGAGTTTGGATTTTTCTTATTGGCGCAGAGAAAGTTCAGTGGTATAGAAACATAGAAAATAGGAGCAGCAGGAGGCCATTCGGCCCTTCGAACCTGCTGTGCCATTCATTCTGATCATGGCTGATCATTCAACTCAGTAACCTGTTGTCGCTTTCACCACATATCCTTTGATCCCTTTAGACCCAAGAGCTGTATCTAACTCCTTCTTGAAAACATACAATGTTTTGGCCTGAACTGCTTTCTGTGGTCGCGAATTCCACAGGCTCACCACACTCTGGGTGAAGATATTTCTCCCTATCTCGGTCCTGAAAGGTTTATCCTGTATCATTAGACAATGACCCCTGATTCTGGACTCCCCCACCATCGGACCATCCTTCCTGCATCTACCCTGTCAAGTCCTGTTTGAATTTAGTAGGCTTCTATGAGACACCCCCCCACCACCCCGCCACACTCTTCCGAACTCCAGAAAATATAGTCCTAACCGACTCAATCTCTCCTCATACGTCAATCCCGCCATTCCAGATCTAACAGAACTCAAAATAATGAGGGGTTATGATGGAGTAAGCATGTGGAAATTATTTCCTCTCATGAATACGTTTGTCATCAGAGATTATGGCCAGGATTTTACTGGCCCCCAGAGGCATGATTGGAAGCCAGGAGGGGTGGGGAGGGGACAAGGAGCAAAGCGGCGGCTGGCAGGGGATATGGCAGGATGGAGATCCCAACGCATCCCCCTCATCAAGTGATCCTGGGGGCAGGATAGACCGACAACAGCCTTCTCGCCCAGTGGCACATTGATGATCTTAAGTGGCCTATTATGGGATAATTATGGGATCATTTCACCGCTGCTGGGATCTTACCAGCAGCGAGGTCCTCCACCACATGGAGAGGACACCTTGTAAAACGAAGCACTCACCCTGTGGCCTTGCGGGTGGGGTGGGGCGCTGCCTCGTTAGTGGGTATTTTGTGGCCCACAGAGCACCTCCACCAGGAACCAGTTCATTGCCCGGGACCTCCCTCCTCCTGCACCACCAGAACACCACCTTAATCTCTCACCGGGGCCTTACGGACTGTAACTGGTGACCCCGCCTCACCTACCTCTTCTCTGGGCTTCCAGCGCTGCGCCTGTGGGCCGAGGCCTTCGATAGAACCAGCAGAATAACTGGAGGGGGAATGAAGAGAAAATATTTTACACAGAGGCTTGTTAAGATCTGGAAAGCACGACCTGAAAGAGTGATGAAATTAGATTCCTGAGGAATTTTTAAAGACAATTAAACAAGTGCTTGCAGTGGAATAATTTGCAGGGTTACAAGAAAATGCTACATATGTGACAATAAATTAGACAGCTCTTTCTAAACGACTCTGACTAAAGTAGCCGAATGGCCTTTCCTGTGCATCTTTGATTCGATGATCTGGGCGCCAGATCAGTGATTCATTTACTTTTCACACTGTGACATGTCATTGTCCTCGCAGGATAGGCTGGTAGTTGGAACCTCGGTTCATTTTATCCATTAATGGTCACATTTCATCTCATTGGTGTATTTTACCAGACTGTAATTCACGGTTCACACAAGTCAAAATCTATTGGGTATTTGGAAGGAAACATTGGTTTCTGTAGAAACTTCTGTCAAAGAATTAATTTCCACAACAGTCAGAGTTTCAGAAGTTGCTGGAAGGAGCTCTTCGTCTTTGAGAATAGCGTTCGGTTAATGTTCTGTTCACATCGCTCTGCCCGGCATCAGAACGATGCTGCGGTCCTTCCTGACCCTGTCTCTACTGCAGCTTTTGAACTGTGAGTTACGGATTATTGAATGCATTATGTTATTTACTGATGCACTGATTATTATTACAAGATATGTATTATTAATCGAATTATCATCTTTAATACAGAACACATTCAGGAGATGTAGAAAGTGAATAATGCTTCATACATTTTTATATTCTTGTTTAGAGTGTAATGAAATATCGGAACTTGTTTATTGCCTTCTACCTGCCGCTCGTACAGACAGAGCAGACTGGAGGTGAAAATCTAATGGGTCTATTTAAGCAGGGTCTGTTAGAAAAAGAGCCACTTCGCTGTTAGAATAGAATCTGTCAGTATCTGGGATCAGTTTGCAGAAAACGCATCTATTTTATTTACAGTTGTCATTCATTGGGATAATATGAAATGGATACTGAAAGGTTTATCCAATTTGTAGATGTTTCATTTGACACACATTTGGAATTGATTGTTTCCATTTTAAGTTCTATCAACAGCAAATAGGAATAAACCTCCATATATATAAACATGACTTGCGTTTATGTAGCGCATTTCACGACGTCAGGACGTCTCAAAGAGCTTTACTGTCAATTAAGTACTGTTTTGTAGTGTTATCCATACCGTAATGTAGGAAACGTGGCAGGCAAGTTGCACAGAGCAAGCTCCGACAAACATCAATGTGATAATGGCCAGAATACTTTTTTTGTGTGTGTGATGTTGATTTAGGGATCATCATTCCTCAGAGCACTAGGGATAATTTCCCTGCCCTTTCTCCAAATACTGCACCTGAAAGAGCCGACGGGGCCTCAGTTTAACTTCTCCCCCGATGGAAAGCATCTTGGACAGTGCAGCACACCCTCAGTACTGCACTGGAGTGGCAGCCCACATTTTGTGCTCAAGTCTCTGGAATTAGACTTGCACCCACCATCTCCTGACTCAGAGGCGAGAGTGCTAACGATTGAGTTATTGCTGACAGTAATATTGTATTGGTGACGGTAAACGAGTTTGGAATATTCTACAATCAATTAACCAGTATTTTAAATTCCCAGTTGAATTTGTGTCGGGCACAAAGACCAAGGCAATTTGTTTTATTACCGCCCCCCCCCCCACGCCACTCCCCCCGCCGTCCCGCCCTGCGGTTTTTACACTGACACAGCCAGCTGGAATTGAAATTCTAATCTGATTATTTAAAGCGAGACTGTTAGAAGTAGAGCGCCGTCTTTGTTTGAATAGACTGTATCTGAGTCTGGGTGTAAGTTATCTCACTGAGTGCCGAACACCAGTCAAAACTGCTTCGACGGCTGACATGAACCGCCACACACATTTCTGTCACAGATATTTTTCAATTCAAATGTTGTCTGCTCTTCTAGTGATACAGTTCATGAGACTATATATTTTAAAATAGATTGTTCAGTTTTGTAGTGTAATACTCAACCTCTAATTCCTCTCAAATGTAGATGGAACCAAAATTTGTCAACTTGCTTTCATTGTTAGTATAATTATCAAGTGCACTCTGCAAAAAATGGTGTTACTGAAAGTTCCTGAATCGTTGGGGAATTTGCTCTGTATCGTTGATCAGTCAGTGATGATCTTCAAAATTAGTATCTTTTATATTAAATTCATTATTCTATATCCTCCATTTGTATGTACAGTACCTAAAGATAGTTCAGTTTTCCCAATCACATATTTTTACACAGTGTCATGTAGTGTGTAATGAGTTCGTGATAATGTTCTTTATTATTGCTCCAACGGCTCATGCTTGTTGCATATTTGTTGTTTTATTCCATTGATGATTCAATTCTATTTCTCACTATTTACCGTGTGTGTTTCTTTACATTCATTAATCTCTGTCTACTGAAACTTTATTGGTTTACTGGCAGGAGAACTTAGTCCCAGTGCTATCCGATACTTTATGTATTTAGCGAATTATATTTCCGTGAATATTAACTAATTGGAGAGTAAAATCCTGTTTTGTGGATTATTCAAAAAAAAATATTCAAGCCACTGAAAAGATAAAAAATGAAGTGCACATGACTCCCTGTACCCTTTTCTCCAATCGCTAGTTGCTCCAAATGATTTTTAAAAAGTAGGCATGCTTGATGACAAATAAAACAATGTTTCATTGCTATCATATGAAGCGAATATTGAAATAGTTTATATCATTTGTGGAATTCGCATTGAATACGGATCTTGGGCTGTTGGCTTGATTTTACATTCTATCAATATTAAATAAAGAACAATTATCCATTCTTTCTCTATCAGAAATCATTTTTTTAATAATATCTTACATCTGATTAACACGTCTTCTCAATTCCCTGGTGGGACATGGGCGAAACTTTCATTTAAATCCAAAATTGAATACAAATAACGTGGCAATTTATTTTATGTGGTCCTCTGCGGCTCTTGTACCGACACGACTGACTGGAGTTGAAATTCTCAGCAGATTATATAAACACAGCAATCGAGCAGCAGAATGTGATCAGAGTGAGAATAGAAGGTCTCGGGGTTTGGGGTCTGGGGTCTATAGTAACACAGGGAGTATCGAACAGCAGTCAAAGCTAAATCTACTGCTGACTGAACCCACACGGGCATTTCTGTCCCAGGTATTTCACAGTGGAAGTGCTGTCTGACACTATATGATACACTGAGTGGAACTGAAATAATTTAAATAAGTTTGTTCCATGTTCGAGTGTTGTACATGATCTATAAATATTGTATAATATATTAACTAGAGACAGAACCAATATTATTTCAATTAGCATCAGTTATTACTGTAATTGTGAAGTGCCTCTCCAAAAGATAATGTTTCTGAGTATTCCAAAATCTGCGGAAGATTTTCCATTTATTATTGTTTACTTAATGATGACCTTGAAACTTTCGAACTTTGTATTGTAAATTCTCAACTTATTTCACATATTCGTATGTACAGCGTCAAATAATTATTAATGTGACAAAGTCTCCTTCCACATGCTCCTTTTTTGTAATGCATCGTGAAGTGTTTAATGAGATATCATGAATAGTCTCCTTCCACCTGCTCGATATTTTTGCAGAGTTTTTCGGTCGATGATTCGATTCAGTTTCTCACTGTTGCCAGAGCGGGTTTGGTTACATTTGTTAATGTCTATCGACAACAAATGCAGGTTCACGACAGGGAAACACTGCCTAAATGTTATTACATACTTCCGTGATGAATTTGCTTTTGGTTTTGTAAAAGGGATTGTGTTGTAAAATCCTGATCTTGAAAGTAATTTAAGAATATTTTCTGCAAGCCACAGAACTGAACGAAAGTATGAAATGCAGCTGACTCCTTGAATTTTTGTTTTTAGCAATCGGCCCCAGATCAAAATCAATTTATAGGAAAGTGCATATTTATTTTAATTTGTCATTTATTGAGATCGTATAAAGTGAATATTTAAACAGTTTCCTTAATTTATAAATTTGTCATTAAATACATTTTGTCCTGTTTGATTTCAAATAGGGAAATGTTATCCATTTTTGTCGCTGACAGCAAAAAGGATCTAATATTTGTCATCTGATTAACATTTAATTGCATTTCCAGAGGAGATTTGAGTTAAATTTAGTTTTAGTACCAAAATTGAATGTAAACACCGTAAGAGTCGGTATTATGTTGTTTCCTAAGACTCTCGTCCAGACGCAGCAGACTGGAGTTAAAGTTCTAATCAGGCGTTTAAAACGGAGACTCCTGGAAATAAAAAGTAGTCAGTGTTACAATCGAGTTTATGGGAGTCAGAACTGCAGAATACCGGGATCTCCATCCAGTCGACTCATCCCACATTGAGATTTCTGTCCACGGAATTTCTCAGTGAAGTGCCATGTCATACAGAGAATTAGATTAAATATTGTGTACAGCATTTGGAATATTCAGAAAGGACAATAAATATTGTATACTATATTAACTGGAGGTGGAATCCAATATTGGGTCATTTGTACTGATTATTAATATAGTTATCAATTACACCCTCCAGAAATGATGCTACTGGTTTCAGGGGGATTCGGTGTGTGAACAGTTTTATTTGGTCACCGACAACCTTCAAAACTATCACTTTTTCTAATAAATCATGCTTTCTGTTTCATACATTTATGTGCACGGTGTTGTGTAATAATTAGTATTTCTCAATCTATTTCTACATGATTCATACATTTGATGTAGTTTTCAACATCCAGACATGTTTCGGCATCTCTTTCCACATGTCCCATACTTTTTGTATCGTGCGATGCGGTGTTTAATGAAAGATCTGGAGTTTTTTCCCAATTTCTGGGGAAAGGTGGGAAAGTGGAGATGGGGCAATAGATCAGCCATGATCTTATTGAACGGCGGAGTCGTCTGGGTCGGCAGTATGGCCTAACCCTACTCCTATTAATTTCTTTAATGGCCTTCCACAAGTCCCATACTCTGGTCAAATTGTGGAACAAATCCTGAATTCTTTTCCATATTTAAAATTAACAGACAGTGCCCAGAACAATTTGTCTCAGTTCTGTAAATGTTTGATGCGTGTTTGGTTATTTATAACAATGGTATCGTTCCTTCAGGCACTAGCTCATGTGTTATGGAGATAGATTGTTAAAAATTACTGATAATGCTATTGAAGCACAGAATCCGGATTGCTTGATATGATTTCCTTCTGTCCGGTGCCTTCCTTGTGGTTGTAAGCTTCAATAACTGTAATTCTATCAATTCATTTGCTTCTGAAATCTAAAAGAGCTCACTTAATTGCGAAAGTTGTTCAAGTTGGACCTACAAAAGTTTGATATAATCATTTTGATTCTTGACCCACCGAGTAAACTGCCGTGAGAAATATGCACTTATAAACTCTCTGTATTGACTGTATTTTGTAACCCCGAAACCACCCCTATCCTTGGTTTTTTAACTCATTCAAGAGTTTAAATTCTGGGCTTTGAATATCCCACGTTTGTCCCGTTTCAGTTCACCTCCTTTGAATTTATTGTTATTTCTAATTACTATTTCTCTATTACTCTTTGTGGTAACATGGTGCAATAGCAAGTTAACATAAGTATAACATGTATAAATAGTTTAACAGTTTTGCACCAAACCCATTAGTCTAAATATCAGGAAGTCAACCGTGCGACCACTGAAATTTGAGATGCTGGGAAGGGGGAGTCGCTGTAGGTCAGTAAGAGCAGGGGAAATGGGTGACAGGGAAAGTCCGCACCAGGATAACAGCAGCAGCAGAGTTTCAGATCTGTTGAAGTTTACGTAGGGTAGGAGACCGACCAGAAGAGTGTGGGAATAGTGGGTATATTCTCTGTATATAGAGGTGATTTGGATAACGGTGCGCAAAGAAATGCATTCAAACTTCTTCGAGTACAACAATGACAGCAGTTAGAAACTGTGAGGAAGGATATAAGAGCAAAATGGAGGAATCAGCAGATATGAGTAGTGTAGATAAATGGGAAAATAGTAATGATTGAGAAAGGGGTATGACTGAACATTTCTCTGAGACAGTAAGAGATACACATGTCGAATAGGCAAGAATGGGAGTCCCGGTAGCAGGTTGTTTAGATTCATTTTCGGGATATGAGATCGCTGGCCATGCAGAATTTACTGAGCAACCCTTCTTTGCCGGAAGGGATGGCGGGGTGTTTCCTTGAACCGCTGTCGTCATGCTCGCGATATTGGTCTGCACCCATTTATTGTCCATCCCTTGTTTCCCTCAGAAGGTGTTCCTGGGCTTGCTCCTTGAACCACTGGTGTATCTCGAAAATAAATCTGGCGTGACATGGATGGTTACAGGCTGAAATGATAAATGCATGAAGAGTAGGAGAAATGAATGAGTGGATTGAAGAAGATTCACGGACTCTACATAAACAGTGAGGTTGGAACCGTTCTTCAGGAAATTCTGCAAGAATATTCCCCCTCGCCTCTCATTGGGTCACTAGAAAAGGGGAATTTGCGGGAACTGACTACTATCAGGTAAAGTTGGTAGGAATGCAAAGGCTGCACGACTGGGAGGAAGTCACATACTATTTACATTTTAGAATTAGGAGTAAAAAGAGACCAGTGAAATTATATTTGAGAAAATGTATCTCATGAAAGATACTCGGTAAGCACAGCAGAGGACAGGAATCGGTGTCCCGTTGCCCAGATCACCAGGGTATACAAAGAGACAACAATACATGGGAGATATATTATCACCAGAGAGTTGGGGTGCAGGTCAAAACACCATCTATAGTGTATAATGTTGAGAACAGAAAAACACCTGGAGACCTGAGATCTGAGAGAGAGAGAGAACAGCGGGAGCAGAGCTTTGAAAAGCGCGCCAAGAAATCGGACGCCACAGAGAGAGAGAGAGAACAGCGGGAGCAGAGCTTTGAAAAGCGCGCCAAGAAATCGGAAGCCACAGAGAGAGAGAGAGAACAGCGGGAGCAGAGCTTTGAAAAGCGCGCCAAGAAATCGGAAGCCACAGGGAGAGAGAGAGAACAGCGGGAGCAGAGCTTTGAAAAGCGCGCGAAGTAATTGGAAGCCACAGAGAGAGAGAGGGAACAGCGGGAGCAGAGCATTTCTCGTATATAGGCGGAGCGCACGCGGGACTGCTGGGTAAGTGACGTTACATATTTGGATGAACTTCGGATCATAGTGGAGGCGGAGGGGGTTATTGAGAGGAGTTATAGGGAGGTAGTCACACCTCAGGTAAAAGAAGTAGGTAGATGGGTTACCGTCAGGGGAAGGAGAGGGAACCAGCAGGCAGTGCAGGGATCCCCTGTGACCGTTTCCCTCAACAACAAGTATACCGTTTTGGATACTGTTGGGGGGACGACTGACCAGGGGTAAGCAATGGGGTACAGGTCTCTGGCGCAGAGTCTGTCCCTGTTGCTCAGAAGGGAAGGAGGAAAAGGAGCAGAGCATTAGTCATTGGGGACTCCATAGTTAGGGGAACAGATAGGAGGTTCTGTGGGAACGAGAGAGACTCACGGTTGGTGTGTTGCCTCCCAGGTGCCAGGATTCGTGATGTCTCGGATAGTGTTTTTGGGATCCTTCAGGGTGAGGGGGAGCAGCCCCAAGTCGTGGTCAACATGGGCACCAAGGACATAGGTAGGAAGAGAGATGGGGATTTAAGGGAGAAATTCAGGGAGCGAGGGTGGAAGCTCAGAGCGAGAACAAACAGAGTTGTTATCTCCGGGTTGTTGCCCGTGCCACGTGCTGCAAAAGCGAGGAATAGGGAGAGAGAGGAGTTGAACACGTGGCTGCAGGGATGGTGCAGGAGGGAGGGTTTTGGTTTCCTGGATAATTGGGGCTCTTTGTGGGGTAGGTGGGACCTCGACAAACAGGATGGTCTTCACCTGGACCAGAGGGGTACCAATATCCTGGGGGAGAGATTTGCTAGTGCTCTTCATGGGGGTTTTAACTAATTCAGCAGGGGGATGGGAACCTAAATTGTAGTTCCAGGAAACTGGATGTTGAGAGTAGTGAGGTCTGGGATAAGGTTACAAGGACGCAAGAGGGCACTGGAAGCAAGAACTTGGTTTAAAGTGTGTCTACTTCAACGCCAGGAGCATCCAGAATAAGGTGGGTGAGCTTGCAGCATGGGTTGGTACCTGGGATCTCGATGTTGTGGCCATTTCGGAGACATGGGTAGAGCAGGGACAGGAATGGATGTTGCAGGTTCCGGGATTTAGATATTTCAGTAAGAACAGAGAAGATGGTAAAACAGGGGGGCGGGGGGGGGGAGTGTGTGGTGGCATTGTTAATCAAGGAGAGATTTACGGCGGCAGAAAGGACGTTTGAGGACTCGTCTACTGAGGTAGTATGGGCCGAGGTTAGAAAAAGAAGAGGAGAGGTCACCCTGCTGGGAGTTTTCTATAGAACTCCGAATAGTTCCAGAGATGTAGAGGAAAGGATAGAGAAGATGATTCTCGACAAGAGCGAGACTAACAGGGTAGTTGTTATGGGGGACTTTAACTTTCCAAATATTGACTGGAAATACTATAGTTCGAGTACTTTAGATGGGGCAGTTTGTGTCCAGTGTGTGCAGGAGGGTTTTCTGATACAGTATGTTGACAGGCCAAACGGGGCGATGCCACATTGGATTTGGTACTGGGTAATGAACCTGGCCAGGTGTTAGATTTAGATGTAGGTGAGCACTTTGGTGATAATGATCACAATTCGGTTAGGTTTACCTTAGCGATGGGCAGGGACAGGTATATACCGCAGGGCAAGAATTATAGCTGGGGGAAAGGAAAATATGATGCGATTAAGCAAGATTTAGGATGCGTAGGTTGGGGAAGCAAACTGCAGGGGATGGGCACAATCGAAATGTGGAGCTTATTCAAGGAGCAGCTACTGCGTGTCTTGGAAGATGTCTCGCGAGGGAGCCGTGGTTTACTAAAGAAGTTGAAGCGCTTGTCAAGAGAAAGAAGAAGGCTTATGTTAGGATGGGACGTGAAGGCTCAGTAAGGGCGCTTGAGAGTTACAAGCTAGCCAGGAAGGATCGAAAGGGAGAGCTAATAAGAGCGAGGAGAGGACACGAGAAGTCATTGGCGGATAGGATCAAGGAAAACCCTCAGGCTTTCTTTAGGTATATCAGGAATAAAAGAATGACTAGAGTTAGATTAGGGCCAATCAAGGGTAGTAGTGGGAAGTTGTGTGTGGAATCAGAGGAGATAGCGGAAGCGTTAAATGAATATTTTTCGTCAGTATTTACAGTAGAGAAAGAAAATGTTGTCGAGGAGAATACTGAGATACAGACTTTTCGGCTAGATGGGATTGAGGTTCACAAGGAGGAGGTGTTAGCAATTTTGGAAAGTGTGAAAACAGATAAGTCCCCTGGGCCAGATGGGATTTATCCTAGGATTCTCTGGGAAGCCAGGGAGGAGATTGCAGAGCCTTTGTCCTTGATCTTTATGTCGTCATTGTCGACAGGAATAGTGCCCCAGAAGACTGGAGGATGGCAAATTTTGTCCCCTTGTTCAAGAGGGGGAGTAGCCCTGGTAATTATATACCTTTGAGCCTTACTTCGGTTGTGGGTAAAATGTTGGAAAAGGTTATAAGAGACAGGACTTATAATCATCTTGAAAAGAATAAGTTCATTAGCGATAGTCAGCACGGTTTTGTGAAGGGTAGGTCGTGCGTCACAAACCTTATAGAGTTTTTCGAGAAGGTGACGAAACAGGTGGAGGAGGGTAAAGGCGTGGATGTGGTGTATTTGGATTTCAGTAAGGCGTTTGATAAGGTTCCCCAATGTAGGCCATTGCAGGAAGTACAGAAGTATGGGATTGAAGGTGATTTAGTGCTTTGGATCAGAAATTGGCTAGCCGAAAGAAGACAGAGGGTGGTGTTGATGGCAAATGTTCATTCTGGAGTTTAGTTACTAGTGGTGTACCGTAAGGATATGTTTTGGAGCCACTGCTGTTTGTCATTTTTATAAATGACCTGGATGAGGGTGTAGAAGGGTGGGTTAGTAAATTTACGGATAACACAAAGGTCGGTGGAGTTGTGGATAGTGCCGAAGGATGTTGCAGGTTACAGAGGGACATAGATAGGCTGCAGAGCTGGGCTGAGAGATGGAAATGGAGTTTAATGCGGAAAAGTGTGAGGTGATTCACTTTGGAAGGAGTAACAGGAATGCAGAGCACTGGGCTAATGGGAAGATTCTTGGGAGTGTAGATGAGCAGAGAGATCTTGGTTTCCAGGTACATAAATCCCTGAAAGTTGCCACCCAGGTTAATAGGGCTGTTAAGAAGGCATATGGTGTGTTAGCTTTTATTAGTAGGGGGATCGAGTTTCGGAGCCAAGATGTCATGCTGCAGCTGTACAAAACTCTGGTGCGGCCGCACCTGGAGTATTGCATGCAGTTCTGGTCACCGCATTATAGGAAGGATGTGGAAGCTTTGCAAAGGGTGCAGTGGAGATTTACTGGGATGTTGCCTGGTATGGAGGGAAGGTCTTACGAGAAAAGGCTGAGGGACTTGAAGTTTACTTCGTTCGAGGGAAGGAGGAGGAGAGGTGACTTAATAGAGACTTATCAGATAATCAGAGGGTTAGATATGGTGGATAGTGAGAGTCTTTTTCCTCGGATGGTGATGGCAAACACCAGGGGACATAGCTTTAAGTTGAGGGGTGATAGATACAGGACAGATGTCAGAGGTAGTTTCTTTACTCAAAGAGTAGTAGGGGCGTGGAACGCCCTGCCTGCAACAGTAGTAGACTCGCCAACTTTGAGGGCATTTAAGTGGTCATTGGATAGACATATGGGTGAAAATGGAATAGTTTAGGTCAGATGGTTTCACAGGTCGGCGCAACATCGAGGGCCGAAGGGCCTGTCCTGCACTGTTATGTTCTATGTTCTATACATTGTGCTCAGGGAGATTGGGAGCAGATCAACACACTGTCTAGAGTATGTCATGTAGAGAATAGAAAAGCACCAGGAGATTTGTGAGACACATTGTGATCAGGGAGATTGGGTACAGGTCAACGCACCGTCTACAGTCTATAATGCTGTGAACAGTAAAAATACCTGGAGATCTGTGAGACACATTGTGATCAGGGAGATTGGGTACAGGTCAGCACATCGTCCATAGTATATAATGTTGTGCGTAGTAAAAACACCTGGAGATCTGTGAGACACATTGTGATCAGGGAGATTGGGTACAGGTCAACACACCATCTATAGTATAAAATGTTGTGAATAGTAAAAGCACCTGGAGATCTGTGAGACACATTGTGATCAGGGGGTTTGGGTACAGGTCAACACACCGTCCACAGTATATAATGTTGTGAATAGTAAAAACACGTGGATATCTGTGAGACACATTGTGATCAGGGGGATTGGGTACAGGTCAACACACCGTCTTTAGTATATAATGTTGTGTATAGTAAAAACACCTGGAGATCTGTGAGACACATGGTGATCATGGAGATTGGGTGCATGTCAACCGACTGACTGCATTTTTAAAAAGCAGGAACGTTTACCAAGTAAACGGGAGGACCATTGATCGAACATCATTTACGGGGAAAAGAATAAGGCACGTCGGCGAGGGCAGGTTACAAGAGAATCAGAGCAGCAGCAACTTAGTAAGAAACAGTCAGCACGGAGTTGGAGGCTGACAGACCCTTCATGTTGTTTTGTTTTGGTTGAGGAAGCCATATATTTTATTGAAAAACAGAAAGGGCCAATTACACCTTTATAGAAACTTTGAAAGTTACCAGTGGAAGAATATGCAGTAAATTAAAAGGCATTGAAATTTACCACAGGATCAGAAAATCTTTAATTGAATTTAAATGTTCCCATTCCTTCTCGAACTTTCGATCGGAATGCTGAATTCACTGAGAGTGCCATCACCAGTGGGTTTAAAGGCCGCTACATCACCACCCTCTTCTCAGGGCACATCCACACGGGTCAGAGCACCATCAGCACAAATTTACAGGGCGATGGGGAAAGGCAGTGGGACTAACTAGACAGCTCTTACAAAGAGACAGAATAGGCACCATGGGCCGAATGGCGTCCATCTGTGCTGTTTCATTGTAAGATTCTATAAGGGAGAGGACCATCACCACCGCCTTCTCAGAGCACCTTCACACTGGTAATACATGGAGCCCACCCACCGTCACCACAAGGAGACAGTGTATCCAGGTGTCAGTGTGTGTACATGTGAAAACATTTCTGGATACATTTTGGCCCATTACCAATATTAATTTGTTGCAGAAATTGTATTTTGGGTGTTAAGAAATGAAATCACAGATCCCGGTATAATTTAGATTAGATTAGAGATACAGCACTGAAACAGGCCCTTCGGCCCACCGAGTCTGTGCCGACCATCAACCACCCATTTATACTAACCCTATGCTCATCCCATATTCCTACCAATCATCCCCATCTGTCCCTATATTTCCCTACCACCTACCTATACCAGTGACAATTTTATAATGGCCAATTTACCTATCAACCTGCAAGTCTTTTGGCTTGTGGGAGGAAACCGGAGCACCCGGAGAAAACCCACGCAGACACAGGGAGAACTTGCAAACTCCACACAGGCAGTACCCTGCAAAGCGAAAGGAATAATGACCCTGCAGTTCGTTGTATTTGTGTCTTTTCTTTCTGACATTGTCATTCCTTTCTTGTCCCAGTGAACTCTAATTGTTAACTTCTCATTGCAGGCGGACCTGGGAACAGTCAGGCTGACCCGTCAGGTAATCGCTCATTATTTTCACACGACCTGCTATCTCTTTGCTCGAATCCATCCCATTAAATATTAAGCTTGGACGACAATCTCTATACTATTTTTGATCACGGATTAACCCGCTACCCGGTTGCTAGCCAGAAAGGGAGTGTGTCCCTCATAATGCTAGCAAAGGTCTTTAATTCTAGCTGAGAGATAACTGCTGCCTTCATGTGGAGGGACAATAACTCAGGGTGTCTGAAGAGCAGAGTGTGAAGGATCAGCTCCACTGACACTGTTGCCGGTCCAAAGGTCCACCTCACCAATCTGCGCTGATCTCCAGATCACATCACCATTCAGCCCTGTCTTTCTTGGCCATGGTGGGTGAGGGTGCAATTTCCCCTGCTCTTTTCAGGTGCTGGGATCTCACTGTGTTCTCCATTCAGTACTGAGCACGTAAACATGTGATCATACCAACCACGCCCATCTCCCCACTTCTGCAGGTTAAAAAGATTCTGAGCCTGTCCCCATCCGGATCCCATTGGAGCCTGTGTGTTGGTGGGAATATCTCGCTGCCGCCGGGTTCCCTGCTGGTTTGCACTGTTTATTAGTATTTCCCTTTCCTTTTTCTTCATGTGTAATATTTACTCCGGGTTTTATTAGGGTTCAGGGTGCAGACCGATGTTCCTATCAATTCATGCCTAGTGAATAGGGAGGGTCCGTTCGCTGGGAACCTGTGGGTTGAACACACCATGACCGCTTGATGATATTTGTGATATTTTACCTGGACGGTGAAGCTGAGCCTGGTGACTGGGGAGGGTCCGTGCGCTGGGAACCTGTGGGTTTAACACACGATAACCTCTTGGTGATATTTCTGATATTTTACAGAGACGGTGAAGCTGAGACTGGTGAATGGGGGCAGTCGGTGCGCTGGGAGAGTGGAGATTCACTACAGGGGACAGTGGGGGACTGTGTATGGCTCGTACTGGGACCTGCCAGACGCCGCTGTTGTGTGCCGGGAGCTGGGCTGCGGGACCGCGGTCTCTGCACTGGGCTGGGCTCACTTTGGGGAAGGGACCGGACCCGTTGTGACGGTTGATGTATAGTGCAGCGGAACCGAGGCCGCTATGCGGGACTGCGAATCTTATCAATGGGCTCACTATTCCTGGTCACACTCCGATGATGCCAGCGTCATCTGCTCAGGTAAAAATCTTTCTCAGTCTCACATCTGCCGCCGCAGCTGATAGATTCTGTGAAGAAGCGAAAATAAAACAATCCGGGTCAGTCCGTACCTGGAAAATCAGATGATAATAATTCCAGTAATCTCTGGTTAAAATTATCATTAATATTAGGATCACTGTTTAAACTTATATCATTAGTAATATATTTAGTAAACATTCTCCACCGGGAGCAGTAAATACCTGATACGGAGCACATTTGCAATGCAGACAGAACAGTTTCCATTGAGATTTTCCCTGAAGCTGCAGTGAATGAGATGAACCGCAGGAAATTTCGCAATCTTAATCCAACTATCCATTCATCAACCCAGCAGCCGCTACCGGGCATATACTGACAGCCCAGCTGTCCACCTGCAATAATCGCTTGGCCTCAGATCTGATATATTACACAGATTGTGAAGCTGAGACTGGGGAGCAGGGGAGGAAGGGAGGCAGGTTTCTCAGCCTTGGGGAGCCGAAGTAATGGGTCCACAGTTTTTGGGAGTATCACAAAGAGGAAACGGCTCTGTAAGATCCCACCGCTGTGTGCGCATTGCCATTTACATTTTGGCAAATATTAAGAAATTGAAATGCACAGAATATTAAACAAAAGAGCTGAGATAGTTCAGGAAGCAGTTGCAACGATTAAACTCAGCACCGTTGAACTATTGGAAGAACAGCGCCGAGTTTTCCTGAAATCCTGACCAGTTACTATAAGGAGGATAGTGATAGACTTCAAGAGGACAAAGAGAGGCTGGTGAAATGGGCGGACAGGTGGCAGATGCAATTTCATGCAGAGAAGTGTGAACTGATACATTCTTGTTGGAACACGGAGGAGAGGCGATATCACAGAATCACTGAACTGCTAAAGAGCGGAAAGGGGTTATTCGGCCCATCATGTCTGTTTGGGCTCTTTGAAAGAGATATTCACTCAGTTCCATTCCTCTCTCTGCTTAAGTCTGTACAATCTTCCTTTTCATAGAACTGTCTAATTCTCTTCTGAATGCTTCAACTGAACATGTCTCCGCCACGTTCTCAGGTAAACATTCCAGATCTGAAACACTCGCTGCATGAAAACGATTTTCCTCATGTCACTTTTACTTCTTTTACCAAATGCTTTGAATCGGTGCCCTATCCTTCTCGATCCTTTCACCAGTGGAAACAGTTCCCACCCTGTAAGTGGGATCTTCCAGCGCATTTTCCTCTTGTGATACCCACAATTACTGCGGACCCATTACTACGGCTCCACGAGGCTGAGAAACCTCCCTCCCTCCCCTGCTCCCCAGTCTCACCTTCACAATCTGTGTACTATATCAGATTTGAGGTCAAGCGATCATTGCAGATGGACAGCCGGGCTGACAGTACATGCCCGGTAGCGGCTGCTGGTTTGACGAATGGAGAGTTGGCTTTAGATTTTGACATTTAAATAGAGTAGATAGGGAACCCTCATGATTTGGAATACCTCGATCAAATCAACTCTCCGCCTTCTCTTCTCCAACGAAAACAGACATAACTTCTCCAATCTATCTTCATAACTGAAATTCCTCAATCCATGGAACCATCCTCAGGAAACGTCTCCATACTCTCTCCAGTGCCCTCACATCTTTCCTCAAGTGCGGCGCCCACATCTGAACCCAATACTCCAGCTGAGGCCGAACTAGTGTCTTATATAAGTTCAACATAACTTCCTTACTCTTGTACTCCACGCACCTATTAATAAAGCCCAGGACACTGAACGCCTTAATAAACGCTCGCTCAACATAGCCTGCCACCGTCAAGGACTTATGCACTATTCAACCAAGGCCCCTCTGCTCCTGCAACCCCTTTAGAATTGAGCCCTTCATTTTATAATTTATCTCCATGTTCTTCCTACCAAAATGAATCACTTCATATTTCTCTGCATTGAACTTCATCCGCCACATGCCTGCGCATTCCACTAACTTGTCAATGTCCTTTTGAAGATCCGTACTATCCTCCTCACAGTTCACAATGCTTCCAAAATTTGTGTCATCTGCAAACTTTGAAATTGTGTCCTGTACACTATATAGATTGGGACCCGAATATTGAAGGATACCTGGCACTTACGAAGGACAGGAAGCTAGGAATATGTAGAGGGGTCGCTCTGTTGAATAATGATGGTATTAGCGCTATCGTGAGGGATGACCTAAGTTCAGCAGACCAGGATGTGGAAGCCGTTTGGGCAGAGATGAAAATTCATAAAGGCAAGAAGTCACTTGTCAGAAGTGGTGTACAGACCACCTAACCTTAACCACACTGTGGGACGGAGTATAAAGGAATAAATAATGGAAGCTTGTCCGAAAGGTACACCGATAATTATGGGGGGATTTTCACCTACATATAGCTCGAAAAATCAGATGGCCGAAGTAGCCGAGATAAGGCGTACATAGAGTATTTTCGGGATAATTTCTTGGAATAAAACGCTGTGGTGCCAACCAGAGAGCAGGCTGTACTGGACCTGGTATTGTGCCACGAGATACCAATAATTAATGACCTCATAGTTAAGGCGCCCCGAGGATGCAGCGATCATGATATGATTGAATTTTACATTCAGTTTGAGAGAGAGAATAGTGGGTCGATGACTAGTACTTTAAACATGAATAAGGGCAATTATGAGGGCATGAACGCAGAGCTAGCGAAAGTGAACTGGCAAATCAGGTTAAGGGATAATAGAGATGCAGTGGGAGATATTTAGGGGAATATTTCAGAATACACGGGGTAGATGCAATTCAATGAGAAAGAAATATTCCAAGAGTGGGACCGCAATCTGTGGTTAAGTAAAACAGTTAACGGTCGTATCAAACTTAAAGAAAAAGCCTATAATTGCACAAAAATGGGAGGCAGGTCAGATGATTGGACAGAATATATACAAAAAAGCAAATAACGACTAAAAGATTGATAAGGAAGGTAACATTAGAGTACGAGAGAAAGCTAGATTGAAATATAATGACAGATAGTAAGAGTTCATATAGATATTGTTCAAAAAAGAAAAGAGTTAACCAAGTGAGCGTTGATCCTGTAAAAAATAAGTTTGGGGAATTAATTATGGGTAATAAGGAGATGGCAGGTGAATTGAACAGATATTTTGCATCGGTCTTCAATATTGAGGGTAAAGGTAACATCCCAGTATTAGCTGTAAGTCAGGAAATGGAAGGGAGGAAAGAACTCAAAAAAGTTACAATCACCAGGGAAATGGTACTGAGCAAATTGTTGGAACTGCGAGCTGACAGGTCCCCGGGTCCTGATGGACTTCATCCTCAGGTGTTAAAAGAAGTAGCTAGTGAGATAGTTGATGCGTTAATTTTAATTTTCCAACATTCCCTGGATTCGGGGTAGGTTCTTTTAGATTGGAAAATAGCAAATGCAAAGCCTTTATTCAGAAAGGAAGGGATATATAAAGCAGGAAACTGCAGGCCAATTACTTTAACATTTGTCTTAGGGAAAATGTTACAAACTATTATTAAAGATGTTATAGCAGGGCATTTAGATGAATTCCAGGTAATCAGGCAGAGTCAACATAGTTTTGTGAAAGGGAAATAACGTTTAACCAATTTATTGGAGTTCTTTGAGGGAGTTGCAAGTGCTGTGGATAAAGGGGAAACGCTTGACATATTGTACTTAGATTTCCAGAAGGCATTGAAAAGGTGCCACATCAAAGGTCATTGCAGAAAATAAAATCTCATGGTGTCGGTGGTAACATATTGGCATGGATAGAAGATTGGTTAGCTAACAGGAAGCAGACAGTAGGCAGAAATAGCTAATTGTCTGGTTGGCATGATGTAAGGAGTGGTGAGTCAAAAGGATCTGTGCTGGGACATCAAATTTTCACAATTTATATCAATGACTTGAAGGAAGGGACCGAGGAATGGTTGCTTAATTTGCTAATGACACAAAGATATGTAAGAATGTAACTTGTGAAGAGGACAGAAGGAGCCTGCAAACGGATATAGATAGGTTAAGTGTGTGGGCAAAGACCTGGCAAATAAAGTATACTGTGGGAAAGTGTGAAATTGTCCACATTGGCAGCATGAATAGAATAGAAGCATATTATCTAAATGGGTGTCCTGGTGCATGAATCACAAAACGTTAGTATGCAGGTACAGCACGTAATTAAGAAAGCTAGTAGAATGTTATCATTTATCGCGAATGGAATTGAATACAAAAGTAGGGAGGCTATGCTTCAGCTATACAGGTTATTGCTGAGACCACATCTGGAGCATTGTGTACAGTACTGGCCTCCTTATTTAAGGAATGAAGTATTTGCGTTGGAAGCAGTACAGAGAAGGTTTACTGGACTAATATCTGGAATGGGTGACCTGGTGTACGAGGAAAGATTTGAAAGACTAGGCTGGTAGCCGCTGGAATTTAGAAGAGTAAGAGGCGACTTGACTGAAACATATAAAGTCCTGAGGGGTGTTGACAGGGTGGATATGGGAAGGTTTCCCCTGGTGGGAGAATCTCGAACTGGGTGTCACTGTTTAAAAATAAGGGGTCGCCCATTTAAGACAGCGATGAGGAGAATTTCTATCTCTCAGAGGGTCGTGAGTCTTTGTAAATCTCTTCCTCAAAAGGCAGTGGAAGCAGAGACTTTGAATGTTTTTAAGGCAGTGGTAGATAGATTCTTGATAGCCAAGGGGGTGGAAGGTTATCGTGGGTACGTGGAAATGTGAAGTAATCAGTTCAGCCGCGAACTTATTGCATGGTGGAGCAGGCTCGAGGATTCAAGTGGCCTACTCCTGGTCCTAACTCGTATGTTCATCCGTATGTTCGTATATAACAGAGTACCTCTAATACATCCTCTTTATTTATGTTAAACCCCTCTAGTACGTGGATTACCTTCTCTTTCACCATTGCCTGAGGTGTATCTTATTCCTTGGCAAAGACAGATGCAAACAGTTCAGTTAATACCTCAGCTATGCCCACTACCTCCATATGTAAATCCCCTTTTTGGTCCCTCATCGACCCCACTCCACCTTTTACCAACTTTTTGCTGCTTATCTGTCTATAAAAAATATTGGAACTTCTTTTAATGCTCGTTGACAGTCTCTTTTAAAGGGTACAATTCTAAAGTAACTGCAGGACGAGAGTGACCTGGGAGTATTTTGGATCAAATAGTTAAAGGCAGCAGGGCAGGTTGAGAAAGTGGTGAATAGGGATGTTGGTCTTTTTAAATAGAGGCATAGAGTACAAAAGTAAGGAAGTTATTATGAACCTTTGTGAAACACTGGCTTCACATCAACTGGTCGATTGTGTGCAATTCTGAATACGGCACTTTAGTAGAATGTGAATGCTTTTGAGAGGGTGCAGAAAGGATTTACATGGAACGTTCAAGGGATGAAAGACTTCAGTTATATTGATAGATTGGAGAAGCTGTGGTTGCTCTCCTTGGAACAGAGAAGGCTGTGAGGAAATTTGATAGAGGTGTTCAAAATCATGAGAGGTGCAGACAGAGTAGATAGAGAGGAAGTGTTCCTCTTGGCAGAAAGGTCAATAACCAGAGGACGCTGTTATAAGGTGGATGGGAAAAGAACCAAGCATGACATGAGGAAAAACTTATTTACATAGTCAGTGGTTAGATTCACAGAATAATGCTGTGCAGAAGAGGCCCTTCGGCCCATCAAGTCTGCACCGATGCATTAAAGACACCTGACCATTTGCCAGCACTTGGCCCTGAATGTTATGACGTGCCAAGTGCTCATCCAGGTGCTTTTGAAAGGATGTGAGGCAACCCGCCTCTACCACCCTCCCAGGCAGGGCATTCCAGACAGTCAACACCCTCTGGGTAAAAACGTTCTTCCTCATATCCCCCTTAAACCTCCTGCCCCTCACCTTAAACTTGTGACCCTCGTAACTGACCCTTCAACTAAGGGGAACAGCTGCTTCCTATCCACCCTGTCCATGCCCCTTATGATCTTGTACACTTCGATCAGGTCACCCCTCAGTCTTCTCTGCTCCAGCGAAAACGACCCAAGCCTATCCAATCTCTCTTCATAGCTTAAATGTTCCGTCCCAGGCAACGTCCTGGTGAAACAACTCTGCACCCCCTCCAATGCAATCACATCTTTCCTATAATGTGGCGACCAGAATTGCACACAGTACTCCTGCTGTTGCCTTAACAAGGTTCTGTACAACTCCAAAATGACCTCTCTACTTTTGTAATCTGTGCATCGATTGATAAAGGCAAGTGTCCCATATGCCTTTTTCTCCACCCTATTAGGATCTGGAATGTGCTGTCTGCGAGTCTGATGGAGACAGATCCAATTGTGGCTTTCAAAATGGGGTTGGACAATCACCTGAAGAGAAAATCTTTGCATGACTATGGGGAAAGAGAAGAAGCATAGGACTTGCTGAGGTGTTCATGCCGGTAACCAGCATGGACACAACGGACTGAATGGCCTCCTTCTGTGTCGTAAACATTCTATGATTATATGCTGACTGTTGCATCTTGATGGGTCACAAACTGTCTGTCCAGTTTTTAAACTTAAAACTGTGAATGTGGTTTCAAAGTAATTAATTGCATACGAAGGGCTTTGAAGGGTAATCATGACAGACTGTAGCAAACTGGCTACAAAACAGTCAACAAAGTGTGGGTTAAAGGTAGTTATTCAGACTGGCAAAAGGTGGGAAGTATTGTGTGACAATTCATGCCAATGGGCTACCGCTGTGCAAATGCTTTCTATGTTTTCGGGCCATTCCTAAGATTATGGCACACAACATGAAGAAGCGACTGAGCACACAGGACACAGCAAAGGCAAAGGGCCCGATTACAATCCAGCTGTAGTGCTGAAGATCAGTGCTCCGAAATTAGCTACACCTCCAGCCAAGCTGATCCAAGGCAGTTACAACACTAGGATCCAGCTGAAATGGTGAAAAAAAATTCCCAGTTACATGCTGCCTAGAAAAGCAGGGAAACACTGACCAATTAGCACCCCATCAACCTACTCCCAATCAACAGCATATCTTTTCAATTTAGGCTTAAAATAAACATGATTACAATATCGTTGATTTTTCTTCAATGGCCAAACTGAATATGTCAATTATATGTGGCTTTCTATCCAGCCATCTAAGTCATTAATAAATAGTAAAGGTTCCTGTGGGATGCTGCTATCACATCCTGCCAGTTAGATGATCTGCCCATTATCCCTGCTGTCTGTCTTCTGCCACTGAGCTCACGTCCGACGTAGTCAATAATTCGCCATAAAGTCTATGAGATGCAACTTTAGCCGACAATCAGTTATGAGGGATTTTGTTGAGTGTTGTCTGGAAGTCCATCTGAATAACATCCATTGAGATTCCCCTGTCCTCTCCTTTAGTTACCTCCACAAACTAATTGATCAGGTTCGTCAGGCATGATCTACCTTTTACAAATCCATGATGGCTCTCTGATTAGCTGTATCTTTTCAGACACTCCATCTTTAAATGTACACTCTAGTAATTTCCTGACAACAGCTGTTATGCTAACCAATCTATAATTCCCTCGCTTCCCTTGCTAACCTTCTTTAAATAGCAGTGTGACAATTGCAATTTTCTAATTACTGACCCAGCAGTTTGCTCTCAATCATTAACAAAGTGATGGAAGGTGTTGTTTGCAGCGCTATCAAGCAGTACTTACCAATAAACTACTCACTGATGCTCAGTTTGGGTTTGTCGGAACACTCAGCTTCAGGCCTCATTACACCCTTTGTCCAAAAATGGAAAAAAGAGCTGAATTCCAGAAGTTAGATGAAAGTGACTGTCCTCGACATCAAGGCAGCATTTGGTCAACTGTGGCAACAAGGAACGTTAAGAAAAGTGACGTCCATGTCCATACCGATGCAAAGTAATTATGTATATTTCCCGCCATTTCCTTATTTTCATTTATAATATCACCAGTGTCATTTTAATGAGGCCACATTGCTCTTACTTGCAACCTATTTTAGAAGTTATTGGATAAGTATTGTAGCTCTTGCGATCTGTTTTGTCACCCTTTGCTTTTCTTTGTACATCTGCCATTCACGAGAATCTGGGCTCTTTTCCCTATTTTTCCATGTTTTTGTTTTCTTTTCTACTTATGATGTTACTGTGTCTTGCACGCCAGTCCATAATAGATGCGGTGAGTTTGGAATTTGACCATTCAATGCTGTGGTCATTGAGTTGAGCTTACTTGACGATGGCAGGCTTGTCTCATTCATTGCATCAGGGAAGCTATGGAGATCTAAAAACACCATACTGTCCCCCTAACAGTGGCCTGTTCCTCAGTGGATATCTGGTTGTCTTTCCTCAAGAGACACACCATCACCTGATCTGCAGCCAACATAACACGACCAGAACAATAGTATGGATTGACTTGCCACGAAACAGAGAACCTGACAAAAAGCAGCAAGGACAATGGCATATACCGACCTATCATGGAAAATAATTAACAGACCAATAGCAGCCAGAACAAGAACATGTAATAACCTATCACTAGTAAGATCCTGTCCATATTCCCTTTCTCCACTACATATAAACCGATAACTTCCACTAGTTCCAGTTGTTTCTCCAGACAATGGGCACAGTACACTGCCCAAAATGTCGAGGTCTGCCAGTATTTCTAACAACTCTTTTTTCAAGAAAGCAACTGCTGTTTTAAGAGCAAATTCACGTGGTGAAAAACCGTAAAATTGTCTTACGCAAATGTAGCATCTTTCTGTTTTTCCTCTCCCGGTGGTGCCTATTTATTTTAGATTTGCAACTGTGCTCTATCCCCTCACCCCGCCCCACCCCCCCCCCCCCACCAGCCTCCCGTCACCCACTAACTAGTTTATGATTCCTGTAACAACATTATTTATCCTTTATCCTAGGACCCTGATCCCAACCCGGTTCAGGTGAAGCGCATTCCAACAGAACAATTATTTAATATCCCAGTACAAGTGGTGGGTACCATGAAAAGTAACACCTCTTTCCAACATCAGCACCTTCAACCACGTGTTGACCACCCTAATTCTCCGCCACCCAAACCCCATACAAATGTGCAAGCGGCTTGTATAATAATCCAGAGATTATAATCCTTGAGATCTTCTTTTACAGTTCAGCTCCTGGTACTCTCTGAAAAGAACCTCTTTCCTCATCTTTCCTATGCTGTTGGTCCTTACATGGTCCACAACGACAGGATATTTCCCCTGCATTCTCCCAATCTGATTTGGGATATCCCTCACTTCACACAAGTTGGGCAAATACTGTTTGGGAGTCCTAATACCCTAACTATTGAACTACTTAAAAGTATCACATTATGATCCACTCCTCCACCTTTTCCACAGCTTCCTGTTCCAACGTATCACGGTCAACATTCTGGCTGTCCTTCTGACAGTCTTCATCCTTATCCTCACAAATAGCCAGTACATTGTTCCTGTTGGATAGATTCATTTTCTGCATATCCTCGTTCACCAACAAATCTGGATTTCCATTACTGTGCACTATAAGCTGCAACAACCTCATTCTGACCCCGCACCTCTCTACAAGATGTGACTGAAATCTGCAGCAAACTGTCCAATACTCCTCTTGCTGCTGTATGTGTTGGGGTATCTCCAATTCCCACTCCAGCTTTATGACACAGAGCCAGAGAGTTTGCAGGTGGATACATCTACTACAGACATGCTCCCTCGGGATAATTGCGTCATCCACAAAATCCTCTATCCAGAAAAAAATAACTGCTCTGCCATAACTTAGTCTGTCTTTATTTCAGAGTTAAAATTATTTGTCGATGCATTTTAGCTTTAAAGCTATTTTACTGGTTAGCTAATGCCGAAACACTGAGCACTCACCAATTAACATAATACTTATTTGAAACTTATCCACATCCCCTCATACTCTGACTTGACAATTGCTTCCCCTCTATTTGTCTGGTGCCTGCCTCTCCCAATAGGCTCTGCTACTGCTGGCTGTGGTGCTGTCTTAAATCGGTGACTCCACACACTTACTCAAGCTGAACAGACAAAACAAAGCACCTCCTTATAAAGCCAAGCCCTCGGCCACTTGGAAGGACAAGCACAGCAGATGGATGGTAACAGCGCCATTTGCAAGTTCCCCTCCAAGACGCACACCATCCTGATTTGGAACTATATCAATGTTTCTTCACCGTCGCTGGGTCAAATCCTGGAACTCCCTTCCTAACAGCACTGTGGGTGTACTGAGAGTGCATGCACTGCAGCAGTACAAGAAGGCGGCTCACCACCATCGTTGCAAGGGCAATTCGGGTTGGGTAATAAATGCTGGCCTAGCCAAAAACCTCCACTCCCTGTGAAAGAATTTTAAAAAAACATCCTTTTCCCCCTCTGCACCGAATTCTTACTCTGAGCAAACTCTAACTTCCCATTGTGTTCATAATTTATTCAGTTGCAATCTCTGGTTACACTCTGCCTTACGAGAAGTCTAAAAATAGAAACATGGAAAATAGGAGTTGGCATAGGCCAGTCGGCCCTTCGGGCCTGCCAGGCAATAAAAAATAATCATGTCTGATCATCTAATTCAGTACCCTGATCCGTTTCGTCCCCACACCCCTTGATCCCTTTGGCATTAAGAAAGATATCCATCTCCTTCTTGAAAATATGTAATGGTTTGGCCTCCCCTGCCTTCTGCAGTAGAGAATTCCGCAGGTTCACCACCCACTGAGTGAAGACATTTCTCCTCATCTCGGTTCTAAATAGCATACCCCATATCCTGAGACTGTGACTCCCCAGCCATCGGGAACATCGTCCCTGCATCGAGCCTGCCTCGTCCTGTTCGAATTTTATAGGGTTCTATGAGATCCTATCACGTTGTTCTAAACGCTAGTGAATATAGGCCTAGTAGACCCAATCTCTCCTCATACGTAAATCCTGACAGCCTAGAAACCATCCCAGTAAATCTTCTTTGCACTCTGTCCATGGCACATTACTCCAGATGTGGTCTCACCAAGGCCCTGAAGTAAGACATCCCTGTTCCTGCACTCAAACCCACTTGCAATTAAGTCTAATGTTCTTTGCCTTTGCAGGCACATTCAAGTTGCAACAGTTTAGACCGTTTCCAGCTGACAGCAATTACCCCAGATCGGAGTATCACAGCTGATTGACTGCTTACTGCGAACTTGACTTGCACGATTAACTGCGAACATGAACTGCCTTGCAGCTTTTTTATATTGCAAGTTAAATTCTAAATGTTAAGGCTAGATTTCAGTCTTTCACACTAATTACCAAATTCTACACTGCCCACTCTGTTTGTAATGCATGCAGCTAAAGGTACACACTATGCTTAAAACCTTTGACTGAACTCGACCTACCTCAGAACTTGCAGAAGAACATTGCCCAGGCAATCAATTTTAGTTCAAGAAGAAGGTCTTGACAACGGTTTCAATGGCAAATAAATTTGAGCAATAACTGCCAGAGATGTTCACATCCCTCATGAAGAAAAGCAGCTCCTAAATGGCCTTGCTTTGTATTTGTTCTTTTGATCTTCTCTAGCGCATCTATCAAACACCTTAAACATTTTAAACACGTCAACTCGATAATGTCTAATCCTTCTAAACGCAATCTACTGCAAACAAAGTTTATGCAACTTGTCTTCATAATGTAATGCTTGAAGCATAGTTGTCATTCCAGTGACTCTGTCCAGCACCAACTCCAAAGCTGATGGTTATGTGAAGTGCCGTGCCCAAAAGCGACAACAGATACAATAGAAACATCACATCCTTCTGAGTTTTACATTCCAAGTACCAAGAGATAAAGTCCAACAATCGATTAACATTTGAAAGAAGAACTGTTAACTTTTGAGTATTCAGCCAACTTATTAAAGAGGTCCTGTAGTAATTATTGTGAGGAAAGGACACAGACCTGAAACATAACTCTCTTGTTTTCTCCACAGATGCTGCTCGCCCTGCTCAGTATTTCCAGCATTTTCTGTTTCATTTCAGATCTCCAACAGCCGCAGTATTTTACTTTTGTGTTGCTGTAGTAATTCTAATTTTTTTTGATAGATAATTTGTGTAAAGTATGGTTGGATAATCGTGTTGATAAAATTCTCCTTCTATTTTTACCCATTTTCTATTTTGCTCTTTCTATGCAGAGGATGATTTAGAAATTATTTGGATTTGTATTTGTTTTCAATACAGGAAAACCTGAACTTCGATTGGTTGGTGGGATGGACAGATGCTCCGGTCGGGTGGAGGTGCTACATGGACACCAGTGGGGGACGCTGTGTGACCTTTACTTTGATATGGAAGACGCCAAAGTGGTCTGTGAGCACTTACAGTGTGGGGCAGTAAACTCAATCCCGGGAGGAGCCCGCTTTGGAAAGGGTACTGGTGCAGTGTGGAAGGAAAATTACAGGTGTCTGGGGAACGAGACGCGATTGTGGGATTGTCCTGTTTCATCCTGGGAACAGTTCAGCTTCTCCCATGAAAACGATGCAGGTGTCATCTGTATGCGTGAGTCATCTCAGTCAATTGAACTGAAATACACCAACCGCTCTGCTGTCAAGCATCATTGACTATTTCCACAGGTCTCTGATTCACTAGTTTTGCTGATCCCATGCTTCCTTTGTCAGTAAGATTCTGAGATGTGTTTGTGGGTTTATTGGTCTGAATCAAATTACAAATGAATCAAAGCTTCACTCCAGTAAACATTTATACATACAATGACTCGTTGGTAGTACTTCTCGTCATATAATATCTATTTCCGGGTAAATCTGGAGCATTTTTCAAGGGCTATAGAATCAGCAAGACGCTCCCAGGACCACTGCCATTGAATGTAAATGTTGCTCGAGCATTGAAACTGTTATCAATGTAGGCAGTTCAAATATGAATTATCATGGAATTCTCTGCAACGATCATCTGTTTACTAGAAAACACTGTGAACTTGCTGCAAGATACATAGTGTGAGATATATTTTAAGTTCCACCACACCGATTGCAATAAAATTATAGTGAATGGCATAATTCGTTATTTCACCAATGTGCTATGTCTTTGAAAATTTCACAAACATGATGTAAATTTAAATTCTCCCAATTTCCAGGATTATATTTATCTCTCAGCCAGCACCCTCATATAACAGATTATCTGCTCAGTTATCTGATCACTGTATGTGGGACACTGCTCAATGCAAAAGTGCTCCCACGTTTCACAATTTACAATATAGGTAATAAAAACAAGAAGTGATGGAAATACTGAGCAGTTCTGGCAGCATCTATGGTGACAGAAAGAGTATCAACCTTTCAGATTGTGGATCTTTCATCAGAACTTAGAGATTTAACAGTTTTTTTTAAAGAAAGGGGGAAACAAGGAAAGAATGAAAGGAACGCTCCGTGATGTGGTGAAAGACAGGAGAGATGAAATGGTAAAACGAACAATGCAGAGCAAAAGTATGTTTGAATGGGCCAAATAAAAAACACATCTCCAGAGGAGGTGCAAATTGGAAGTCAAATATCGTCCAAAAAAGAAAAAAAGGGGGAGGGAATCTGATCTGAAATTGCTGAACTCAGTGTTCATTCTAAAATGCTGTAAAGAGTCTAGTGGAAAGAGGAAGTGCAGTTTCTCAAACTTATGTTATCCTGCATTGGAACTGTCCAGGAGAAAGAGGAGGGAGAGGTCAGAGTGGGAGTGCAGTAGACAATGAAAATGACAGGCAACTGGAAGCGAAAGGTAAAGCTTGTAGACTTGAAAAATGTGTTCTGCAAAGTAATCCCTCCACTGTGTTTGGTCTGCCAATGTAAAGGAGACGCATCATGATCAGTCAATACAGTAAATACATTATACTAAAGATTAAGCAGTACAAGTAATTCGTTGTTTCACTTGGAAGCAGTGTTTTGGGGCTTGGATGGTGAGAAAGGTGGAGGTAACAGGGCAGTGGTTGGAACTCCTGCGCTTTCATGGGAAGTTCCTGTGGGAAGGGGTGTTGAGAATGATTGAAGGGAGTATCAGGGTACATTTTCTATACTTAATAAAGAAATAGGAGGCTTATTGAAGCAGGAATATTCTGAAGAGATCATACATTTGGAGTATTTGTTTGATGGTTAGCATTGCAGTAACCCTCTCAAGTCGTTTTTGTTGCGAATGCAGTACATTACATTGAAAGAAGTACAAGTAAATCGCAGTGGGGGTGGGGGGGGGGGGTGGAATCCTCGGTTGAGGAAAAAGGAAGACATATCAGAAACGCTGTCATGGAAGGTAGCATCATCAGAGCAGATGCGTCGGAGACAGGGAAACTGGGAGAATGGAATGGAGTCCTTATAGGAGGTCCTTACAACCACAGTGGTTTACAGGGCCCTCAACCGTGCCTGGCCCATTTCCTGCACCTCTACCCTCTCCCCTTCCCCTCCCTCCCAAAACCGTGACAGGGTTCTCCTTGTCCTCACTTTCCACCCCATCAGCCACCATATCCAAATGATCATCCTCCGCCATTTCCGCCACCTCCAGCGTGATGCCACTACCAAATGCATCTTCCCCTCCCTTCCCCTGTCAGCATTCTGAAGGGATCGTTCCCTCCGTGACACCCTGGTCCACTCCTCCGCTACCCCACCACCTCATCCCCTTCCCACAGAACCTTCACCTGCAATCGCAGGAGGTGTAATACCTGCCCATTTACCTCCTCTCCCCTCACTATTCCAGGCCCCAAACACCCCTTGCAGATGAAACAGCGATTTACTTGTATTTCTTTTAATGTAGTATATTGTATTCGCTGCTCACAATGTGGTTTCCTCAACATTGGGGAGACCAAACGCAGACTGCATGAGTGATTTGTGAACACCTCCGACAGTCCTCAAGCAGGACCCTGAGCTTCTGGTTGCTTGCCATTTCATCACTCCCCCTGCTCTCATGCTCACATCTCTGTCCTGGGATTGCTGCAATGTTCCAGTGAACATCAACGCAAGCTCGAGGAACAGCATCTCATTTTCCGATCAGGAACCCCACAGCCTGCCGGACTGAACTTTGAGTTCAATAATTTCAGAGCATGACGGGCCCTCCATTTTACTTTTATTTTGAGTTATTTTTTTCTTTTCCAATTTTAATTTTTTTTTGTTTTTATATTATTTCATCTGAGTTTGGTCAGTTGGGTTACCTACTGTTTTATTATGTTTGTACTTGTGGCTGTTCAATTTTCAGTCTGTTAACACCCTTTCTGTACTAATGCTTTGTCTTTCAACACACCACTAACACATCTTTGCTCCATGTCATTCTGGTCAGCTATTCTGTAACCTCATCCTATGTACACCTTCTCCTTTGTTATCTCTTGCCCCACACCCACTTAACTTGCTTATAACCTGTTACGTTTCTAATATTTGTCAGTTGTGAAGGCGGGTCACTGATCTGAAACGTTAACTCTGCTTCTCTCTCCACAGATGCTGCCAGACCTGCTGAGTATTTCCAGCATTTCTTGTTTTTATTTCAGATTTCCAGCACGCGCTGAATTTTGCTTTTAATTTGCTATTTCTCAAACTTATGTTAACCTTCATTGGAACTGTGCAGGAGAAAGAGGAGGGAGAGGTCAGAGTGGGAGTGGAGTATACAATGAATACAAGGAAGATAAAGGTGAAGTTTGCAGACTAAACAAAGGTGTTCTGCAAATTAATCACTCGACTGTGATTGCTGTGCCAATGTAAAGGAGACGCATCATAATCAGTCAATACAGCAAATACAGTATACTGAAGAGAAAGCAGTACGAGCAAATCGTTGTTTTACTTGGAAGCAGTATTTGCCGGCTTGGATGGTGAGAAAGGTGGAGGTAAAAGGGCAGTGGTTGCATCTTCTGCGCTTGCCTGGGAAGTTCCTGTGGGAAGGGGTGCTGAGAATGATTGAAGATTGCATCAGGATGTCACAGAGGGAATGGTCCCTTTAGAATGTTAAAAGTGGTGGGAAGGGGAAGATGTGCTTGGTAGTGGTATCACAGTAAAGGTGGTGGAAATGGTGGAAGATCATCTGTTGAATATGGAAGCTGATGGAGTGGAAGATGAGGAGAAGCAGAATCCTATCATGGTTCTGCGAGGGGGGAACGGGTGAAAGCAGAAGTATGGGAAATGGAATGGACGTGATGGGGCCCTGTCAACCATGGTGGGTGGAGGAGAAGGTGAGGAGAGTCCTCGGATGTGGAAAAAGGAAGACACATCTGGAAGCACTGGTATGATCGGTTGCATCACCAGACAGATACAATGCAGATGGAGAAAGTGGAAGAATGTGATAGAATCATTCTAGGAATCGTGGTGTGAGGAATCATAGACAAGATAACTGTGAGAGTCACTGGGCTTACTCTTTATATTAGTTAATAGCCTATCCCCAGAATCAGAGACAGAGATGTTGAGGAAGGGAATGGAAGAGTTGAAGATGGACCATGTGAAGATGAGGGGGAGAAATTGGAATAAACGTTGATGATGCTTCACGTACAGGGCGAGAGCAGGAAATATCAGTACATGTGGACAGGAGGACAACCTTCAGTCCCTCGGGTCTGTCACCTGTCATCATTAGTGACGACAAATCAAAAGTGCTTCATTGCCTGTGAGGCGAATTGAGATGTCATCGGAAGCATTGTGGCAACGTAAACTTGTCTGTTTCTCTCCATATGGGATGAAAAGAACTGTCATCTGTCAGGAGCCATTTAAAGCCCCTGCCCCACCCTTCGGTCTCTTAACTTATCAATTGCCGGTATGTGCCGCGCTCACCTCCAGTTCATTTTACCCTTGGCCCCCAGTTTAAACAGCGGAAGCTACTCGGTATGTCTCCAAAATGTATTTACTGAGAAAAGGTGATGGTGAACAACATCTGCCGACAAGCCTTCTGAACAATGATGACAGAAATAGTAACCATCAAAATTAATAACTTTTCTGGTGGCAACAAACTATGCTTCAATTTCACCATTGTGTTTTATATTGTAGATGAAAATTGGTCACGAAGGCTGACTAACGGGGGAAGCTGGTGTGATGGGCGAGTGGAGATTTACTACACCGGCAGCTGGAGGAGATTGCAGGACAGACTCTGGACCCTGAATGATGCCAACGTGGTCTGTACACAGCTGGGCTGCGGTGAAGCGACAGCCACTTATAACTATCCAAAGGACGGAAAGGGTGAAGGACCCGTCTGGGTGAATGATGTCCAATGTGTCGGAAATGAATTGCAGCTCCAGAACTGCAGTTTGTTCACATTGAATTCGTCTCTCACTGACAGTATGGATGTTGGGGTCCTGTGTTCAGGTAAACAAGTTCTTCACTGCTTTAACAAAAACAAAGAAGTGAAATGTCTAATCTGCTGAGAAAAGTGATAATACGTGTTACTTGTTCCTGCGTGTCTCAAATGAGTACTTTCACTTGGGGGCAGGGGATGAGGATGGTGGGCGGTCGGGGAGCTGGGGATGGATGGGGTGGTGTGCAGAGAGAGAGGACAAGGACACAATTAAACAACAAGAACTTTTTTCTTACAGAACTTTCAATAAACACATACATCACAAAGAGTTTTTCAGGATTGTAATCCGACAAAAAACTGACACAGAGCCAGACAAAGAGATGTTCAAGTGGGTGACTACTTTTTTAGTCAGATGGTTGGATTTGAAGAGGCGGAGACACAGAGATGTTTGGGGTGGAAATTCTCATCTGGGTGATTAGATGGTTAAAGGCTAGACTGAAAGTTGTGGGGGATGGAAGTGGGAGATGTACAAGAAGCTGGATTCAGAGAAATGCAGAGCTCTCGAAATGATTCAGGCTGGAGGCGGTTATACTGATGGCAGGGGGAGAGCATGAAGGTGTCTGAACATGAAGATCATAATTGAAAACTCGTGGCATTGGTGGCAGGGAAACCAGTGAGTGCAGTGGCGCTCCTGAGAGAGGCTTCATGGAGGACAGGCGACAAAGCATTGGATGAGCTGATGTTTCTGGAGGATGCAGGATGGGTGATCACCCGGGAGAACATTGAAAGATGCGGTTCTACAGACAACAAAGCATGGGTGAGCATTTCAGCAGCAGATGGGCTGAGGCCGGAAGGGAGGTGAAGGATGATAGAGGTTAAAGATAACGGCCTTGTGGTAAGTAGAATATGGAATTGGAATCTCATCCCTGGTGTCAAATCCGGCGCCGAGCTTGCAATCAGTTCTATTGTACTGTATATACGTGGAGGTAGCTGTGTGGGAGTTGTGCTGGTGTAAGTTTCAGTAATCTGTGTATAAAAGTAAACAGATGTTTTGGACTATACGCTTGAAAGTTCCATTGTGCAGCATGTCAATGCAGGCATATGTTCTGGGGAAGTTGCATTATGCAGAATGTAAGCCTCGACAGATGTTTTGGGGTTGTTCCAACGAACGTTTATTTAAATATGACTGAGTGGAATTTACAACATATGAGATGGTGAATGATTCAGATTTCATACCGATTGGTTACAGTAGTATTTTTTTCGGACACATTCAATACATTCCAGCGTTTCACGTCAGAGGTTTACAGTGCCGAATGTTTATTACACACTCAGTCACTGGACAGAGTAGAGTATGTAATCTTGTTCTTTAGTTAGGTAGATGTCCAGCTCCACCCAACATTTATGTCCGCCTACAGAAGCCATGTGTCTTCTCCTTGTCTTCTACTTCTCTATGTGATGGGTCACATCCTGATTCTTATTCCCCAAAGTGCCTGACGCAATTAGTCCAATCATTTTTGTCTAGTCCAGATTGAATACTGGTTTCCTGCTCAGCCAGGAGGTCTACACATCTGGATTTCAATTGTCCAGTGACACTTCCTGATCCTGTCCAACATTTTGCACAGAGATCCTGTTTTCTGCCTTCGTTGTTCCCTCCAACAGTCACATATTGATATAATTGGTAGTTTAGTTCATTGATATTTTACAGACAATAGCAATTGATAATGTGCCTCACAAGATTCGTCTGCTCATTGAACATAATAGCAGCAGTCTGTCTGGACAGATAGGTCTGCATATTCTCTGTTCAGACGTGTGGTTTATCTCTAAAATTACTCAGATGTCTTCATTGTCAAAGACAGAGTCCCATCCTTACAAAAGTAAGTGATTCTGTTATGCAATTAATATTAAATTGATTTGTGATAATGTTATAATCAACACAACCCGAGAACATAGTTCTACACGAAGATACAGCATATTGCAAGGCTGATGTTTAAGGGGAGAACTTGTGAACGTTACATTCTCCAGTATGAAGTGGAAGTAATAAATAGAGTAGATTAAACAAATGCTGACCTTGCCAGTGACACCCACAGCCCATGAAAGAATTAAAAAAACAGAAAGGTACGGTGACATCTGGCGAACTATCTGGTAATATAATCCTGAATGGATCAATCACATAAAGCATCATCGGGCCCTGCTCTTCTTCACTAAAACCACCCGTTAGACAAAGATCATGCAGGAAGGCAATGAAAACGTACAGCATATCTCCTCCATCATAAATCTTCCTCCTGAACCCCTCCCCTGCTTCGTCCACCCTCAACTCCAAAAATAAGTGAGAGGAGTTCGTGCACTTTTTTGTCACAAAGTTCAAAAACATCCATTCATTCGCCTCCACTACTTCCCTTTCTTCGCCAACCCACCAGGTCTAACTTCCTATCTGTTCCCCACCCCCACCCGCACCCCATACCATCACCCTGAATTCACATTTTTTGTTCGCTTCGACAGAGATGAAGGAAATAGGAGATAGCAGTAAATGTCTGATGAAGATAACAAATAAGGGTAACATACATGGACAAGAAACTGATACAGTTACATAACATGAGTATAAATTAACTGTTAATCGTGTGAGTGATTGCCTGTGCAACACCGTAAACCGCGTTCAAAACATAAAAGGGAAACGGGAGACCATAACTTGTCAAAGTCAGATGTCGTAGGATATCTGAAACATTTCTGTTCTTTACATTCCATGTAAGAAGTAAGTGTAAACAGATATTCTGTTGTATTGTTTTATTTACCTGTCACAGGCACATTTAACATGTTGTTTTTAATGCTGGTGATGGAACAATGAGTTGTAATGAGGGATGAGGTGAATGTGTATTGAAAGTATAATCCTCATGTACTGTTGTCCAACAGACCACGTGCAGTTAAGGCTGTCTGACGGTGGAAGCCCATGTACTGGCCGAGTGGAGATTTATTACAATGGGACATGGGGCTCAGTTTGTGATGATTCCTGGGATCTGGCGGACGCTGACGTGGTTTGCAAACAGCTGGGTTGTGGAAAGGCATTGGACATGGCACTTCCTGCATCTTGTGGACCAGGCTCAGGGCCAGTTTGGTTGGATGAACTGAAGTGTTCCAGTAACGAATCATTTCTCTGGAAATGTCCCTCAGCATCGTGGGGTAACCACGACTGTTCTCATAAAGAAGATGTGTGGGTCATGTGTTCAGCTAACGGTGCTTCCAAATACGCATTTTCCGTAGTGTTGTGCACGTGGCTTCACAGGGAAGCTATTACATCAAATTACATAAAATGAACAGCACAGAATCTGGCCATTCAGCCTAATTGGTCAATGTGGTGCTTATGTTGCCCACGATTATCGCCCCACATTACTGCATCTAACCCTCTTTGCATATCCGCCTACTTCTTTCTCCCTCATGTACCGATATAGCTTTACCTTAAAGGCATCAGTGCTGTTCACTTCAACAATTGCATGTGTTCAGAATTCAAAATTCAAACCACTCCCCAGGTAAAACAAAAACTCTCCTGAATTTCCTTTCAGATTTATTCATGATTATACTTTATTTATGATCAAAAGCTTCGGTCTCTGTCAGTTTATTAGTGATTAGTGTCTCTGTATCCCGAGATCTCTTTGCTGCTCTACATCATTTTCACTCGTATTTTCCAAGCAAGTACATGTGGCATCTTTATTCTTCCTATCAAAACTCACCAACTTCGACTTATCTGTATTAAAACTCATTTGGCAATTGTCTGCCCATTCTGCCCGTTTATTAACGTCTTCCATATTTTGTCCTTGGCTTTCTTAGTGTTAACTATATCCCCAAATTGCTGTCATCTTAAATTTTGAAATGATGTACCCCTTGTCTAAGTCCAAATCATTCATGTAAATGTTGAGCAGCAGTGACACCAGCCCTGTGTCACACAACATCCCACCTTCCACCATTCTGGGTTACCATCTTTAACAATGACGGTGTGCTTTGTAGCCAGTTTTCGACCATTCTTCCACTGATCTCTTGACTCCACATGCTCTGACCCCAGTAATGATCCTACTATGTGGTACCTTGACAGAGGCCTTTAGAGAAAAACAAACATGCATATTGCATCGACAGAATTATCTTTCTGTAACCTATTCAATTAATTCAATAACGTTGTTTGTCTTCCTGTTGTGAAATCCATGTTTATTATTCTTCATTACATTATGGGCTGTCAGATTTTCTGAAATAATTACCGACAATCAGTGAACACAACCGGTGCAGCATGTGTTGAACAGTGCAGTATGAACATTTAGCAAGTTATCAATCTAAACATCTGGATATTTCTTGTGTCATTAACAGAGCACAAAGAGCTGCAGCTAGTGAATGGGAAACATCGCTGTGAGGGGAGAGTGGAAGTGTTCTACAATGGCACCTGGGGAACAGTGTGCTCAGATACATTTGATGGACCTGATGCAGAAGTGATTTGTAAACAGTTACAGTGCGGTCCCCTCAGTTCTATCGATTATTACACTCAGTCATTCGGAGAAGGATCCGGAACCATTTGGCTAGATGGGATGAAGTGTATTTCACATGAATCGTTCCTTTGGCAGTGTCAAACAGAACCGTGGGGTAAACACAACTGTGAACACAGGGTCGATGCTGGTGTTGTTCGTTCAAGTAACAATACAAACCTCTCAATGTGCAAGTGTCATTTGAAACATCGGTGTCTGACACAGTCAGCATGTTTCTCTTCTCAACAGAAGCGAATGTAGCAAAGGAGCAGCTCCATAGATCAGAGGACTGCATTCGAGAATATGATTGTAAACGTGTGCTTTCACCAGGTGCTACTTCTTCTTTCCTATACCAACAATTGTACTCCTGTCTTATACTACATCAATAATAATAATTGATTCTCTTTGACAGATTCGGGACAATGGTTGTGCCTGTTTGGAGGTAACACCAACTGCTCCGGGAGAGTGGAGATATTGTGCAATAACATCTGGGGCACGGTGTGTGATGACTCCTGGGATATGGCCGATGCCAATGTTGTCTGCAGGCAGCTGGGTTGTGGCCACGCTCTATTGGCCCCAGGAGGGGCTACTTTTTCCCAGGGTGGCGGTGTTATCTGGCTGGATGAGGTGAAGTGCACTGGAAGCGAATCTTCTCTGGCCGACCGTCCTTCCTCATCGCCAGCTCAATCTGACTGTGATCACAAGGAAGATGCCAGTGTGATTTGTTCCGGTGAGGATGGCAGGGTTTGGAGAGTGGGGTTAAGGTTGTTTTGTTAAATTGACTCGTGACTTCAGGAAATTAAGAACAGTATTTATCGTTTAAATGGAAAGCGCTGAAATTTCATCTTTTTGAACTTTTTTGTACAATATATTCCACAGGACTCGATGTGCCTCCAATTGTTTTCCCGTCCACATCTGCAGGTACTTACCATTATTACTATTCCAGCGAGTGTTAGGGTTTGCATTAGTTGAATTGGTATTGTTGTCATTCTCAGAAGATACTATGAGCACGTTCTCAATGACTGGATAATTTTTTGCCTCACCGGACATTTCAAATGGTCTGATTGAAATTCTGCTAATCCTAGTTTCTGGCTGTACCTGAACTGTCCTGTACTCATCAGAAACATGGGGGCACTGTCTCTGTAATTTAGACTGGCTCACACTTTCCTCTGGTGCAATGTGCACCACACATAATGTGGAATGTTCAGCCCAACTCATTGCCCGGAAGCAGTGGATATAATTATTAAATACTTCTTGTAAATATTTTATTGTGTAAGATGGACTGTCTCTGAGTTAAAACTTTCTGTATTATTGTCATTAAGAACAGGGATATAAAACTACTTCCATCCTCGTTGCGGGCTGCTTCGGAGTCCTGCTAATCTCTGTGTTGATCTCACTGATAGTGGTTGTACAGAAAAAGTCACTCAGAAGAGGTGAGGTTCATATCTTACCGGGGATCCAACACAAGATCCCAGATATTGTGTCATATCCTTGCAAAACTCTCGTTCATTGCAGCTTTCTATGGACTGCCAACTGGCCTTGTTAGAAATACATTGTACTGGTGTTTGCTGATTTTCTCCATTCAAAGTTCTCCTGAATTAATAGAATGTGACATTTGAAATTAAGAGTGATTTGAATTGTCCACATTCACTGTGAGAGTTCAGCACATAATTCATGAAAGTCTTGAAAATGTACTTATTGTAACAATGGATCCGGAAGTTCTATTGACATTTTTGGGCTGTGCATTCACCTATTTATTTGACTGTTAATCTTCCTTCATCCATTGGGTATCAATTTCAGCCCTTCAGATTCTGGCTCTGGGCATCCAATCTCGAGCTTTCTAACCGGCTCTGTCTGTTACTTTTACAAGTGATATTTGTATAGGACCTTATGCATTCACCAGCGGTGATTCCACATTCCAAAACAACGCTTCCACTCATATTTCACAAATTCAACGAACTCCTGATTTACTATAACAAATGGACTCTTAATAAATGACACTTTTCATAATAATATAGAGTTCTTGTAGAAATGGCTCGCTCTCTCTTATTAAGAAAGATTCTATATCTCGGACAGCATAGGCCTGTTATCTCAACCAATGACCCGATCAGAACAGGCTCTGTAACATGACAGTCCTAAAGCTGATAAGATCGAGCCTGGTAACCTCGCTAGACTGGAGGTATTTTACAAACGATCACAAGCAGGAGAACGGGTCATAGAGTAGTCGAGTTATACAGCAGAGAAACGCGCCCTTCCGCCCATCGTGTCTGTGCCAGCCATCAAGCACCTGTCTATTCTAATCCCATTACTCAGCCCTTGTCCCTTAGCCTTGGATGCCATGGCATTTCAAGTGCTCATCTAAATACCTTAAATGTTGTGAGGGTACTGCCTCTACCATCCCTTCTGGCACTGTGTTCCAGACTCCAAACATCCTCTTTGTGAATATTTTCTTCCTCAATTCTCCTCTCAAACTCCTGCCCCTTACTTTAAATATATTCCCCCGGTTACTGACCCCGCCGCTAACGGAGCACGTTTCTTCCTATCTATCATATCAATGCCCTTCATAAATTTGTATGCCTCAATCAGGTCCTCCCTCAGCCTTCTCTGCTCTCAAGAAAACAACCCTAACCTATCCAGTCTCGCTTCATAATTGAATTGCTCTAGCCCAGGTGAACCCCCTCAGCACTCTGTCCAGTGCACACACATCCTTCCTAAAGTGTGGTGCCCAGAACTGTACATAGTACTCCAGTTGTGACTTAACTATCATTTTATACAGCTCCATCTTAACCTCCCTGCTCTTATATTCTATGCCTCGGCTCATAACTACAAGTATTCCATATGCCTTCCTAACCAACTTATTTCCCTGTTGTGCTGCCTTAACTGATCTATGGGCTAGTACGCCAAGGTCCCTCTGACCCTCTGTACTTCTTAGGGTCCGACCATCCATTCTATATTCCCTTGCCTTGTTAGTCCTCCCAAAATGTATCACCTCACACTTCTCAGGATTAAATTGCATTTGCTATTCCCCCTCCCATCTTGCCAGCTCATCTTTATCGTCCTGCAATCTAAAGCTTTCCTCCTCAATGTTTATGACATCAGTAATTTTCGTGTCATCTGCGGACTTACTAACATTACTCCTATATTCACATCCAAATCATTAATTTACATTCCAAACCGTAAGGGTCCCAGAACCGATTCCTGTAGTACACCACTGGTCACTGGCTTCCAATCGCAAAAACAACCATCGACCATCACCCTCTGCCTCCTGCACTAAGCCAACTTTGGATCCAATTTGATAAATTGCCATGGATCCCACGGGCTCTTACATTCAAAAAGGAAATAGTGAGAGATCAGGTCCCACATGTTCCCGTAAAGTTGAGGGGTAGGAGCAACAAGTCCAGGGAACCCTGGATGTCAAGGGATATGGAGGATTAGATAAAGAATAAAAAGGAGGCTTGTGACAGATTCAGAGTGCTGGTAACAGCGGCTGCCCTAGAGGAGTATAGAAAGGAGAGGGGTACTTAAAAAATGACTTCGGAGAGCGAAGAGGGGACATGCACAAACACTGGTGAGCAAGATAAAGGAAACTCCAAAGGCGTTGTTTTAAGTATATTAAGGGAAAGAGGATAGCCAGGGAAAGAGTAGGGCCGATTAGGGACCAACATAGCCATCAGTGTGTGGAGACAGAGGACATAGATTAGGTTTTTGATGATTACTTCTCATCTGTGTTCACCATGGAGACGGATGATGTAGGTGTAGAGACCAGGGAGGGGGATGGTGATATGCTTGAACAAATTAACATTGAAAGTTAGGAAGTATTAGATGATTTAGTGGGCTTAAAATGGATAAATCCTCAGGCCCAGATGAGATGAGCCACAGGCTGTTATCTGAGACAAGGGAGGAGATAGCAGGGGCTTTGACACATATTTTCAAATCCTGTCTGGTCACAGGAGATGTACCAGAGGACTGAGAACAGTGAATGTGGTAACATTATTCAAGAGGGGTAGCAGGGCTAAACCAGGTAATTACAGGCTGGTGAATCTAACATCAGTGGTAGGGAAACTATTGGAAAAAAAATCCGAGGAACAAGATTAATCTCCACTTGGAGAGACAGGCATTAATCGGGGGCAGTCAGCATGGCTTTGTCAGGGGGAGATCGTTTCTAACAAACTTGATTGAATTTGTCCCCAGTCTGCTGCAGGTAAATATATGAGTATGCAGAAAGATAGATACATAGACATATACGAAAATAAGCACAACAAAACTACTCCGCATTCACAATACCTGGCTTTGTCCCTTTACTATCACCATCTCTGTGATTTGGATGTGTTCGCAGATAATTTACTGTTAAAGGCTCGTGGGTTGTAACTAAACTTTAATCATTCCCACCCTCCATCTGACAGGTTCTGTCACGAGTGGCAAGGGTTCACCGGCTGGTTTGTACCATGCAATTTATGAAGAGATTGAGAATATTCCACCTGGCAAGGATTCCGATCAGATCAGGCGTTCAGGTCTGAGTTTTATATTTCATACCGAATTTTCACGAGGCAAATGTTACTTCCGCTTAAATACCCCATTTTAATGGTCAGTTTACTGACTGAACACTGTCAGAAATCCGCTCACTATCACCATGTGAAGGAGTCCTATCACAGTGCGAGTGTGTCTATATCTGTGTGTACAGTAAGATGAGCAATGGGTTTGGGAAGATTCCCACCCGTCACTACTGCTTAAAGAACATGATTTCTGTTTCTTTGTAACTATCATGTCATTTTATTCCATTTAAACTGGCCCATAAATAGTCACTGCTCTCAGAAGGAGACAGTCAGATTATCTCAGATATTATTTCCCTGGGTGACTGGATCAGAAATACGTTCCCATCAGGAACTTCTTACCCGAAATCGGTGGTTTCTACAAAAAACTTATTCTAACACTTTGTATGCTGAAGTTGAAAATGAAATCTACAAATTCCACTTCATGATAGTGGAGCAACAACACTACCAAATCGATGAAAGCTTTGTCCTGCGATATATTTGGAGAGCGATTTAACCATTCAGATAAATTTCTGAGGTTACAACAAAACACACAAAGACGATTTCCCTGGCAGATAAGGTAAAGGCGAATCCTAAACGATTCTGTAAGTATATTAAGAGGAAATAGGTAACTAGGGAGAGATTAGGTCCCTTTCAGGATCGGTGCGGTAATCTGTGTGTGGAGCCACGGGAAATGGGCGAGGTGTTAAAGGAATACTTTTCGTCTGTATTTACCGTGCAGAAGGTCACGGAAGCTAGCGAGTTCAAGGGAAGGGACAGCGATCTCCTGACGGAAAGCAACATTACAAGAGAGGAGGTGTTGGAGGTTTTGAAGCGCATTAATGTGGATAAATCTCTAGGGCCTGACCAGGTGTATCCTGGGATGCTATGGGAGGCAAGAGAGGAGATTTCTGGGGCCTTGGCAGAGATTTTAGCATCAACGGTAGCCACAGGTGAAGTACCGGAAGACTGGAGGATAGCTAATGTTGTGCCTTTATTTAAGAAGGGAAGCAGGGATAAGCCAGCGAACTACAGGCTGGTGAGCCTTACATCATTGGTGGGGAAGTTATTCGCAGGGATTCTGAAAGACAGGATTGATATGCATCTGGAAAGGCAAGATCTGATTAGGATAGTCAGCATGGCTTTGTGCGAGGGAAATCATGTCTCACGAATTTGATTGAGATTTTTGAGGAGGTGACAAAAAGGTTTAGCGAGGATAGGGCGGTGGACGTTGTGTACATGGACTTTAGCAACGCGTTTGACAAGACCCCGCATGGTAGGTTGTTCGGGAAGGTTCGAACACATGGGATCCAGGGTGAGGTAGCCAATTGGATACTAAATTGGCTGGCTGTTAGGAGGCAGAGGGTAGTGGTGGAGGGTTGTTAAAGAACAAAAAGGTAATTACAGCACAGGAACAGGCCCTTCGTCCCGCCAAGCCTGCGCCGATCCAGATCCTCTATCTAAACAGGTCGCCTATTTTCTAAGGGTCTGTATCTCTTTGCTTCCTGCCCATTCATGTATCTGTCTAGATACATCGTAAAAGACGCTATCGTGCCCGCGTCTACCACCTCCGCTGGCAACGCGTTCCAGGGACCCACCACCCTCTGTGTAAAGAACTTTCCACGTATATCCCCCTTAAACCTTTCCCCTCTCACTTTGAACACGTGACCCCTAGTAATTGAATCCCCCACTCTGGGAAAAAGCTACTTGCTATCCACCCTGTCTATACCGCTCATCATTTTGTACACCTCAATCAGGTCCCCCCTCAACCTCTGTCTTTCTAATGAAAACAAGCCTAATCTACTCAACCTCTCTTCATAGATAGCGCCCTCCATACCAAGCAACATCCGGGTGAATCTCCTCTGCACCCTCTCCAAAGCATCTACATCCTTTTGGTAATGATAATGTTCTTCAGATTGGAGGCTGGTGATCAGTGGTGTGCCGCAGGGATGGGTGCTGAGCCCTCTGTTGTTTGTCATATATATTAATGACTTGGATGAGAAGTAGGGGACATGATTAGTAAGTTTGCAGATGACACCAAGATTGCAGGTACAGTGGACAGTGAAGAAGGTTGTCTAAGGTTACAACAGGATGCAGATCAACTGAAAAGTGGGTAAGTGATTGGAAAATGGAATTTAACGCAGGCAAGTGCGAAGTAATACATTCTGGGATGTTAAACCAGTTTAGGACATATACAATGAACGGCAGGGCCCTGGGGAGTGTTGCTGAGCAGAGAGACCTTGGTGTGCTAGTACATTGCTCCCTGAAAGTGGCAACACTGGTAGACAGGGTGGGGAACAAGGCATATGGCGTGCTTGCCTTCATTGGCTGAGGCAGTGAGTACAAGAGTTGGGACGTAATGTTACGCTTGTACATACCATTTGTTGGGCTGCACTAGGTGTACAGTGTGCAATTCTTTTCGCTGCATGACAGGAAAGATGTGCTAAAGTTAGAGAGCGTGCAGAAAGGATTCACCAGGATGTTACCTGGTTTGGAGGGCTTGATTTCTGAAGAGAGATTGGATAGGCTGGGTCTGTTTTCCCTGCAGCGAAGGAGGCTGAGAGGGGACATGATAGAGGTAAATAAAATTATGAGAGGCATAGATAGGGTAGATAGCCAGATTCTGTTTCCCATGGCAGGGGTGACTAAAACTAGAGGACATAACTTTAAGGTGATAGGGAGGATGTTTAAAGGTGATCAAAGGGGTAAATTTTTCACACGAATAATAGTGGGTATCTGGAATGAGCTGCCAGAGGAGGTGGTGGAGGCACGAACAGTATCAACATTTAAGTGGCATCTGGAGAGGTACTTGATAGAGCAAGGCATCGAGGGATATGGAACTAATGCAGGCAGGTGGGATTAGTATAGATAGGCATTATGGTCGGCATGATGCGGAGGGCCAAGGGACCTGTTTCTATGCTGCATGACTCGATGACTCGAAGATCAAATCCGTTATTAGCCTCCTTGCACTCTTTTCTGCCCCATTGTCCGGGGTGGGTTTCGGTTTTGGAACCAATGCGCCGTTTGAGATTCTGAAAGGGAAAGAGACAGGGACAGAGTGGAGGGATTCTGGGTTACGAAACTGTGCTAACTGACTATGTTTTACACTATTGTCTCTGCTCTAATGTCTGAAATCTGACCCACCAGCTGTACTGTGTATTGTTTTAACTGCTCGCTATATGAGCCAACATTTATGGTCTATCTCTAGTTGCACTTGAACCACTGCAATCCCTGTGATGAATGTTTCACAATCGTGTCAGATACAAAGTCCCAGGACATTGTCACCAGATGATGACGGTATTATGCTATTTACTCGAACGTCCCAATCAATCTCTCCAATAGCCATCCATGTCTGTGTTTAACAGTTTCTGATTCCATTGAGTCCCTCAATCAGATTGAATATTACACCAGTCGCAGTTGGGTGACACGGATCCTGGATCAGAAAATCCTGAAAGGAACTCCTCCAGTCTTCAGGGTGGGTACAATTTCACTTGTCACCATCACGTTTTTTAATCCATCACGCTGTCTGTTATCTAAAATTAACAACTAAATATAAAAGAACTTAATCACCATAAAATGATGCTGCTGAAGACATGGAGCATCGCTGAGTGATTTTAGTTCAAAAAAAAGGAGAAATAATTTGGATTTCTACAAAATCATCCCGATTGCACCCAGTGGTATAATGGAATGAAACTTTCAGTTCATGATGTTTTCTGACGCTGTTGTCTGGGCGGTGATGTGTGAAATGTGTGTGCATGTTGGATGGGTGATTCAATGGGATACATGTGACATTAAAACGGAGGGGAGAATTTTGTCACACAGTGACCACAGACAGGCGGGGTGGGGGGGGGGGGGGTGGTTGGGAGAGGGAGGGAGGGACGGGGTAAATGCCACTGGATAGCGGTGCAAAGGAAGCTCGACATCTTCACACTGTTAGGTGATTTTCCGAGAGTCGGCAGAGCTGGTGGGTGGAGGCTGCACTTTAAGGCGTTGGACTGGTAACTGAGCCTATAAAACAGGAAATTTATGGCAATTTTCCACGCTATTCACAATTTAGAAAAGGATGGGTGAGAACAACAGTTTTCAGAGACTCGCCTTCTACAAGCAGGGGGAAGGTCAGAGGAAGGTCAGTTTTGGGTGTGAAAGCATTGTGGCACTGGAGGGAGGGCGAGAGATACTGTGTCGCAGTATTGGCAATCTGGAGGCTGGCCAATCTTGGCGATCAAAACATAGGTATTCAGGATGAGCGTCCTCTCTGACTTGGAACTTAGATACACCAAGTAAAAAGAATGGAGGCCTTGAGAAGTGAGTGCAGCAATTTACAATAGGTGTCAGCCAGTCCGGATTTGAGGCCTCCCATTGTGGAGGAGAATCAGAGATGGAGAGAGCTGCAGTCCCCAGGAGTTGGTCTGCAGCACCCAGACAGGGACAAGAATCGTGAGGCTGGAAGAGAGTGTGGATGAACAGGGTGCACAGTAGCACGCAAGCAGCTTCTGAGTGCAGAATACGCTACCCACCAGAGTGGACTTACCATCATTGGCTCTGCTTCCTGCAAATTTCGGAGCAGCAGTGTCACTGAAGATCGAGCCTTTCCAGGGAGGCGGTTACTGATCTCTGCACTTTGATTGAAGAGGATCTGAATCAATGAGTAGGGGCACCCTGTCTCCAATTTCATTTTCATATTTGTGTCACTTAAGGTTGTCAGCTTGATGTGAGGCACGGCACTCACCTTGCCACACTACATTAGGGCATTGATCCTATTCCTGCACTGAAGCCTCTTGCATGGGAGCACCTCACGGCTGCTCACATCCTCCTCAATCGCCTGCCATGCCCTCCGTGCCTGCCTAGCAGGCTTCCTCCACCCCTCCCGAAGGAAAAGTGCTTCCATCCTTGCACTTGTTGCCTGGTGGAGCACTTGAAGGGGGGCATGAGGAAACCTGGGAGCCACCCTCGCTCTGGCTGCTGCCATCTGCCAAAAACTCCAGTTATCAGTCCTCCCACCAGATGTCCTACAGTGCTTCTGCCTTTCATCGATTGCGGGCTGCCTTTTAAATATAGCATGGGCCAAAGGAGACTCAACTACTGCGACATGACATGGTCCTACCATTCGCGAACCTCTAATCTCACTACAGCTGAAGATCACAATCTACACTGCCAGCCCGGGTAGATTGACGTCTAATAATATCATTCTAAGTATTTCGTCTTACCATTTGATATCTGTGAGTATCATTATTTCCTGTCAGGTTTGGTTCCGGGTGATTATGATGATGTTCTGACTGGAGCCATTGACACTCAGGATAGTCACTTGTTGCTGGACAGTGGTCCTGATGATCTCTTCACACTGACAAGTGCCGGCGGTAATCTCTCCACTCTCGGTGAGTTAAACTCTCACAGTCACCAGCGGTCTGTCACTACATTGAATTTCTTTCCAATTTGTGTTACCACAGACTGCTTGATTGAAATTCATGTTGAGATTAAAGGAAATTAGATTAATCAATGCCTGAATTATTTTAGAAAAAAGATCCTGATTATATTCGATGTGTGATATCTTTCTTATTAATACTTCCACTGGCAATCCTTCAAGTGCTCAATCTGAACATCCTGATTCAGTCTCAGCAGATCCATTTGATCTGCTGTCACCCAGTGGGCGTTGGTGAAACAACAGGGTGAATGGAGGTGGAAAACATTCAGAGGTCAACAAATTCCAGTCCCCTTTATATTATTGACACATAGATGGATGACCCGCACTGAACCCGCTTTCAGTCCAATCATTAATCCATAATCCTTCTCTCCACAGTATATAGCTCTCAGACCCGCACTGAACCCGCTTTCAGTCCAATCATTAACCCATAGTCTTTCTCTCCACAGTATACAGCTCTCAGACCCGCACTGAACCCGCTTTCAGTCCAATCATTAATCCATAATCTTTCTCTCCACAGTATATAGCTCTCAGACCCGCACTGAACCCACTTTCAGTCCAATAATTAATCCATAATCTTTCTCTCCACAGGATACAGCTCTCAGACCCGCACTGAACCCGCTTTCAGTCCAATCATTAATCCATAATCTTTCTCTCCACAGTAAATAACTCTCAGACCCACACTGAACCCGCTTTCAATCCAATCATTAACCCATAATCTTTCTCTCCACAGTATATAGCTCTCAGACCCGCACTGAACCCGCTTTCAGTCCAATAATTAATCCATAATCTTTCTCTCCACAGTAAATAACTCTCAGACCCACACTGAACCCGCTTTCAGTCCAATCATTAACCCATAATCTTTCTCTCTACAGGATACAGCTCTCAGACCCGCACTGATCCCGCTTTGCTGCTTCCCTCTATTCCTGAAAACAATGATGGTGCTCACTGTGAAGCGTTTGCAACAGCAGACATTCCACCAACGATGGGCAGTGACTGTGTAATTCAGCAACTTACATCTCCATCAACCCGGTAAGAGCAATGCTTTATTATTTGTTCCATATTTTCATGTTTTATTTAGAGATACAGCGCTGAAACAGGCCCTTCTGCCCAACGAGTCTGTGCCGACCATCAACCACCCATTTATGCAAATCCAACAGTAATTCCATATTCCTACCACATCGCTACCTGTTCCTACATTTCCCTACCACCTGCCTATACTAGGGGCAATATGTAATGGCCAATGTACCTGTCAACCTGCAATTCTTTGGCATGTGGGAGGAAACTGGAGCACCCGGAGGAAACACACACAGACACAGGGAGAACTTACAAACTCCACACAGGCAGTACCCAGAATTAAACCCAGGTCGCTGGAGCTGTGAGGCTACGGTGCGAACCACTGCGCCACAGTGCCACCCTAACACTGACACTGACACTGTGTCAGCACAGTGCTGACACTGTGCAGTCCCGGCTGTTTCCGATATTAATATGATAATTAATGGTGTTTTCAACGGTCAGTGATTGTAGATCGGACTTTAAAATTATTAGTTGGGGCGGGTGGGGTGGAGGCGGGTGGTGGTGGTGGTAGGGTTAAATTGAAAGGAAGTTTAAAAAAATCAAGAAAGAAACGAGAGAGCTGAGGCGCAGGGTCATGAGGAGGCGAACAAAGTGTGATGGGAAGTTGCAGAAAATATAATCTGAAGCGTGCAGCAGAAATTAGTGCCAGAGTGAGTAATAATGTTAAAATGTCAACGCTTGAGGCTTTTTAGCTGAATGCAAACAGCATTTATATAAAGATAGATAATTTGATGGCACATACAAAAATAAATGAATATGACCTGATAGCTATTATAGAGATGTGGTTGTCACGTGACCAAGACTAGGAACTCAATACTCACGGGTATTTGACGTCCTGGAAAAATCGTCAAAAAGGAAAAGGAGGTGGGGTAATTTTGTTAAAAAATGGAGCTATCAATACAGTGATGTTCAGAGATACAGATGCAATGCATCATGATGTGAATTACTTCGGGTGGAAATAAGGAACAGCAAGGGTAAGAAGTCACGCGTGGTGGTGGTCTATAGGCCCCTGAAGAGATGCCTCACTGTCGGACATATTTTAAATCAGGACGTAATGGAGACGTGTAAGAAGGGTGCTACAATTGTCATGGCTGATTTTAATCTGCATATTGATTGGACAAATCAAATTGGCAGAGGTAAGATGGAGGACGAATTTATAGAGTGCATCAGGAATTGCTACTGAGTGCAATACGTTGCAGAACGTACCTGGAAACAGGCTATTTTAAATCTATTAATGTGTAACGAGGTAGGATTAATAAGAGATATCGTAGTTAAGGATCATCCGGGGGTAACGATCACAACAGGGAAGAATTTCAAATTCAGTTTGAGGGCGAGCAACTCGGGTTTCAAACTAGTGACCTGAACTTAAACAGAGGCGATTATGGAAGTATGAAGAAAGAGTTGTCTGAAGCGGGCTGGAACAAAATAGACTAAGGGGAAGGTCAGTGGATGAGCAGTGACAGACATTTAAGCAGATATTTCATAACGCTCAGCAAAAAAACAATTATCCAGGTCAAAATGAAGGAATTGACGAGAAGGATGAACAAAGGTGGTCAAGGAGAGTATTCAATCAAAAGCGTAGGCATACAAAGCGGCAAAAACTAATGATAGGCCAGAGGATTTGGAATATTTTAGGAACAAGCAGTGGATGACTAAGACGCTGATCAAGAGACAGAAAATCGTTTATGGAAACAAATTGGCAGGAAATATAAAAACAAACAGCAAGAGCTTCCACGGGTACATAAAAAGAAAGAGAGTAGCTGTAGTGTGTGTGAAACCCTTGGAGGATGCGACTGGAGAGTTGATAACAGAGAACAGGGAAATGGCAGATAATTTAAACCAATATTTGGCATCGGTCTTCACGTTGGAGGACACTATAAGCAACCCACAGATATCGGATAAGCAAGGAGATAATGGGAAGAAAGAAGGACCCAGAGATGGAGAATCACAGAAAAACAATAACTTTACTCTTCAGTATACCTGAAAGTTTTATATTGTTTTGGATCACACTGGTTGTGTTTATCATTTACAGCCGAATTGCAGATATTCAATATTTTCCCTCCAGCACTGACCCTCACTTTATCACAGTGGCGCAGTGGTTAGCACCGCAGCCTCACAGCTCCAGCGACCCGGGTTCAATACTGGGCACTCCCTGTGTGGAGTTTGCAAGTTCTCCCTGTGTCTGCGTGCGTCTCCTCCGGGTGCTCCTGTTTCCTCCCACAGCCAAAAAAACTTGCAGGTTGATAAGTAAATTGGCCATTCTAAATTGCCCCTAGTATAGGTAGGTGGTAGGGGAATATAGGGACAGGTGAGGATGTGATCGGAACAAGGGATTAGTGTAGGATTAGTATAAATGGGTGGTTAATGGTCGGCACAGACTCGGTGGGCAGAAGGGCCTGCTTCAGTGCTGCATCTCGAAATCTAAATCTAAATCAAATCAAATATCAAAGATGCTGCGGATTGTCAGTTCCTGCACCAACACATGTATTTATGCTGTGATCCAGACTAAATTTAGGCAGGGGTTGAAGAACGCAGTGAAATACTCTCTCAATCTCATTGTTAAATTAGTGAAATCATAGAAAGAACTGTAGGTTTTGAAGACTGGAACTAAATCCTATTTCATATTCCATCCCCCACACTCCACACATGACCAAAAGTATATTTTATATTCACAGCACTGATCCCTGAAATGATTTAAATGTGGTTCTGAGATTATATTTTATTGATAAACTGACCTGTTGAGGTGGGACTTCACACAAAGGCGTCACTGAAAATCTCAGCTGTATTCAACTAAACCAAGCCCGGACTCAGAGCAAAATGGATACAGCGACAGATCACAGTAATTGTGAGATGATGAAAGGAACAGAAAGTGCAATGTGACAGGGTCACCAACAGATGGAGATGGTGAGAATGGAGTAGTAACTGCAGTGAGGCAGGTGATCCTGCAGACGGAGATGGTGAGAAGGACAGTAAGTGCAGTGAGACAGGGCCACCAGCAGATGAAGATGCTTAGCATTTGCTGATAGAAAATTCTGTGTGACTGGGTTTGGAAGTTTCCACTAAATTGAGGTATTTACTTTTTGTAAACCTGAGATGCTCAATTAAGGAATTGCAATACAATTTGCGTTAAATAGCTATTTTCCCAATATCTGAACACTTGTAACATTGAACTGGCTGATGTTTGGAAAATTATTTTGAGTGATTAAAGATAATGTATAAATAAAGCAACAGCATTAAATAAAACACATGCAATCATTCACACATAAAAACTCTCTAAATAAGTTGTGTTGAGTTCTGCATCACTAAAGTTATGGCATCGGTCTCTCTCACCTATCTTTCTATGCTGGTATCTGTTCTCCTACATCTAAGAGTAATTGAAGTTTTGATCCTGTTCTCTTCTGAAAATTAATATTGAATCTGCTTTCGGAAACCCATCAGACAGTGAATTCCAGAACATAACAACTCCCTGCCGATTAGTTTCACCCCTCAGTTATGTATACAGTTTTTCCTCATCTCTCCAAACAGAGGGAGACATTTTAAATACAGTTGACTTCTCCAGGACAGCAGCTGCTGAGGAGCTGGAACCTCCTGAATTTGGACAAGCGATGAACAAAAATCCCTCTGAATCCCCAAGGAGAGCAGAGGAAAGAAACAGTCAGGAAGCAAATGGAAACAAGTGACACTTTATTGCAGCAGCAAAAACTCCTTGTCAGAATGTGGAGGTAGTTATCGCTGAGCTTTATATAAACTGGAGGAGAAAAGTGGAAGATCTTTAATACAATTTGTGTTAAATGTCCATTTTCCAGCTTGGTAAACCCTTGTAACATTAAAGTTGTAAATGATCAGGAAGTTTTTCCATTCGAATGATTACAGGCGAATGCATAAATTCAGAGAACCGATAAGCAAGTCCAGAGCGGCGTCAGCGAGAGCAGCAACAGGCGAGAGGAGCTGGGATACAATATGAAACAGCGGCTCTGTTCTGTGGACCGGCTTGACCGACAAAATCGAAGTGTGACGCCACAGGAGAGCTGGCAAGTGACTGTTAGGTATTTCCTCCGTGTCTCTTTTTTGCTTTAAATTATTATACGTTGAGTGTTCACTTAAATAATATTTTTTTTAGAATACTGTGATCCAAATTAATTAATTAAATAGAATAGAGAATGGCTGGGCAGATGACATGTTGCAGCTATAGTCTGTGGGAGCTGGTGGAAGCTCGTGCGATCCAAGGTGATCACATCTGCATCAAGTGTTGGCTGCTCGAGGACTTTCGGCTCATAGTTGATGAGCTGGAGTCCGAGCAGCGGACGCTGCGACATATAAGAGATGGGGTGAGTGACCTGGACACTGTTTCTCAGGAGACAGTCACACCAATTAGATTAATTACATTAAAATTGGACGGTCGTCACAGACAGGAGTGTGAGACTGCGAGTGAGGCAGGTATGGGGATCCAGAATTTAGCTTTGGAGGAACCTCAGCCAGTTTTTTTTAATTCATTCATGCGATGTGGGCGGCGCTGGCCAGGCCAGCATTCATTGCCCATCCCTAATTGCCCTTGAGAAGGTGGTTGTGAGCTGCCTTCTTGAACCGCTGCAGTCCATTCGGGGTAGGTATACCCATACTGCTGTTAGGAAGGGAGTTCCATGATTTTGACCCAGCGACAGTGAAGGAACGGCGATATAGGACCAAGTCAGGATGGTGTGTGACTTGGAGGGGAACTTGCAGGTGGTTGTGTTCCCATGCATTTGCTGACCTTGTCCTTCTAGTTGGTAGAGGTCGCGGGTTTGAAATGTGCTGTCTAAGGAGCCTTGGTGCATTGCTGCAGTGCATTTTGTAGATGGTACACACGGCTGCCGCTGTGCGTCCATGGTGGAGGGAGCGAATGTTTGTGGATGGGGTGCCAATCAAACGGGTTGCTTTGGCCTGGATGGTGTCGAGCTTCTTGACTGTTGTTGGAGCTGCACCCATCCAGGCACGTCACACTCCTGACTTGTGCCTTGTAGATGGTGGACAGGCTTTGGGGAGTCAGGATGTGAGTTACTCGCCTGATGATTCCAAGGCTCTGACCTGCTCTTATAGCCCTGGTATTTATATGGCGACACCAGTTCAGTTCTGGTCAGTGGTAGCCCCTAGGATGTTTATAGCGGGGGATTCAGCGATGGTAATGCCATTGAATGTCAAGGGGAGATGGATAGGTTCTCTCTTGTTGGAGATGGTCATTGCCTGGCACTTGTGTGGCGCGATTGTTGCTTGCTACTTATCAGTCCAAGCCTGGATATTGTCCAGGTATTGCTGCATTTCTACACGGACTGCTTCAGTATCTGGGGAGTCACGAATGGTGCTGAACATTGTGCAATCATTAGCGAACATCCCCACTTCTGACCTTGTGATTGAAGGAAGGTCATTGATGAAGAAGCTGAAGATGATTGGGCCCAGGACGCTACCCTGAGGAACTCTGCAGTGATGTCCTGGAGCTGAGATGATTGACCTCCAAAAACCACAACCATCTTCCTTTGCGCTAGGTATGACTCCACCAGCGGAGAGTTTTCCCCATGATTCCTCAGTTTTCCTAGGGCTCCTTGATGCCATGCTCGGTCATGTGCTGCCTTGATGTCAAGGGCAGTCACTCCTACCTCACCTCTTGAGTTCAGCTCTTTTTTCCATTTTTGAACAAAGGCTGTAATGAGGCTAGCAACTTCGTGGCCTTGGCGGAACCCAAACTGAGCGTCACTGAGCAGGTTATTGCGAATCAAGTGCCGCTTGATGGCACTGTTGATGAAACCTTCCATCACTTTACTGATGATTGAGAGTGGACCGATGTGGCAGTAATCGGCCGGCTTGGACCTTTCATGTTTTTTGTGTACAGGACATACCTGGACAATTTTCCACATTGCAGGGTAGATGCCTGTCTTGCAGCTATACTGGAAAAGCTTGGAAAGGGGCACGGCACGTTCTGGAGCACAGGTCTTCAATCGTATTGCCGGAATACCGTCAGGGCCCCTAGCTTTTGCAGTATCCAGTGCCTTCAGTCGTTTCTTAATATCACGCGGAGTGAATCGAATTGGCTGAAGTATGGAATCTGTGATGTTTGGGAGTTCAGGAGGAGGCCGAGATGGATCATCCACTCGGCACTTCTGGCTGAAGATTGTTGCAAATGCTTCAGCTTTATCTTTCGCACTGATGTGCTGGGCTCCCCCACCATTGATGATGGGGACATTTGTGGAGCCACCGCCTCCATTTAGTTGTTTAATTGTCCACTAGCATTCACGGCTGGATGTGGCAGGACTGCAGATCTTAGATCTGATCTGTTGGCTATGGAATCGCTTAGCTCTGTCTAACACATGCTACTTACGCAGTTTGGCATGCAAGTAGTCCTGGGTTGTAGCTTCACTAGGTTGACACCTCATTTTGAGGTATGCTTGTTGCCGCTCCTGGCATGCTCTCCTGCTCTCTTCATTCAACCAGGGTTGGTCTCCTCGCTTGATGGTAATGCTGGAGTTGGAGATATGCCGGGCCATTAGGTTACAAATTGTGGTTGAGTACAATTCTGCTGCTGCTGATGGCTCACAGCACCTCATTGATGCCCACTTTTGCATAGTTAGATTTGTTCGAACTTGAAGCCATTTAGCAGTGTGATAGTGCCACAGAACACGACGGACGGTACCCTCAATGTGTAGGCGGGACTTCGTCTCCATAAGGACTGTGCGGTGGTCACTCCGACCAATACTGTCATGGACAGAAGTATCTGCAGCAGGCAGATTGGTGAGTACGAGGTCAAGTATCTTTTCCCCTCGTGTTGGTTCCTCCACCACCTGCCGCAGACCAAGTCTAGCAGTTATGCCCTTTAGATCTCGGCCAGCTTGGTCAGTAGTGGTGCTACCGAGCCACTCTTGGTGATGGTCATTGCAATACCCCACCCAGAGTACATTTTCTGTTCTTGCTACCTTCACTGCTTCCTCCAACTGGTGTTCAACATGGTGGAGTACAGAGTCATCAGCTGAGGGAGGGCAGATGGTGGTAATCAGTAGGAGGTTACCTTGCCCATGGTTGACCTGATGCCACGAGAATTCATGCGTTCAAGAGTCGATGTTGAGGACTCCCAGAGCAACTCTCTCCCTGCTGCATTCTACTGTCCCGCCACCTCTGGAGGGTCTGTCCTGCCGGTGGGACAGGACATACCCGGGCATGGCGATGGCAGTGTTTGGGACATTGTCTGTAAGTTATGATTCCGTGAGTATTACTATGTCAGTCTGTTGCTTGACTAGTCTGTGGGACAGCTCTCCCAACTTTGGCACAAGCCCCCAGATTTTATTAAAGAGGACTTTGCAGGGTCGATAGAGCTGGGTTGGCCGTTGTTTTTCCAGTGCCTAGGTCGATGCCGGGTGCTCCTTCCGATTTCATTGCTTTTTATTCACTTCATAGCGGTTAGGTACAACTGATTGGTTTACTCGGCCATTTCAAAGGGCATGTAAGGGTTAACCACATTGCTGTGGGTCTGGAGTCACATGTAGTTCTGACCAGGAAAGGACAGCAGATTTCCTTCCCTAAAGGACATTAGTGAACAAGATGGGTTTTTACAAGAATCGACAATGGTTTCATGGCCATCATTAGAATAGCTTTTAATTCCAGATTTATTAATTAAATTCAAATTCCACCTTCTTCTGCGGTGGGATTCGAATCCACGTCCCCAGAGAAATACCCTGGGTCTCTGGGTTACTAGTCCAGTGATAATACCACTACGCCACCGCCACTGCCCTTATCCAATTTGTATGAGGTCCTTGCTCCCAGTGTGGACGAGGGCACAGACTGCAAGGAGGATAAGCGAACTGACCACAGCACCCACGTTCAGAGCGCAATTCAAGTGGGGGAAGAGAAGAGAAATGTAGTTGTAATAGAGGATCGCATAGTTAGGGGAATAGATGCAACTCTCTGCAGCAAAGTTAGAAAACTCCAAAGGTTGTGTTGTCTGCCTGGTGCCAAGTTTAAGGACATCTCTTCTGGGCTAGAGAGGAACTTGGAGTGGAAGGGAAGGATCCAGGTGTCGTGGTCCACATAGCTATCAACGACATAGTTAGAAGTCGGCAAGAGGTTCTCCTGAGGTACTATGAGCAACTCAGGGCTAAATTAGAAAGCAGAACCACAAAGGTAATAGTCTCCAGTTTACTACTTGAGCCACGTGCAATTTGGCATAGGGGAAATAAGATTAGAGAGGTAAATACATTGCTCAAAGATTGCTGTGGGAGAAATGGGTCCCGATTTATGGGACACTGGCACCATTACTGGGGAAAGAGAGAGCTGCACTATTAGGATGGGCTTCACTTGAACCATGCTGGGACCAGGGTCCTGGAGAATCGTATAAGTAGGGTTCTAGATCAGGCTTTAAAGTAAATAGTGGCTGGAGGGTCCAATAGAAGGGAAGTTTAAAAAGTCGAAAAGTAAGAGACAGCAGAGTTGCAGGGTAGTGAAGGGGCATACATTAATCGGCGTGTGACAGGAAGGGACAGAGAATACAAGCATAAGAGTACAGCAGGAATTAGAACCAGAGTAGATAAAAATGATTTTTAAAAAGTCAAAGCTTAAGGATCTTTATCTGAATGCACATAACATTTGTAACAAGATGGATGAGCTGACGGCACAAATAGAAATAAGTGAATATGATTTGATAGCTGTCACAGAGATGTGGTGGCAGGATGAACAAAACCGGAAACTCAATGTTCAAGGATATTCGGCGTTCTGGAAGAATAGGCAGAAAGTAAAAGGAGGTGGGGTAGCTTTGCTATTAAAGGAAGTGATTAGTGTAGTTTTGAGTTAGGATATAGGTGCAATAGATCGTGATGCAGAAGCAGTTTGGGTAGAAATAAGGAATAGACAGCGAAGGAAATCACGGGTGGCAGTGGTCGATAGGTCCCCGAGGAGTTGCCTCTCTGTAGGACAAAGTATTAATCAGGAAATGATGGAGGCGTGTGAGAAAAGCACTCCAATTATCATGGGTGATTTTAATCTGCATTTCGAATGGACAAATCAAATTGGCAAGGAAGACAAATTTGTAGAATGCACCAGGGATAGTTTCTTAGAACTACACTTTGCAGAACCTACCCGGGAACAGGCTATTTTAGATTTGGTAATGTGCAATGAGGTAGGATCAAGACGATATCTCGGATCTAAAGATCATTTAGGGGGATGTGTTCATAACATGGTACAATTTCCAATGCAGTTGGAGGATGAGCAACTCAGGTCTCAAACCAGTGTCTTCAACTTAAACAAGGACAATTACAGAGGGATGAAGAAATAGTTTTCTAATGTGGGCTGGTAAAATATACCAAAAAGAATGACAGCAGATGAACAGTGGCAGACTTTTAAGCAGATATTTCATAACACTCAGCAAACATTTATTTCGGTCAGAAGGAAGGACCCAATGAGAATGATGGACCATCCGTGGATAACAAAAAGGACGTTAAGGAGAGTATCAAATCACAAACAAAGTGGCGAAAGTTAGTGGTAGGCCAGAGGATTGTTTTCTTTTATAAAATCAGCAGCAGATGACCACAAGCCTAATAAAGAGGGAGAAAATTGACTCAGAGTAAATTGGCAAGAAATATAAAAACAAGCACAAAGAGCTTCTACGGTTATATAAAAAGGAAGAGAGTAGCTAAAGTAAGTGTGGGACCCTTAGCGGATGAGACTGGGGAATTAATAACAGGGAACAGGGAAATGGCAGCTGATTTAAACCAATATTTTGTATTGGCCTTTACGGTGGAGGACACGATAAACATCCTAACAATAATAGATGAGCAATGTGTAAATGGGAGGGAGGAACTTGTAACAATCTCTATCACGAGGGAAAAGGTGCTTGCCAAAATTATGGGAATAAAGGAAGACACGTCGGCAGCACCTGATGGCCTGTATCTAAAGGTTTTAAAATAAGTGGCTGCAGAGATAGTAAAGGCATTGGTCGTAATATACCAAAACTCACTGGATTCCGCAGGGTACCAGCGGATTGGAAAACCGTTAATGTGATGCCTCGATTCAAGAAAGGAGGGAGACAGAAAGCACAAATATATAGACCTTAAATATATAGATATAGCTTAACATGGGATAATGTTAAAGTCCATTATTAAGGAAGAAATAGCAAGTCATTTCGAAAAGCAGAATGCAATCAAACACAGTCAAAATAGTTTTATGAAAGGGAAATCATGTTCGACTATTTTTAAAAAATTCATTGAGGATATAACCAGCAGAGGGGATAAATGGGAACTGGTATATGTTGTGTATTTCGATTTTCAGAAGGCTTTCAATTAGGTGCCACATAAAAGGTTATTGCACAAAATAAGAGCTGCGGGTATTGGGGGTAATGTGTTGGCATGGATCGAGAATTGTCCAGCACATAGAAGGCAGCGAGTCAGGATTAATGGGTATTCTTCTGGTTGGAAAGCCATAACTAAAGGGGTGCCACAAGCATCGGTCCTGGGGCCTCAACTATTTACCATCTATATTAATAACATTTTAAAAGGGACAGCGTGTAGTGTAGCCATCCTAGGATCGGTCCTAGGATATCAACTATTTACGATCTACATCAATGACTTGGAGGATGGGACAGAGCACTGTGTATGTAAATTTGCTGATGATACAAAAATAGGTGGGAAGGCATGTTGTGATGAGGACACACAGAATCTGCAAAGGGATATAGATAGGTTAAGTGAGTGGAGGGGGAAAAACAACTTGGCAGATGGAGTTCAATGTGGGAAAGTGCGAGTTCATCCACTTTGGTAGGAAGAACAAAAAGACAGTTTATTATTTAAATGGTGAAAGCCTACAAAATTCTGCAGTACAGAGGGATCTGGGTGTTCCTGCACATTAAACTCAAAATGTTCGCATGCAGGTGCAGCAAGTAATTAGGAAGGCATAAGGAATGTTGACCTTTTTTGCTCGGGGCTTAGAATTTAAAAGTCGGCAGGTCTTGTTACAGGGTATTGGTTTGGCCACATCTGGAGTACTGTGCACAGTTTTGGTCCCCATATTTAATGAAGGATATACTAGCATTGGAGGCTGTTCAGAAAAGATTCACTCGACTGATCCCTGGGATGAACGGGTTGTCTTATCAAGAACGGCTAAACAGGTTAGGCCTTTATTTATTGGAGTTTAGAAAAATAAGAGGTGACCTTATTGAAACATATAAGATTTTAAGGACGATTGACAGGATAGATGTTAAGAGTACGTCTGGAAGATCTAAATTTCTCAACTGAACTCACAGCAAAAATGTGTATTGGCGTGAATGGGAGGTATGCTCCATCACCCCCAGGAACAGCAGGCAAGCAGAGTAAATTTAACGGAGTATGTATTGAAAATGAATATTATATAAGGCAATGTTGCAGGCAAGTAACAAGGAAATGGAATGAGGAAAGCAAAAGATGAAAATTGATTGTGGAAGGAAGAGAAAAACCAACATACCACGAAACACAATTCTCCGACCAATAGCAGCAAGAATGAGAACACGTCATTTCCGATCAGCAGTAATTTCCTGTGCACATTTCCATGCTCCACCAGATATAAAGTTATTTCTTCTATCTGGTCTTGTCCTTTCTCCTGACGACGGGCAGTGTACGCTGCCTGAAAGGTTGAAGCTACCCGTTCTTCTCAGAAGTTCTCTCTTTTAAAATCACATATGTTCCTTTCCGAATCCAAAATGTGCATTGAGGAGCTACATGGGGAAACAATTTTTATCGGCGTTTTGTTGTGGGTTGATTGCACTTAATAAAGGCTGTTAGTTTCAGATTGAATATTAACATTCAAAAGAGAATTTCTTAGATACTGAAAGGGAAATAAAATTCAGGATAACAGTAAACAGCGGAGCATGGATATTAATTGAGTTCATCTTCCAAAGGGTCGGAACAGGATCCAAGTAGTCAATACGTTTTGCACTCAATACTTCTTTGAGTCCCTGCCATCGTTTTTGACTAGTTCTTGTGTAGCTACTTTTTCTGATTGCTTGGGGAGATGGTGGCGGAGTGGTAATGGCACTGAGCTAGTAATCCAGATTTCCAGGATAATGCCTTGGGGACACAATTCAAGTTCCACCACGGCAGCTGGTGGTATTTACATTCAATTAATCAAAAATAATCCAAACTAAAAGTTAAATCTGGAATTGAAAGCTGGTATCAGTAATGGTGCCATTAATCTATCATTAATTGTAGTAATAATGTCCTTTAGGGAAGGAAATCTGCCGTATTTACAAGGCCAGGCATACAGTCACTCCAGACCCACAGAAACGTGGTTGACTCTTAAATTCCCTGTGGAATGGCCTAGCAAGCCTCTAGGTTGTCAAAGGAAATTATGCTTGGGCAACAAATGCTGGCCTTGCCAGAGATTCCCAAATCGCACGAAATAATAATCTGGGCTTTAAATACCCAACTTTAAACTCATTCACACATGCCCACCTCAATTAAGTATTTAATTGAATTGTTAGATGAGGTAACAGGGAATGTTGATGATGAGAATGCAATGGAGGTTGTCGCTATGCATTTCAAGAAAGTGTTTAACAAAGTCTTGTTCTTAGGCAGTCCCTTGGGAATGAGAATGACTTTCTTCCACTTTAGCTGGGGCAAATTGTGTTTGGTGGGGTGAATGAACGGGGTGCTCGAATTTCCAAACGTTCCTTCCACTGTTTGCACTTGGTCACTTTCGGAGTATGTCAATGTTGTTCGAACTGGCTGGCACCTTCACGGATGCTTCTTCTCCATTTTGGGCAGAATGGGCAAGATATTTCCACGTATCAGTGCAGATGTAATATTTTGTCAAGGAGGCTTTAAAGACATTGTTGCATTTCCTCTGCTGTCCTGATAGCCTCTTGCCGTGCCGAAGCACAGAGTAGAAATCTTGTTTTGGGAGTCCTGTTTCAGGCCTGTGAAATTTATGGCCCTCCCAACATAACTGAGTGTCTATGAACAGTGTCACGATACTGGGGATGTTGGCCTGAGAGAGGGCACTGATATTGGAGCGGCTGTCCTGCCACTGAATTTGCAGGATCTTGCGCTGGCACAACTGGTGATATCCCTTCCAATCGTACTCCTGACAACGCGAGTATCTGTAATCAGATTTTCCAAGCTGCGCAAATGCGCAACAAACATCTTGCCAGGACCAGGACCAGGACCAAGTGATGCATGCGTATGATGACGTCATCGTCAATGTCATTTCGGATCCTCTGATGAAGGGTCGCTGATTTGAGACGTTAACTCTGTTTCTCCCTCAAGAGATGCTGCCAGAGCAACTGAGTAAATCGAGCACGTATTGCTTTATATCAGATTTCAAGTACCTGCAGTATTTTGCTCTTATTTAATTTTTTGTCTGATATCGGCACCTGGGTTATCCTCAAGCAGGCGCCTGGCCTTCGTGCATATGCAGTAAAGCGTCATTGGGTATCCAGCCCCCAGTTCGGCTGGAGTGAGCGGCTGAATGGGAGACTTTGAGGATGGACCTCGATCCCCGTCCCTCGTTCCATCCCCACTCGCCACTCTCCCCGGCAACCCGCTTCTGGCCTCAATGCTCCCTCCTCACAGCCGCTCGCACCAGACCTTGCTGCGCCCCGACGTCACCCCCCCACCCCTGGCCGATTGTTCCCACTCCTGGCTTCACGCCACCCAGCTTTCAGTCTGCCCGCTCCCCGTTCCCTCTGCCACCCACCCCCACCCATTGCTGATTCAGACATTCGCTCCGGGCCACGCTGCCTCCCTCCTCTCGGCCATTCGCTCCTAAATTGCCCCGTCACAGCTCGCGGCTCGATTTTCTTCTTCGGGCGACGTGTGGTGAACCAGCAAACGAGAGGCCGAGTGGCCGAGAAGAAGGCTGTGGCCTACAGCTAGCGGCAGGAAGGGGGTTCACGGGAAGTGGGGTGGCGAGGAGTGGGGAACAATCCACCAGCGGAGTGAAGAGGATCAGCGAGGTCAGGAGTGAACGGCTAAGGGGGCGATGGAAGCGGCCTGAATGCACGAGGGGAGAAGTTAAGTTGCAGAGGATGAGAGGGGCGGTTGTACTCTGCCCGATTTTCTTCTCCATCGATCGGGGTGCCAATTCACTATCTCCCAAAAGTATCAGAACATGGAAATTTAATCATGAAATTTCTTTTGTACTTAATAGAATTACTGGAATATTATATGGATCTGAGGTTTACACTTAGTATCCTATAACTACATAGTAACATATTACTGGGCTTCCATCCAACTTAATGTAAGGTTAGTTTGTTCGAACGATCGAGCTATAAGCATTTCCTGTAATAAATTGAGCAGCACCATCTTTAATCCTGGCAACTGCCTGAACGTGTCAGACAGAGACGTTCCAGCTGAAGTGCCTGAATTTGCTCATGTGCAAGTACTGCGCCACCTAGTGGTTACATTGTCAGCAAACGCAGCCGACCTCTCGAGGGTTTTGAGATTTCTGCTGTGCACCAGGGATCCCAGGGAGCCCTTGTCACAGCAGCCCTTGTTTAACAGGGTGCCACAGATAAGGCTGGTTGACAAATTTGAGACTCACATAATGTCCAATTGAATGCAACAATGGCTCACCTACAAAAAATAGTTAGTTAAATAGTTTTTATTCAAACTGCAGCATGTTAGACAGTGGTATTCCCAAACGATCAGTGCTAGGAACTGTTTTTCTTTCTTGTTGCTTATATTTAAATCAGTTGAATCTTGGAATACTGTAAGACAAAAAAAATTGCGGACGGTACCAAACGGTGGGGCTGCTGCTAACTGCCTTCAAAGGGACATAGATAGGTGAGAAGATTGGGAGGACTCGTGAGAAATGGAATTTAATACAGACAAGTTTGAGGTAATGCATTTTGACAGAAGGTATAGGTGAGGCAATGGAGCACTTCTAAATAGTCTGCAGGAACAGAGGGACCTGGTGGTCATGTGCATCGAGCATTGAATGTGTCAGGACATATTGAGCGAGTGATTAGCAATGCATATGGGATCTTGGGAATCATAAATAGAGGCATAAGTACAAAAGTCAGGAAGATTTGCTGGATCTTCATAAAGCTCTGGTTCGACCCCAAATAAGTTACTGCAACTAGCTCTGATATCACAGTCCAGGAAGGATTCAATGCCCTTGAGAGGGTTCGCAGGACATTTAACAGAATGGTTCCAGGTTTGAGGGGTTTTGGTCACGATGTAAGGTTAGAAAAGCTAGTGGTATTCTCACTGGAGCAAAGGAGATTCGGGGAGAATTCATGAAGTTGAACATGATTATGACAGGCTTACATTGGTTAGACAAGCAAAAACTGTTCCTATCAACTGATGGTGAGATTGAAGGTGCAAAGGATACAGGGGGAATGAGCGAATGGCACTGATCTGGAAATAGATGCCCATGAGGGTGCTGGAAAGAAAGGCAATCAATAATTTCAACAGAAAATTGGATGAGCACTGAAAAAAAATATCTTGCCAGTCTAAGGCGAGCGGAAGAGTAGGGTTGACTTGATTGCTCTAACGTGAGTAAGCATGGGCCGAATGGCCTCCGTCTTTGCTGTGCAAGAATCAATATCTCTATATCTCTAATCTTTCACAAGGTTATTCAGAGTGCTCCGAGGAAAGACAGACACAATTAAATAAGGAAACAGCTCCAGAGACCCGGGTTCGATTCTGGGTACAGCCTGTGCGGAGTTTGCGTGGGTTTCCTCCGGGTGCTCCGGTTTCCTCCCACATGCCAAAGACTTGCAGGTTGATAGGTTAATTGGCCATTATAAATTGCCCCTAGTATAGGTAGGTGGTAGGGGAATATATAGCGACAGGTGGGGATGTGGTGGGAATATGGGATTAGTGTAGGAGTAGTATAAATGGCGGTTGATGGTCGGCACAGACTCGGTGGGCCGAAGGGCCTGTTTCAGTGCTGTATCTCTAAACATGGGCATGGATTGTGAGAGGGCAAGACTGGAGGATAATACAACCAAACAATACTATCTTGAATTTATTTAGCGCATTTAAACTGGAAAAACGTTGAAGGATAAGTCACATAAATTTATTCATGGGCATTTCTATCCTGCCCAATATAGGTATTAGGGAGGTAACCATAACCAGACGATTGCATTATTGTTAGCACTTATATGACGGTAGAGAGGATTCAGTAGCGAATTCTGCAGCATCGGTCTGATAACAGCAAGAATGTGGCCGGTAAAAAACTAAAAGCTGAATGTGGTAAATGTGGTGTGTTTTATTTATAGGAACTTCCAGAAGGCATTCGACAAGATGCTACATCAGAGCCGCCTAAAAATAACGTGTTTCTACTTGGAGGCAACCTATTGGCTGGGCTGGGGAATTGGACAAACGGGTGGCGACAGATTAGCTTCAAAGGCTATGTGCTGAAATTGTCAGGTTATTGTTATTGTTGTCTCCCAGTGATCTCGACTCGGGTGGTACCCTTTTATTAAATGTCCAAATGAATAGGATGAGGGAATGGAGGCTCATTTATCTCAGTTTGCTGAAGATTGTAACTTAAGTACCACAGTAAATGGTGGAAATGATAGAAACAAAGGTGTAAAGAGACTTGATTATTTAAGTGATTGGTAAAACTGGGGGAGATTGAGTGCAATACGGGGAGGTGCAAGGTCTTCAATTTTGTACCAAAGAAAGATAGATCAGAGTGCTATCCTCATTGTGAGAAGCTGGGAGCTGTGGAGGAGCAGGGAGATTTGCATGTCCAAGTACATAAATCACGAAGGGTAATATTGAAATCTCATAACTGTTCGACAGATATTTGTGAGACAAGTGTATTAAGCATTACAGTAACACGACAGTCAATTGTATTAGTAGGGACAGAGGAGGTCGTGAGGGTTTTGAAATGCATGGTAAAGAAAAATAAACTCAAGACTTCTGGGTCCTCCATTCAATGTAGATCAGTAAAGAGAGCAATGATTGGTGAGGCAGCCTGTTGGCTGGGCTGGGGAATTGGCCAACAGCAAGGCGACAGATTCGTGTCAAAGGCAATGTGCTGAAATTGTCAGCATATTACTATTGTTGGCTCGCAGTGATCTGAAACCTAGTATGGCATAGGATAAAGGCAACAATGTTTTGAATCAATAAGTGGATGAAAGGTGGAGCATGGGAGGTCAGCCTGGTGTTCATTCGTAAAGTCGAGTCTGAATGTGACAAACAAATAGAGGAGTGTTTCAATATCTGCTGGGCTGAGCAAGAGTGGAGTCGCAGGTGCTGCTGAGGTGGAAGGAGGTCATCTCTTCTCCGGAGTAACACATGTGTATGGAGCATAATTTGGCGACAATTCGAGTGGAACTCGGAGCCAGAAGCCATCATGTGTATTGGAATTGGTGGCTGGGATAGACAGTTTGTGAGGACGAAAGGTGATGGATTTAGTCCTGTCGCTGTTTGATAGGAGAAAATTGTGACCATCCAAAACAGTATGTTGCATAAATAGTATGATAACACAGAGACAGTAGGGGCAGCTTTGACAGAGAGAGGGAATATGGATGTCATCAGTGCACAAGTAAAATTATGGCCCACACCTGCCGGTGAAAGCTCCAATGGAAATTTACCATTGAGGATGAAGAGAAACATCAAAGGCAATGCTGATGTGGGGTGAGGGGAGATTCCATTATTGGAGATTCTGCATCTGATCAGATGGATAACTGTGAAAACAAGGAAGGAAGTCTCACCGAGAGGCAAGCGTCAGAGGCATGAGGAGGTGGCGGATTGTCCGAGAGGAAGTCGAGTTGACGAATATATGTTTTATCAGTGGCTGATGGGCTGAGACAGGGCTCTGGACCGTCAATTTAGGGAGGCAGATGTAGTCATCCTTTATTTTGGAAAGGATGTGAGATTGGAAGCTCAGATCGGAAGGACGAATAGAGTAAAGGTTACAAAACATAATTTTCTGCCTGATGCAACAACTACGAAGGGGAATGAGGTCGGGGGTGTTTGTGATAGGGCAGAAGATGATTGCTTTGGTGTTCTGTACGTTGAACTGGAGAAAACTGCAGCTCACACAAAACTGACAGTTGTTGTCTGATCACACAAAGGCAGTGGAGAGTCGAGAATGATGGTGGAGAGCCGGAGCTGTGTGTTGTCAGCACACATGTAGAACATGACCCCATGTCTGTCGTTGTTGTTGCCGTTGGGAAGAATGCAGAAGTGGAAGAGGAGGATGCAAAAATCGTAGGTTCAGGGGCTGGTGATTGAACAGTTTTGGTAGTGGGAGAATTCTCTGGCTATGGTCAGATCAGTGAGTTAAGAACCAAGCAAGGGCAGTCCTTCCATAAGCGGCCAATGTCGGAGGTATGGAGCGATTACGGGTGAGTTTTGATGCAGTTTTACAGGAGTGTAGAGATGATGGTGGCTTTGGTTATGACCGGATCTTACCTGGGAATGATAATTTTGAATGTAAGTTGTTGGGCGGATTGAGATCTAATCAGGGTGAGTGAATGCGACAGTGTTGGGCGAGCTGGACTTGTTGAGGGATGGATTTGTACAGCACAGTGTTGGATGGAAGAAAGGTTGAGATCCTGTTGCCAGTCAGGAGTGAACCAGAGGGTTATTGTCCGTCAGTGCCACAGGTCTATGTTTACAGAAGCCACAGTAGAATAAACCGTTAAACATGTGCAATAAAAATAACAGAGAGAGGAGTATCATTCTCCCAATGATACGTGCACTAAGTTATCAGCTGCAATCTCACACATGGATTGAACTGTTTTCTTGTAAAGTTCCTCATTTGAACTGCTTATGTCCTTGGATTCAGTGTATACTGAGGAGACATCGGTGACATTTATAAATGAATCGCTTCGAATGAATATTATCATTGCAATTATTTTAAACCAGTAAACTCTGCTGTGCATTATTGTGGAATCAATCTTGTATGATTACCGTTTTCAGTCTTATCCCCAGCAGAGGTCTGATGAAGATATTTTGCTGGATTTTGAGATGTTTGTTTGTATGCACCATTTTATTTACAATGCAGTCAAAGTTGCTGATGTTATATGTTTGTTCAATTGACTGCCACGAATAGCAATGATCAGGGGTATAGCCCATGTCATTGGAGACTTATCCTCTGTATAAATCACTATCTGTTATAATGGATCAGTTCATAGTGACTGCCAGAGCTCTGAGTTTCAGACCAACACAGGTCAATGCTTCGCAAAGAAGCTAAATATCCAGTAATGCATATGATAGGACGTATTTACTATCCAATTCTTTCAGCCTTTGGAGTTTCCGGTAAGCCACTTTTTCTCCAGTTGTTAATGGCGTAAATTAGCATTATTTGATTGCTGTTTCTGAAAGTGCTTTACTCGCTGTATGTTTTACACAGCCGTCTGTTCACTTTGATCATTTGAATGAGGGATTGGTCTAAGTCTCTGTTCATTTGGTCCTGCAGCAGCATAATAACTTTGATCACTGTTAGTCAATTCCTTGCATTATTACTGGTTTATTCTCTTTCCTGGATGTGTTGTTGGATGATGGAATATCCTCATATTTTAGATGTTCGGGCTTGTATGAGTTTCTTTATGTCTGTCATGAATTTGTTAATCAAGCCCAATAGTTTTATTTGGTTAATGTCAGAACTAATTTTACTGGAATCAGGTGCAAGGATTCTGTATGCAATATCATAAATAGGGGAAGGCGTACGCCATTCGGCCCCTCGAGTTTCTTCTCCTTTCTATATGATCATTCCTGATCTGGTCTTGACCTCAAGTTCCCTTTCCTGCTTCTTTGTCATCACCACAGAATCCTCGAGAGTTCAAAATTCTCTCCATCATAGACTGAATATAATCAATGGCTCAGCCTTCGCAGCTCTCTGGGTTCCCGAATTCCAACAATTCATCACCCATTTACAAAACAAATTCCTCCTCATCTCCTTCTGAAATGCTCAACCGATGCTGCCTAGTTCTGGATTCCCCCTCGAGGGAAACCTTCCTCTCATCATCCCCCCGTCAAGCTCCCGCAGACTTTAGCATGTTTCAATACTTCTCTCATGCTTCTAAACTCAAAAGAGCATCGGCCCAAACTGTTCAACCTTTCCCCACAAGACAGCCCCTTCACCTCAGGAGTCGAATCGTGATCCTTCTCTGAACTGCCCTCAATGCATGCATACTCTCCTTAAGGAGACCAAAACTATACACAGTAATCTAGATGTGGTCCAAGCAATGTTTAAGAACAATTAGCAGACCATCAGGAGTTGTTAAAAGTTTCAATTTGTAGAACAAACCTGTCTTGGAATATTACTTGATAAAAATAATTTTGGTGATTTATAATAACACAGTTCGCAGTCTCAGTGTTACAAGGAGGCAGTAGTTTTTTTTCCTTCCCCAACATCATGTCTCAGTTTCACTTCGATTTCAGTATTTCTATTGGTCATCATTGTTGTTGTATTATTTCCTTGTGTCAACCAAATGCTGCTGCAAAGTTCTGGCAGCTGAACTGAGTTTGTTGCTGACACTTTGGTATCTCCTTCTCTGATTCACTGCAGATGAATTTATGTACTTCATTTTACTTCAATTTAATCGTAAAAATGTTCATTTTCTGTTGTGTATTTGTTGGAATCCAGAGCCCCTCTCGTTATTTGCAGACTATAAAACGCAGCGTTGTTGCGGTTTTTTATTGACTCAGCCCACAGACAAATTCTGACCTTCAAAGTTACAACAGAAAGAATTTCAATTCCTCTGAAATAAAATCAGAAAGTGCTGGGAAATACTCAACAGGTCAGGCAGCATCTGTAGAGAGAGAAACAGATTTAATGTTTCACGTCTGTGACCCTTCATGGGAAGTGGCAAGTCTTGGAAACGAATTCGGTTTTAAGCAAATGAAGGAGCAAAGGTGGCTTGGTACGGAAAAGATAAAAAGGGAATGTATGTGATGGGGCAGAGGGCAGGAGAGATAAAATAAAAAAGCTGTTCTGAGGCAACAGCAAAGAGGGTGTTAATGTCCATTGAAAGACAAAGCATTAGTCCAGAGAGTGTGTTAATAGCAAAGTTATGAGCAACCCTGTCTGCACGAAGAACAGGCACATGGTTAAAAAATACAATGCAATAAAAATATTTAAAAACATAAAGACAAAAAAGGCCAGTCATGCTCTGAAATTATTGAACTCAGTGTTCAGCTTGCAAGGCTGTAGAGTGCCTAATTAAAAGATGAACTGCTGCTCCATCGAGCTTGCATTGATGTTCACTGGAACACAGCAGCAGGCCAAGGACCGAATGTGGGCATGAGAGCTGGTGTGGGGTGCTGAAATGGCAAGCAACCAGAGCCTCGGGATCATGCCTTTGGACTGAGTGGAAGTGTTACACAAAGCAATCAACCAATCTCCATTCGCTCACCCAATATAGAGACAGCACCACAGCGTAGGGCAGGCGATGGTATAGTGCTATTGCCGATAAACTAGTAACTCACTCACCCAGGAGCTGCTGCTTTGGGAACGTAAGTTCAAATCTCCCCTCAGCAGGAAGTGGAATTTGATTTCATAGAATAAAGTTAGAATGGAAAGCTAATTTAATGATGGCCATGAAAACATCATCGAATGTTGTAAATACCCATTTAGTTCATTTATTGTTTTAGGGATTGAAATCTGCTGACATGTGACTCCAATCCCACAGCAATATGGTTGACTCTGCATTAGCCTAGTAAGTCACTAAGGTGTATAAAACCGCTAAGAGGTTAACAAGAATAAAACTGGATGGAGGCAATGGCCATGTCCAACAAGAGAGAATCTAGCAATGTGCTCTTGACGTTCAATGGCATTACCAGTGCTGAAACCCCCATGATCAACATTCTGGGTGTTACCATTGACCAGGAATTGAACAGGAGTGGTCATAATGTGACATGTTTCAATACATCGTATCTTTAAAGTATCTCAACTGAACCAGTCCATACAAAGCTGCCCCTTTATCCTCGGAAGCTGCCCAATAAACGTTCTCATAACTGGCTTCATTGCGTATATATTTCTTGCTAAGTAAGAGGACAACAATTGTAAACAGGACTCAAGGTATGGCGTCACCAACGTTCCAAGAACAACTTCACCTCGTGGAACTAGCCTGTTCTGTAGTATTACGCTATAAATCTAATTTTGGTGACTTATAATGACACCGCTCATAGTCTGGCAGGCATGCATGATGGGGAAGGAGGGTGGGGAATGAATGTAGGAGGGTGAGCTTTTCGAACGGGTGGGTTGGTCTCTGCTGGGGCCCTTGTGGGGAGGACAGACAAACCTACAGTGAGGACATTCATTTTACTGGGCCTGATTCCACTAGCGGCAGGAATAGGCCGTTAAGCAGGTAATAATAGGCCTCTTAGGGCCCTCAGTTGGCCTCTGGCCGGGAAAACCTTTTCCACGCAAAATTTGTAGCAGTGTGATGGAACAATGACGGGACCTTCCTCACCTTCCAGCCATCGCACATCGATGGGACACGCGCCTCCAATTCCATCTCTGGGAGTGGCTTGTCATTACATCCCGGCCTATTAGTCATCACACTTCCCGCATTGGGAAAAGGAATGCCTTACTGCAGTAAGGGCTTCGTTCAAACAGTTAGAAAATACAATGCTGTCTGAATACTGTAAATATTTTTTACAAGTAACTTATTGTGTACTGCAGAGGTGACATGCAATCAAAGAACACATACTATATTTTACTAATACTATATATTATTCAGCTGACAGTGGCTGCTCGCCACATCAAAGTTCAACTGCCCTCTGGTGAGGGCTTCAAATTTCGCCTAGATAGAAAATTCTTTAGCCTCAGTCGGCTCTGTGTCAAACCTAAACCTATACGCCATAGACATACATGGTCTACAGTTTGTGGATGACTGCAGTGTCATTCCCCATACTGCTCCAGATTTCAAAGTCACTCTCTATCTCTTCAATTCTACACGGAGGGGACTTGAATATCCTGTATTGTTGCCAAAACAAAACTGATATGTCAAGTTATTTGTGGCTATCCAAATATTCCATATCCGATATACATTGAAGGAGAGACTCTGGAATGCGTTGAAAACTTCCCATAACCTAGCAGCCACCTCTCTCAAAAGGCCGCCATTGATGGGGAGATCCAACACTAGATCAGCTGTGCCAGCTCAGCCATCTACAAACTACAGCAGCGAGTATTTGACAGTATAGACTTCTCCAAGTCAACAAAAGTGCTGGTGTACAAACAGTTGTCATCGCCGTACTCCTGTTCCGCTGTGAGACCTGAACTGTGTATCAGCGACAAATAAAAGCGCCAGAGAAATTTCATCAGCTATGACTCTGCTGCATCCTCCAGATTAACGGGAAGAACCATCGAAAACACGTTAGTTTCATTTTTGAAACCAGCTCCACAAGCATTCACGCAAATTTCCTGAAGAAATACAACTTCGATGGACAAGATACTCTATTTGGATGATCAAAACTCGTATCCCCCGCCAGGTACTGTTTTCCCAATTCTCAAATGTCCTCCAGGGAGGACAAAGGAAATGTTTCAAAGACACTCAGAAGCTCTGTCCGAAGCGTGGCAGCTTTGATATTGATGACTGGGAGGAGTTTTCTAAAACCGTTCAAAATGGGACAACTTGTCTATCATGCTTTGAGTCCAATCTCCTTAATGATGAAGCAGAGTGGCGACAGAGCAGGAAAGAAAAGGCATCAAATCCCACACTCGGGATCCCAACGCCTCGTGTGAAACCCTGTCCTATGTGCCCAAAAATCTGTGGATCGAGAATTGGCCTATTCTGTCACATGATGACCCATGGCAGCAAATTATGAACCTAAGTACACGTCATCCTCGAATCAAGGGACAGCCGACAATTTTACTAAATTTAACAATAACAAATGTAAGATAAATAGAATTCAGACAAGTCAAAATTCTCACAATTCAGAGCTTTCCTTCAGACTTGCTTCTCTTCGAACTCTGGTCAGATCATCAGCAATGACATTGCTTTTCTCTGCAAGATGTACAATTTCATGTGCAAATGGCTGTAACAATATTCTCCACTGAAACAACCTGGCTTTCTTTGTTTTGCTTTTTCTGCAGAAAGATCGAGTGGGTTGTGATCCCTATAAAGTAATATTTACCAGTGACTAGTCGTCATATCTGCATTAAAGTGTTGTCAAGCCCGTGCAAGATGACAACACTGGTTCAAATCCCAAAACAGAAGCTGGTGCTAATTTATTTAAATTCAATTAATTAATAAAATTACTTAACTAATAAAGGACAATTTGTAATTGAAGGCTATTCTCAGTAATGGTGCCATGAAAATTGACATCTGGTGTCGCAAACACCCGCCTAGTTGACCTTGAGGGAAAGAAATATGCTTGTCTGCACTACATGCGACTCCAGACACACATCCATATTGTTAACTCTTAACTGCCTTCAGAAATGGCCCAGCAGGTCATTCAGCTGTCAAGGGCAATTAGGGATGGGCAGTAAATGTTGGTTGTGCCAGGGTCACCCGCTTCCCATTACTGCAACATCAACTATTATGCATTTAGAAGAACAGTCCACATTGTTCTCGTCACGTCAGTGATAATCTGAAGGAGATGAGTTCACCTCCAAAGATTTCCCTTTGAAAAGAGTCTCCAGGAGCTTGTCTAAGGTGATTTGAGCCATTCCAAATTGTGGCAATTTCTCAAATGACACAATGTAAACTTCTACTCCCTCTTCACTAATTTTACTTACCAGCTTCGCCATACTTTGCCAAGTCAAAGCTACGAGGAATTTTCCTTTGGTCAATCTCATCTTTCATCTCCAAATCACGTCCTCCAGCTTTGAGTCTTCCATTCTCAATTCAAGATTTAATGCAAATTACACATGAACAAGAATTAAATCACATTCTATGTTTGATATCTAAAAGATTACACGTTAATTAGCTTATGGAATAACAATAGTCCGTACTAATCCTCTGAAAAGGGTTATCAACACGATGGTGCCAAACAGTTCCACAGTATAAGAAAATCACAAATGTTCTCCAATAGATTTCCACGGCCTCACCTCCAAGATGCAGATACGGAAGTAGTGATTGAGTGTTTCAGTGCCAGATGGACTAAGGCAGTGCGGGAGCCTAGCGATGTTAGGCAGGGGTATCTTTTTTTTAACCAAAGGGTTTTGACATCTGAGGTTCATCAGGAACCAACAGAATAAACGTTAAAAAAATCATACTGAGCCTGGCACAACAGCTAGGATGGGGAATGGTGTCAGTGAAATGACTATGGACTCTGTGGTAGAGCGAAAGATGATTGCTTTAGTATTTCATATATTTAGTTGGCGAAAACTGAAGCTCCTGCTAAACAGACATTTGTAGTATGGTCACACAGAGGCAGTGGAAGGTCGAGAGAGTTGGCGGAGAGCTGGACCATGATGTTGCCAGCACACATGTGGAAGCTGACCCCATGTAATTAGGTGCTGTTGTCATTGGGTAACATGAAGATGTGGAGGAGGAGGAGGCAAAATAGGAAGGTCAGGCACAGGCTGGCGGGTGAAGGGAATCCATTGCGGAGGAAGGTGTGGCTTTCATCGTATCAGTAAGATATGAACCAGGAAAGGGCAGTTCCAACAAAAGTGCACAATGTCAGAGATATGGAGAGATCACGAGCGAGGTTTGATGCATGTTTGGAAGAGAGGGTGGAGATCGTGAATTTTGAGACCACGACCAGGTTTTAAGCTGAGGGCCAGAATTTTAAATGTAAGCCGTTGATCAATTTGAAATGTAATGCAGGTCAGTGAAAACCTTTGTGCTGTGTGAGCTGCTGGACCTATTGGGGGATGGAGATGGACGGTAGAGTTTTGGAAGGAAGGAAGGTGGATGTTGGGGTCCCAGTGAGGAGTGAACTGGAGGAATAGTGTCAGGAGATGGCCAAGTTCTAATTTTACTATTCTTTAGCCACTGTAGAATGAACTGATAAAGATTTGCAATAAAATAGCAGCGAGAGGATTGTCAATGAAGCACGCTCAGAGGCTGCCCCTACTATCACCCAGGTGCAACCCTGAGCATGGATATAACTGTCGACGTGTCAAAGTTCACATTTTAACTGCTTGCGATCCTGGATTCAGTGTATACTCTGGAAAACTCTGTCGCATTTAATCATGAATCATTGGGAGTGAACATTGTCATTACAATTGCATGAAGCCTGCATGTGAAGTCGCTCATTATTGCAGGATCTGTCCTGTATGCTTACATGTATCGGCCTTATCCCCAACAGAGGTCTGATTAATATATTTTGCTGGACTTTAAGATATTCATGTCGTATGTACCATTTTATTAACATCGCAGACAAAGCTACCGCTGTCATGTGTTTGTTCAAGTGTCTGTCACTGATAGCAACGATCAGGGGAATAGCCATGTCAGTGGAGACTTATCCCCTGTATAAATCAGGGCCTGTTAATATGTATCAATTCAGCATGACTACCAGAGATCTGGACGACAGAACAACAGCAGTTGGTGCTTCTCACAGAAATGGGATATCCAGTAATATATCAGATTGAAGCTTTTTACTATCTATTTGATGCAACCATTGGAGTTCCCGGTAAGCTGTGATCTCCAGCTGCTATTGCAGCAAATCAATATTAAATCGACTGTTGTAGTTGATAATGTCATACATGCTGATTGTTTTAGCAATTGTCTGTTCTGTTGAATGATGGGCTACCCGAAGGCTCTGCACATTTGGTGTTTTAACAAAAGCATAATGACTGTGATGATCTTTGTTCATCAAATCCTTGCATTAGTATTGGATTATTCAATGTACTGAATGTATTTCCCATTGATAGAATGCCTCAGATTCTCAATGTTCGGGCTTGCACGACTTCCTTTATGTGTAATGATAATGCAGATGAGACCTTGTGGCAGCCTCCCCGCTGCTTGGCGATAGGAACTGCATTAGAATATGCAAATGGATACTTCGCTTTTATTAATATGCACACCGCAGTGATTCTGCCAGCAGGTTTGGATTTTCATTCAGGCGGCGGCAATGCCGTACCTTCGAATCCCCGAAAGGAGGTGCCACAGCTGTGGGGATGGGGAGGAGGTGATATTCCTAGTGTAGGGAGGGGAAGCGGGGTAACAATGCTGCGGGTTGGTCGAAAGGGTAATGGGAAGGGGGAAAGGACAAAGATTCCGAGATTTAAGCGGTAGAGGGCGGTGGGAAGTTCAAATATTAACAGGAGGTATTCCCGGGGCGGGTTGGGGGTGGTGGGGGCTGCAAAGGGCAGGAATGATGTGTGATGCCATTGGGGGTGGTGGAAGAGGGCATTGATTTTTTTTTTAATTCACTTTTATAAACGTTAAAATAAGCGTGTCTCTAAAAATGTAAATGATCATTTCGGGCGACAAGCCCATTAAAAACGACGATGGCAACTGCGCATTGGTGCTGAAAGCCCATGCCAGGGATGGAGGGACGGCTCACTTCTCCCTCCACGTTATTATTAGTCGGGGACAGCCGACCCGGCCATGCGAATGAGCCACGCATTTGGAATCATAAATGCTCTACGACTTAGTGACGTGTGTGCGGGTCGCAAAATTTTCCACCCGTCGCCTATTTTGGCCCCAAGAGTGGGTTTCACTGGACTTTCAATATTTTATTTGTTATCACTTTGATGAAGTATTTCCTTGTGGGAATCTGACGCTGCTTCAGAGGTCTAGCAACTGAACTGAGTTTGTTGATCACCCTTTAACATCCCCTTCTCTGATTCACTGCATTTCAATTTATTTACTGTCAGAGGGACTCGTTGTAAATGCATTGATGTTATGTTGTATCAGTTTGGACTGGATTTCTTGGAATCACGAGCCATTCTAGTTAATTGCAGATTATAAATCGCAGTGTTGATGGTGTAGTTTTGTTGATTGAGCAAATCCACAATCTAACTCTGGACTTTAAAATTACAAGAGATGAAATTTCAAATAGCATGGGTTCTGGTCTGGAAGAGGTACTCAATTTTATGTGTTCTATGCATTGCAGATAGATTGAACAATGCCAGCTGTGGGAATGAGTGTCCACCCTACTTGTGTATATGAATGTCCTGGGTTATTTGTGGGATGTGCTCACGATGAGGTCAAACAAGTTTCGGAACCTGTACATACAGTTCTATATTCACAACACTTAAACCAATTATACCTTCGATCTCTACATTACGTGCATACTACAACTAAACAATAATACATGGAAGAAACAGATACTGGAATCTTTCTATGTGATGTGTAGTTAAGGACCGAATTCTCTACCGTTACATGAGCTTCTTGTGTACTTTGGTGTTCAAAGTAAATATTTGAATTGAAGTAAGAAAGCAATCCAATACAGGATGTGATTATTAGTGGCTCCCAGTGATCTGGACTGAGGGCACAGCTTTTCACTGTATTTCCACATAATTTGAATTAAGGAGCCGAGGTCCATACATCTAGGTTTTCTGACGACTGTAAGTTAAGTGACTCAATAAATGGTGTAGATGGAAAGAAAATTGTACAAATGAGTTGTCGATAGCTTAAATGATTTGATAAACTGTGGGATATGGAGTTCAATGTGGGGAGGTTTGAGGTCATTCACTGTGCACCAAAGAATGATAAATCAGAATAGTGTTACGATCTGGTGAGAAAGGGGTCTAACTTTCCCTCTCAGCCTTCACCTGATCTTAACGTAACAGGGTTTAATTATAAACACACCCTGTTTAAAGCTCCCCCTTTGTGAATCATTGTTCACTGCTTTCCAATTATAAGGCAAGGAAACCATCCCAAAACATGTTATCTTAGGTTTTAAGAAGAAACGTTGAAATTCTATTAAACTTAACGCATAGGGATACAAGATGCGCCCACGCTAGCGTGCATACGCAATACACACATGCAGGAGAGGCAGAAAAGAGCAGAAACAATGAAGTGGAAAAGTTTGAGGCAGTGTCTGAACACGAATTTTTGTTATGGTTCCTCGAGCTCGCTGCAGAGTCCCTGATTGTAGTTAGACCTTGCTTTTCCTTGGGGCCCAGTATTATTCTTAAACATTACTCTGTGCAGGAGACCATTCTCTCTTGGGGTTCATGTGTCTTCAGTGGAGTTGGAGTTCCATGGGGAAGGGAGGGAGAGCAGGCCAGAAGAGGTGTGTTCAGTCCAGGGCCATTCAATCTCTGTGGCTTCAAACTTTTTGCACAATTCAGAAAACCCAGGTCGCCAAGCAGGTTAGTCATGAGACTAGTTAGTTTGGCCATGTCTGTTTTTGTATTCGGCCATCTTAGAATTCAACCTGGAATGTCTTTTCCACACCATACCTTGGTTCTCAAAGTCCATTTTCGGATAAATGGATCAGGGAAGCAACCCTTTTGTCCCTCCAAGCACTATCTGTCAGTCTGCAAATGATTCTAAAGGCAAGCTTCTGTTTATTTACTTTAACAAGTCCTTTTTTCACTCCAGTAATAGTTTAAAATGACAAATTTAATATGCCTCATGAATGGCAGGTGGGGGTCTGCATGACAATAGCTTCTTAATCGTGAGAAGCTCTGAGCTGGGGACAAGCTGAGACGTTTGCAGGTCAAATACATATATCATTAGGGGAGCAATAAACATCAGAGAACTGAGGTTGATAGACTTTTTGCGGTAATCATATTAAGAATTAAGGATACAACGCAATGGAATAAATTAATAGGGATAAATGGATTCTGTGTTGCTTTGAAATGCAAGGAAGGAAAAAATAAACTGGAGACGTTGGGATTCTCCATGCAATGCAAGTCAGAAAATAGAGCAATGTTTCTTGAGAGGAACCGGGTATGGGATAGGATAAAGGCAGCAGATTGCTAGATACATAAGTGAATGGATAGTGGGGGGGGGGGGGCTGTGTGCCACGTGACAATTGGTGCATTCCAGTCTGGATGAGACAAAGGCATGGAAGTACGTTTCAATATCTGATGAACTAAGGCAAGAGTGGAACCAAGAGTAGTGATGCTGTGATGTGGAAGCAGGAGATAACTGTTGCGGCATGACACATGGTGTTATGAACGTGACACAGTTTTGTTAAAAACATATATGTAAAAAATATATATATAGTTAAGCTAAACAATGTGTCAGATTTTTTTTTAATCAGGAGGACTTAGGGAGCCGGATTAGCAACAGTGTTGCTGTTTGTTACATGGCTTGGGTTAAAGACAAGCAGAAGCTCTGGCAATAGGGGCAGAAAAGTGACAAGCACTCCTTTGAATGGACAAGCCCAGTGGGAACAGAGAACATCTGGGTGGGCAGAAAATTTTTAAAAGTTTTGGTTGTCAGTCACTGTGTTTGAGTGTTTGTGATACCTTCTGGAAGGAGCCGAAAGCAATGTTTCCTGCAGCAGAAGGAACGTATTCCAAGCACGAACAGAAGGCCACGACCCAGCTCCTTTTTCTCGCAATTCCCAAAACGACTCTGTGAAGTTCAATAAGCCAATTCCTCTTGTTTCCTGTCTTTCAAGAAGGCCTGTTAAATTCCTTTTCAACGGCGCCTGAAGACAGCAAATTCTAGAATATTCTAAAGACGTTGCCTGTGTGTGCTCGGGGTTTGGACTTTGTGGCCGTTCGTCGGGGCGTGTCTCATCTGCTATTTACTTTTTTCAGGGGTGGGCAAGTACATATATAAGTGTGTGTGTGTGTGTGTTTCTGGGTGTGCGTATGTGTGCCTATGTGCACATGCGTGAAGCGGAAAGGTACCAAAGGGGACTTAAACAAATAATGTTCGATTTTTAATAATTTGACCGATCTGATATTATTTTAATTTATTACTAATTATGAATTGTTCTGTAATAAACAGTTAATTTTGCTGTTCAACAAAGAAACATGGTTAGTACATTCTATTCTGGGGAAGATAATTGACTGGATCCGTAACTGAGAACATTTTAAGAATATGTTGTGACCTGTGGAAAGGTGGGAGTGAATGAACAGTGCACACCTCCAGCCTCGATCGTAACAATACGTATGAAGCATAACCTGGTGTCATATAGTGTTCTGAGGGTCATTCAAAGACAGCAGCCATCAGGTGGATTGGAATGAATACCTGGGATACAGTTGCTGGATTGGAATAAAGGTGATGGATTCAGTCCTGCCAATGTTAGAGAAACGACAATTATGGCCGATCCATAGACATTATGTTGGATGAGTAAATAAAAGCAAAATATTGCAGATGCTGGAAATCTGAGATAAAAGCAACAAGTGTTTCAAATACACAGTTGATCAGTCAGCATCTGAGGAGCGAGAAAGAAGGTTAAAATTTCATGTCCGTGACCTTTGATCAGAACATTCTGAGTTGTGCACATGCTGGATTGTGGAGGGTAATTTACCTGAGTTATCATGTTGAGTGAGCATGTGGACGCTTGAATAATCTGGAGAAGCGATTGGACAGGGTGCGAGCTGTGGATAGAGAGAGAAGTTGAGTGAGAGAGAGAGAGTGAGCAAGCGAGAATGAATAGGGAAAATGAAATAGAGGGAGAGAGAGAAAGACAGAGGGAGAATGAAGGAAGAAGGAGAAAGAGGGAGAGAGGCCACAGTATGAATAATTCACGAATATGAACTGCTAAATTTTCTGTAACTATTATAGTGAAACTGTGAGTTGAAGGTATGATTAGGATTTTGCTAGATTGGGTGAGATTTACTGCTGGACTCACTCCCTGTTTGTTACTCCGGTCATATCCTCAACCTGTTTTAGTGAATATTCCTCTTAATTATTTCTGAACTGTGTAAATAACTTAATGGAAGCAGTTATTTACCGAATGAATTGTTGCTTCACTTTGTTCGCTTTACAACACCTTCAGGACCTGCCTCCTCCCCAGTTCCCAAATGTCATTTTCTTTGTCTCCCTCCAATCCACTCTCTGCCTCAACCTCCATCTGCCTCTTCCCCTGATCAAAAACTCACCATAGCGGCACTCGAAATTTTCACTTTTCGGGTCAGCCCATGTTATCTCTCTTAACCAGTAAGTAAAAAACAGCTTTCCTGCTCCTCACTTACTCGGCCATTGGTCTGGAGGCTAAACTGGATTTAAACCATTGGATTCCTTCTTTGAAAAACCCTTCGCCCTTCCACATTGGCAGCGCGCCCTCACCGAGACCTTCCACTGTATCCAGTGATCATTTTATTTCACCTTTATTTTTACAAATCAATTATTGATAAATGTGTTCAAAAAATATTCTGAGCGAAATGCTGGATGCTGCAACAAAGCTGTCAATTTAATACCAGATCATGTCAAACTGCTGTTTTAATTTGAGGTCTGGTCAGTAATTTCTCTGCATCCTTTTCTATCTCTTTCAGTTAACCTGGTGGCGATTCTGATCCTGTCCTGAGGAAAGTGCGGTCTCTCCAAATGTATCACTCGCTACCAGGTGGGGATGGCAGTGTCTGATCTCCTCGTCGTTATCACAGATCCTATTTTGAGGTGGATTCCACGTATTTATTTCCCAGATTCATTCCTGTCCATTACTCCCATCTGTAGTTCAATTTTTTTCCTGATTTTTGCAACCACAATGATTTCTGTCTGGTTGACAGTCGCTTTCACATTTGATCGATTTGTAACCATTTGTTGTGAGAAACTAAAGACGAAATATTGCACTGAGAAAACAGCAGCTGTAGTTATCGTAACAGTAAGTGTGCTGTGCTCTTTAGAAAGTCTTCCCTGGTACTTAAAAATCGAACCTTTATATATAATTGATAATGTTCCCTGGTACTGTATCACCCAGGAAATATTCAATACTTCCCCCGCATGGAGCGCGTTTGAGTTGTTTCATCGCGTTTTATCTCCTTGTGTCCCGTTCTTTCTGATTTTGCTGCTCAATGCTCTGATTGTGAGTCGTATTTTAGTGGCCAGTAGAGGTCGCAGGGGACTCCGGGGCCTCAGCAGTGGACAGAATGACAATGACTCAGAGATGGAGAATCGAAAGAAATCCATCATTTTACTGTTTAGTATATCTGGCAGTTTTATACTGTTGTGGGTGCCGCAGGTGGTATTTTACATCTATCAGCGAATTACAAAACAATATCCTTCCTCCGCCAATGACCCTCTTTATATCACAGAAGACACAGCAGGAATGCTGCAGCTTCTCAGTTCCTGCACCAACATTGGTATTTACGCTGTGACCCAGACTAAATTCCGAGAAGAGCTGAAAAAGATCCTGAAATACCCACTTAATCTAATTGTTAAGTTAGTTAAATCATAGAAAAAGTGAATATTTCGTGTTTTAGCACTAAGATCCGCTCCAGACTCCACAATCTAAGCTCAATACAGGGTTATAAATTTTCTATTCACAGTCCAGAGCCCGAATATGATTGTACACTTGATTTTGTAATACTTTATGAAACATTGGACCTACTGAGAGCGGTTATCTTTTCAGAAGGCAGAAGAATGGTTTCTCAAAAATGACGGTGCTAAAGAGCACAGCTGACCATTAATTGAAGCAGTTCTCAATCAAAGGGGCTTCTGTTGGATTGATGACAGAGAGAGAAAGTGGTGTACTGATAATATTACTGAGCTACTAATCCAGAGGCCCATGTTAATTACTTGGGAATACAGGCACACCTCACTGCATTGCTGCTGGTGGAATTCAAATTCAATTAATTAATAAAAATCTGGAATTGAAAGGTGGTCTGAGTAACAGTGCCATGAAATAAAAAGATTAATAGTGGAACAATGTTCTTATGGAAGATGCGCCGGCAGTGGTTAGCACCGCAGCCTCACAGCTCTAGCGGCCCGGGTTCAATTCTGGGTACTATCTGTGTGGAGTTTGCAAGTTCGCCCAGTGTCTGCGTGGGTTTCCTCCGGGTGCTCCGGTTTCCTCCCACATGCCAAAAGACTTGCAGGTTGGGAGGTAAATTGGCCATTACGAATTGCCCCTAGTATAGGTAGGTGGTAGGGAAATATAGGTACAGGTGGGGATGTGGTAGGAATATGGGATTAGTGTAGGATTAATATAAATGGGTGGTTGATGGACTGCACAGACTCGGTGGGCCGAAGGGCCTGTTTCAGTGTTGTATCTCTAAACTAAATGCCTGGGTTACATGTAATTCTACTCACGCATGTTAACAGAGAGAGACAGAGGGAGAGATGGTGTGAGGGAGAGAGAGATGGAGAGAGAGACAAAAGGAGGGACAGAGTGAGATGTCGATACTGAAACGTGGAGAGCAAAAGAGAGATTGAAAGATATAGAGAGAGACAGAGGGAGCTGGATATGTACATACATGACAAAGGGAGAGACAGAGGGAGGATGACACAAGTTGCAACAAACAGTAACAATCCCCATTCTCTGCCCAGTCATGTGTTCAGGTTTAGTGTGTATGTTTGAGGGGCGAGTGTTGCAAATGTCTTCTGCAAATGCCTATTGTTGCTAAATCAGTTGTTCCATTTTAAATCTAAGATGGACCTTATTGAATGCATTTCGGAATTTGAAACATTCTTCTGTCACTCTCTGTCGCTTGGTGTGTGTGTGTGTGTGTGTGTGTGTGTGTGTGTGTGTGTGTGTGTGTGTGTGTGTGTGTGTGTGTGTGTGTGTGTGTGTGTGTGTGTGTGTGTTTGTGTATGTGTGTGTGTGTGTGTCAATGCCAGTCTCTCATCTCGGAACCTCAGTAAAACACCACATACTTCTGTTAGTAATTTTATGTTGGCTGCTTTTGGTGAGACCACAACTGCAGTGGGTGCCCCTCTTGTGCAGGCGGGTCAGAAACCCATATCCCGCTATTTAATGCTTTAAACACTTTAAATGATTAATTTATAACAATTGATCAAATCTGACATTAATTACTGCTTGACGGTCTCTCGGTTTACTTTCCTCCCAGGCTTATTACAAACACTGATCTTAGCGTCGGGAGAAGTTCGATTTTACCTCAGTGTTTTGAAAATCTCAATCCCTGATTCCACACCCAGCAAAGCATATTATCTGGCGCGAGGCTGCAAATGTTGTTACACTCAGTATGCACAGTACTTTCATGTTGCAATAAGTTGTTATAATGTCTGTTCAAACAAGTGTCATCCCACACGGGCAAAATTTCACTGGGTCAACATTCTCAGCAAACACTGAAGCATTCCAGAAAGAGAGGCTCACAAATTTAACAAAAGTTTCATTTTCTGAGTCTCGCTAACCTGTTTTGATTTTCTGATGGGTGGCATTAGCTAGGTTTCGTGCTCTGACCTGACCCCACAATATCATGTGTGCGGGGCAAGATTACTACCCACTGAGTCACAGCTGGTTCCAATGATCCCAGAAAGTTTCGTTTCTATGTGCGGCCAGATTTGTTTTTGTCCCATGCGTGGTCCCTTCAACGTTTCAAGGAATCTTTGCAGACGTGTGTACTTTTCTCACGGAGCAGGACCTGTGTGGTACCTTCCAGGCTGCCGCACACAGTTGTGTGAGAACACTGACCGACACTCTCCATCCCAATCTCTTCCTTTTTCTCCCTGGTTCTCTTAACTCATTTCTGTCCTTTCCTCTCTCTGTCATTCTCTCTCCATCTCTATCCCTGTCTTTCTCAGTTACTCTCTCCATCTGGATGGAGGAGGAGAAAGCGAGGCAGATATTGAAGATGCTTTCCTCTATATCTAACCCACACTGTACCTGCCATGGGAGTGTTTGATAGAACAGAGAAGACAGAGATTTACTCTGCAGCTAATTCTGTTCCTAAATCTCTCCATCTCACTCCCTCTCTTTCCTCTTTGAAGACGCTCCCTCAATCCAACCTCTCTGTCCAGGTTTTTGGTCGTCTAGGCTAATGGTTCCTTAGGTGGGTTGGTGCCATTATTTTAGTCATTCGTGGGATGTGCGTGTCACTGGCAATGGCAGCATTGATTGCCCATCCCTAATTTCCCTTTGAGAGGTTGGGGGTAAGCCTCTTTTTTGAACAAGTGCAGTCCATGTGGGGTAGGGGCACCCACTGTGCTGTTATGAAGAGATTTCCAGGACTTTGACCCAGCGACAATGAAGGGATGGAGACATAGTTCCAAGTTAGGATGGTGTGCGACTTTAGTTGCTGTCTGCAGACAATATTTTCAGTGCACAGGCTCTATAAATTTTTAATTAATATTTTTCACATGGTTAATTGTTAAGTTTCTCCTACATTCTGTCTGTCTCTCCCCGTCTCCCCTTCCTCTTTCTACCCGTCTCTTTCTCCCTCTTTCTGCCCATCTCGCCCTCGAACTCTCTCCTTGTCTCTCTGATGAAGTCCAAAATCACATATATTTTGCTAATTACTCTCTTGAAATGTCCTGCAGAGTTGAAAGAAGACTGCAGGTGAGCCTCCAGGCCCCTCTGTACGCGTGCAGTCTTGAGAAATGTGCAATAGTAGATTCAGACTAATAACATGGTTTCACGAAAAGTAAATTGTGTATTTTGAGGATGTAACTGGGAGACCAGTTAAAGATCATCCAGTAGGTGTTTCAAACTTAGTTTTCGAAACGGCGCCACATAAAAGATTAAAATGAAAAATAAGTACACATGGAGTTAGGGGTACTATATTAGCATGGATGAAGAACTGGTTAATGAACAGGAATCAAAGAATAGGGATAAACAGGACATTTTTAATTTGACAGACTGGGACTCCTGGAGTGCTGCTCGGGCCTCATCTATTTGTTCTGAACATATTTGTTCCGAACCCTCACTGACTCTCCCTGTCTCTCTCGGTCCCTCCGCCATTCTTTGTCACTTTATCTATCATCTTCTCTCTCTGAATGCCTGTCTAAATCCTCACTCAGAACCTCAATAACAAAACACAGTCACAACATTAGCCATTCATTCATTTAACGTTCGTTTACTAACATCCAAGAGCCATTCTAGGTTTGTACACGATGGCGCTGTTGTGTTACCACAGGACGGGGAAATTTATTTCCGAGACTGACTCCACACTAATGTAAGGCTAATGCTTAAAAAAGCTTTGGTCCAGACACATGGTGACGCTGAGTCACACAGTAGTAGACAGGAGTGAATTATTTCTTGTACCCAGCTGTACCATATGTGCACAGGAGCTGACTCTGTATTAAATTCAGTCACGGGATATGGGAATCACTGGAAAGAACGGCATTTATTGCCGAATTTCCCTTGGAAGGTGGTGATGAGCAGCTAGCCTTATCGAACCTCCTTGTTACCCCGCGAAAGAATCAATTAAGTTAGTCTGACATGATCTTCACTTAACAAATACATGCCGACTGTGCTTGTTTAATCTGCACCTTTTTAAGTGACGATTCATATTGTTCACCAGAATGTTTCCCAATACTTTGCCCTCCACTGAGTTTAGGCTGGGTGGCTTGTAATTTACTCAGTCTATCCCTTGCTCATTTTAAAAATCAATTTGCAGTCTTCCAGGCCTCTGGCATCATGCCCGCAAGTAGAGAGGATTGGAAAATGATGGTCAGAGCCTTCGATATTTCCTCCCTTGTACCTCTTAACAATCTGAGGCAGTTCAATTATCAGCTTTCAAATATACAAGACCGCTTAACATTTCCTCTCTCACTGTTTATCCCATCCGAAATTTCAAACATCTCCTCCTTGACTACAATATCAGCATTGCGCCCTCTTTTGTGAAGACTGATGTAAAATATTCACGAAGAACTATGCCAACATCTTGCAGCTCCTCAGATAAATAGAATGAGGAGAGGCATTATAAACTAGAGGATACAATTATAAAGGAGGGGACGTGGCAAAGAGATCTGGGGGACACGTGCAAACATCATCGAAGGTGGCAAGGAAGGTTGGCGAAAGTGGTTCAAAAGTCATATGGATCCTGGGTTTATAAATAGAGGGAGGCGTGGAGGACAAAAGCAAGCAGATTGTGATGAGCCGCTGTAAAACACTGGGTCGGCCTCAACAGGAGTTCTGTGTCCAATTCTAGGCACCACAAGTTGGGAAGAATGTGAAGACTGCAGAGAGTGTGCAGAAAAGATTGACGAGAATGTTTTCATAAATCGAGGATTTCAGTTAAGTGTTTAGATAGAGATGCTGGGTTTGTTTTCCTCAGAGAAGAGGTTAAGGAGTTTTCATTGAGGATTCATCCTTCTTAGCTGAAACGATTCCATGATATGAGAAAAAAGTTGTATTTCTATTATTCCCGCCAAAGTGAACACACAGACTTTTCTCCACAGGATATTCCATCAGCAACTTTCTTGCCCACTCAGTGAACCTGCCCATATCCTATCTGTGGCCTCCTCACAGCTTACTGTACCACCCGAATTTGCGTTATCAGCTAGCTGGATACATTACACTCCATCCCTTCATCCAAAAATCAATTAGCCCCACGATTGTCTTCATCTGTTTAAGATCAACAACGTGTTTCAGTTATTACTGCACTACATCCTGCCTCTGTTCTTAAACACTAGACCCTACCTCCGTTGGTACTGCACCAGATTACATCTTGACTTGTTCCACTGCGCCAGGTATTTGCTAATGCTGCGTTTCACCCTGCCTCAGTTTACACTGCACAAGACCATTTCTCTGTTTATAATACAATAGGGCCTGTCTCTACTCTATATCTAACCCCATGCTGCCTCTGCCCTGGGAGTGTGAGATTAGACAGTGCAAATGGGAATTTACTCTGTGTCTAACACGACACTGTGCTTGGCTTGGGAGCGTTTAATGGGACTGTGTAGATGGAGATTTACTATGTATCCCTGGAATTTGGGAGGTTAAGGAGTGATTTAATCAACGTTTTCAAGTTAATAATGGAAACTGATAGGGTAAACGGAGAGAAACCATTCCCATAGAATGTGGAGTCTAAGAAATGGAGGCATAGTCCAAAAATCGAAACATATTCTAAATGCTTTTCAGGAGTGAAATGGAGAAACACTTCTACACACCAGGTTCAGTATCAGTTTGAATCTCTCTTCCACAAACGGCAATTGATGCTGAGCCACATGTTGTCATTTACATTAAATCTAATGTTGTTGAAAAATATCAGTAACAACTGACACACTTTAGAGGCAGAGCGAAGAGAAGACAGATTGCGAGGGGAACTTGACAGAACCTCAGTAACAATCCCCATCGTTTGCCCAGAACTGCGTTGGGGGCTTAGTGTAAGTGATTTTAGGGGTGAGTGTTGGATCAGTGTTTGATACTTTCAAAATGTAGTGACATTTCCAGCAAGGGCAAGAGTTAAAGGTTCAAAATTACCAAATAAATGGCTGGAATCTTTGATGTCCTGGGAAAGACAGAGAGGGATAGAGAGATGACAAGACTGGGAGTGGGTGAGATGGTGTGAGAGAGAGACAATCAGTCATGGAAAGAGGCAGAGACAGGAAGAGAAGGAGAGACATGGAAAGAGGGAGAGATAGAGACAGACAGAGAGAGAGAGACAGACAGACAGACAGGGAAGGGGGAGACAATGGCAGAGGGAGAAGAAGCGACAGAGAGAGAGGGAGAGTCAGAGACAGACGGAGAGAGGGAGAGATATAGACAGTGATCAGGAAAGACAGTGAGAGACACAAAGATGGTGGAGAGACAGAGACAATCGAGAGACAGAGGGACGGGTTGTGTTCAAATAAATGGAGAAGGAAATTAAGTTCTGTATAACTCTCATTCTTTAAATATCGTCAGGGACCCCTGGGGTTACATTATGTAACAGTGAATCTGGGCACATATAGACACACACACACACACACATCACATGCAAACACACACACACTTTACAAGTCACACCACCTTTCACACATGCAACTGAGAAAGCCTAACTTCACTGGTAAATGCACTTGTCTTGATTCTTACAGTTCCATGTGCCATAAGATTGACCTTATCGGCAACCTTGTAAATTGGGCCCAAGCCTTTTGCTCACCATGTAAGCTTGATGCTGAAAGAGGGTGAATCAAAGGCATCCTGCGTGACAATGGCTACTCTGATCAAATCATTTCTCACTGTGTAACGCATGAACCTATAAACGGGCCTAAGACCCTCATTTTCTGCCCTAAAATGTGCATGGTGTACCTCGGATTCGCCTGGAATGGTAATGTTTCCCAACAATTTGAGCAAGAGGTGAAGCTGGCTGTTTCACGCTGCGACTATGCATTAGCAACTCGTGTGATATTCACAACTAACAGGATGCTGCTGTGAAGCCAAAAAAGACATTCTGCCAATCACACAATAAGTAATGTGATATATGAATTTCAATGCCAGTGTGATGCTCAGTACATAGGCCGTACATCCCAAGGACTGACAGATCGTATTAAACAACATGTCCCTTCTGCTATTCGCAATGGGTAAGGTACAGCACATATCCAAACAACCCGTGCTTGCAAAATTCAAAACACAATGTCCAACTTCCGATGTGATTCCACGATTGGGTAGCACTTGTTGAATTATTCTCAGTGTAATACTCTCCTTGATTAACAATGCCACACCCCCGCCCCCCTCTTTTACCATCTTCTCTGTTCTTACTGAAAAATCTAAATCCCGGAACCTGCAACATCCATTCCTGCCCCTGCTCTACCCACGTCTCCGAAATGGCCACTACATCGAGATCCCAGGTACCAACCCATGCTGCAAGCTCACCCACCTTATTCCGGATGCTCCTGGCGTTGAAGTAGACACACTTTAAACCAGGTTCTTGCTTGCCAGTGCCCTCTTGCGTCCTTGTAACCTTATCCCTGACCTCACTACTCTCAACATCCTGTACACTGGCACTACAATTTAGGTTCCCATCCCCCTGCTGAATTAGTTTAAACCCCCCCGAAGAGCACTAGCAAATCTCCCCCCCCCCTCCAGGATATTGGTACCCCTCTGGTTCAGGTGAAGACCATCCTGTTTGTAGAGGTCCCACCTACCCCAGAAAGAGCCCCAGTTGTCCAGGAAACCAACACCATCCCTCCTGCACCATCCCTGCAGCCACGTGTTCAACTTCTCTGTCTCCCTATTCCTCGCTTCGCTATCACGTGGCACGGGCAAGAACCCAGATATAACAAATCTGTTTGTTCTCGCTCTAAGCTTCCACCCTAGCTCCCTGAATTTCTGTCTTAAATGCCCATCTCTCTTCCTACCTATGTCGTTGGTGCCTATGTGGACCACGACTAGGGGCTGCTCCCCCTCCCCCTTAAGGATCCCAAAAACACGATCCAAGACATCACAAACCCTGGCACCTGGGAGGCAACATACCAACCGTGAGTCTCTCTCGTTCCCACAGAACCTCCTATCTGTTCCCCTAACTATGGAGTCCCCAATGAATAATGCTCTGCTCCTCCTCCCCTTTCCCTTCTGAGCAACAGGGACAGACTCTGTGCCAGATACCTGTACCCTATTGCTTACCCCTGGTAAGTCGTCCCCCGCAACAGTATCCAAAACAGTATACCTGTTGTTGAGGGAAACGGCCACAGGGGATCCCTGCACTGCCTGCTGGTTCCCTCTCCTTCCCCTGACGGTAACCCATCTACCAACGTCTTTTACCTGAGGTGTGACTACCTCCCCATAATTCCTCTCAATAACCCCCTCCGCCTCCCGAATGATCCGAAGTTCATACAGCTCCAGCTCCCGTTCCCTAACGCGGTTCTCGAGCGGCTGGCGTTGGGTGCACTTCCCGCAGATGCAGTCAGCAGGGACACTCTTGGCGACCCTTACCTCCCACATTCTACAGGAGGAACATACAACTGCCTTAACTTCCATTCCCTCTATTCTAAATTCCCAACAAATCTACTGAAAAACCAAAAAAAAATGTCAGAACTTGTTAGGTTAGCAATCCAACGGATAGAACTTCCTAAATAAAAAGCTTACCTTATCAACACAACAGAGTCCTTTTTTTTTTGTTGGAGGAGGAGGGTGGGAGACACTACAAGTGTAGTGTCCACAGCCACCACCCAAATATATAGTTTTTACTTACCCAGCAGTCCCCTGGTCCTCCGAAAACAAAAGGGAATTAACTTCTGAACTTCCACTGAAATTGACTTCCCAGCTGTTAGCTCGCTCTCGCACCTCCGCTACAGTCAAGCTGCAGTCACCAAAACTAAAAGGGTGTGACAGGATCAAAGGAATGAATGGCCTCCTCTCGTCCCTGTGCCAGTCAATGTGTGTGTGTGATGGTGTGTGTCTCCCTCTGTTTGATTTCCTAAGCCAATGGGGAGAACAGGTGAAACACCTTTCCGCAGAGAGGGATGTGTCTGGTGTTGGGATCTTCCTGTGCGTTAAAGGCTCATAATGCCAGTTAGCCTCTGGAGGTCGTTGCACTGCACCCGGCCATGTGTTTGGCCAGACACGAGTTACAGGTGCCGGGTTTCTGGGAGCCAGTTGATGCAATTCCAGTGGCTTAAACAGACCAGGAATTAAAGTGAATTAAAGATTGCCTGATTCGGAACCACACCCAGGAAAGTGATGGAGGTTGGAATAACACGGGTGGGAGGCGGGGTGGGGGTGGGGAGGGCTGTTCACCGGGGAGATGAGAGAGAGAGACTCAAAACTAGGTGGGAAATTAAGTTGTGAGCAGGATGCAAGGAGGCTTTAGGGGTATTTGTACAGGCTTAGTGAATGTGCAAGGACATGGCAGATGGAATATAATGTGAGCAAGTGTAGAGTGATCCTTTCTTCTTTCTTTCTTTGGTCTCCTTATCTCGAGACACAATGGATAAGCACCTGGAGGTGGTCAGTGGATTGTGAAGCAGCGCCTGGAGTGGCTATAGAGTACAATTCCAGACAGACAGACTCTTCCACGGGTGCTGCAGATAAAATTGGTTGTCGGGGCTGTTACACATTTGGCTCCAACCTTGCCCTTCTGTCTTTTTTCCTGCCAACGGCTCAATCTCTTCCACTCGCAACACTTTAGACCCGCCTTTATGGCTGTCCGCCAGCTCTGGCGACCGCTGGCAACTGACTCCCACGACTTGTGATCAATGTCACAGGACTTCATGTCACGTTTGTAGGCGTCTTGAAAGCGGAGACATGGACGGACGGTGGGTCTGATACCAGTGACGAGCTTGCTGTACAATGTGTCTTCGGGCATCCTGCCATCTTCCATGCGGCTCACATGGCAAAACTATCTCAAGCACCGCTTACTCAGTAGAGTGTATATGCTGGGGATGTTGGCCGCCTCGAGGACTTCTGTGTTGGAGATACGGTCCTCCCACCTGATGCCAAGGATTCTCCGGAGGCAGCGAAGATGGAATGAATTGAGACATCGCTCTTGGCTGACATAAGTTGTCCAGGCTTCGCTGCCGTGCAGCAAGGTCCTGAGGATACAGGCTTGATGCACTCGGGTATTTGTGTTCCGTGTCATTGCACCATTCTCCCACACTCTCTTTGTCAGTATGGTCATAGCAGCGGGCGCCTTTCCAATGCATTTAACATAGAACATAGAACAGTACAGCACAGTACAGGCCCTTCTGGCTGGCAATCAGTCACTAGTGGTGTGCATCAGGAATCGGTGTTGGGACCGCAATTATTTACAATTTATATAGATGATTTGGAGTTGGGGACCACGTGTAGGGTGTCAAAGTTTGCAGATGACACTAAGATGCATGGCAGAACTAAATGTGTAGATGACTGTGAAACTTTGCAGAGGAACATAGAGACATTGAGTGAGTGGGCAAAGGGCTGGCAGATGGAATACATTGTTAATATTGGTGAAGTCATTCATTTCGGTAGGAGTAACAGTAAAAAGCATTATTACTTGAATGGCAAAAAGTTACAGCATGCTGCATGGCAGAGGGACCTGGGTGTCCTTGTGCATGTATCGCAGAAGGTTGGTCTGCAGGTACAGCAAGTAATTAGGAAGGCAAATGGAATTTTGTCCTTCATTGCTAAAGGGATTGAGTTTAAAAGCACAGAGGTTATGTTGCAGCTGTGTAAGGTACTGGTGAGGCCGCACCTGGAGTCCTGTGTGCATTTTTGGTCTCCTTACTTGAGAAAGAATGTACTGGAACTGGAGAGGGTGAAGTGGATGTTCACTGGGTTTTTTCTGGAGTTGTGGGGGTTGGCTTATGAAGAGAGACTGAGTAGATTGGGATTATATTCATTGGAATTCTGAAGAATGAGGGGGTATCTTATTGAAACATATAAAATTACGAAGGGAATAGATATAATACAAGCAGAGAGGATGTTTCCACTGGCAGGTGAAGCTCGGACAAGAGGGCATAGCCTCAAGATTAGAGGGAGCAGATTTAGAACTGAATTGAGAAGGAACTTATTCACCCAGAGGGTTGTTAATCTGTGGAATTCCTTGCCCAGTGAAGTAGTTGACGCTACTTCAGTAAACGTATTTAAAGCTAGGGTAGATATCTTTTTTGAACAATAAAAGAATTAAGGGATACGGTGAGAGCGCGGGTAAGTGGATCTGAGTCCACGAAAAAATCAGCCATGAACTTATTGAATGGCGGAGCAGGCTCGAGGGGCCGAACGGCCTACTCCTACTCTAGTTCATATGTTCTATGAGAGAGTGGGGCGGGTGAGAAAGAGTGGGGGGGAGAGAGAGAGTGGGGGGGAGTGAGAGTGGGGGGAGAGAGAGAGTGGGGAGGGAGAGAGAGAGAGTGGGGGGAGAGTGAGAGTGGGGGGGAGAGAGAGAGTGGGGGGGAGAGTGTGGGGGGAGAGAGTGTGGGGGGGCAGAGTGTGGGGGGGCAGATTGTGGGGGGCAGAGTGTGGGGGGCAGAGTGTGGGGGTGCAGAGAGTGGGGGGTGCAGAGAGTGGGGGGTGAGAGTGGGGGAGAGATTGGGGTTGGGTAGACAGTGGGAGGGGGGAGAGAGTGGGAGGGGGAGAGAGTGGCAGGGGGAATAGAATGGGGGAGAGAGTGTGGGGGAGAGAGTGGGGGGGGAGAGAGTGGTGTTGGGTAGCGAGTGGGGTTGGGTAGAGCGTGGGAAGGGGGAGAGAGTGGGAGGGGGGAGCGAGTGTGCGTGGCGATAGTGGTGGGGGTAGAGATTGTGGGGGTAGAGAGTGTGGGGAGAGAGAGTGTGGGGAGAGAGTGTGGGGGAGAGATTGGGGTGTGGGAGAGTGTGTGGGGGAGAGATCTGGGTGTGGTAGAGAGTGTGGAGGAGAGATCGGGGTGTGGGAGAGAGTGTGGGGGAGAGATCGGGGTGTGGGAGAGAGTGTGGGGGAGAGATCGGGGTGTGGGAGAGAGTGTGGGGCGAGAGATCGTGGTGTGGAAGAGAGAGTGGGGGGAGAGAGAGTGGGGCGAGATCGGGGTGTGGGAGAGAGAGTGGGGGGAGAGAGTGTGGGGAGAGATCGGGGTGTGGGAGAGAGAGTGGGGAAAGGGCAAAGTGTCAGGGAGAGAGTGGGAGAGAGAGTGGTGTCCGGGCAAGAGAGTGGAGTATGAGGGAGAGAGAGTGGGAGAGAGAGTGGGGCGTAAAGGAGAGAGCGGTGGAGAGGCGTGTGGGATGTGGGGGAGAGAGAGTGGGGTGTGGGGGAGAGAGAGTGGGGGAGAGAGAGTGGGGTGTGGGGGAGAGAGAGTGGGATGTGGGGGAGAGATAGTGGTAGCGAGAATGGGGTGTGGGGGAGAGAGAGTGGGAGAGAGTGGGGTAGAGAGTGGGGTTTGGGGGAGAGAGAGTGGGAGAGAAAGTGAGGAAAGGGCGGTATGTCAGGGAGAGAGTGGGTGAGAGAGTTGGACGTGAGGGATAGAGCGGGGTGTGGGGGAGAGAGAGTGGGATGTGGGGGATGAAGCGGGGTGTTGGGGAGATAATGGGGAGAGAGCGGGTTGTGGGGGCGAGAGCGGGGTCAGGGGAGAGAGCGGGGTGTGGGGAGAGAGTGGGGTGTGGGGGAGTGATTGGGAAAAGGGCGGATTGTCAGGGAGAGAGTGGGTGAGAGCGGGATGTGAGGGATGGAACGGGGTGTGGGGGAGAAAGCGGAGTGTGAAACAGAGAGTGGGGAGAGAGCGAGGTGTGCGGGAGAGAGTGGGGTGTGGGGGAGAGAGAGTGTGATGAGAGTGGAGTGTGGGGGAGAGAGTGGGGGGAGAGAGACTGGAGGGTGGGGAAGGGAGAGGGGGAGAGAGTGGGGTGTTGGGTAGAGATTGGGGAGAGAGCGGGGTGTGGGGGCTGCAGCGGGGTGTGGGGAAGAGTGCGTGGAGAAAGCGGGTTGTGGGGGAGAAAGCGGGTTTGGGGGATAGTGCGGGGTGTGGGAAAGAGAGTGGGGAGAAAGCGGGGTGTGGGGGAGAAAGCGGTTTTGGGGGTTTGAGCGGGGTGTGGGGAAGAGAGTGGGGAGAATGCGGGATGTGGGGGAGGGAGCAGGGAGAGAGATGGGGTGGGAGAGAGAGTGGGGAGAGAGCGGGGTGGGTGGAGGAGGGTGTGGAGAGAGCGGGGTGTGGGGGGAGAGAGCGGTGTTTTGGGGGCGAGAGCGGGATTTTGGGGAGAGAGCGGGGTTTTGGGGACGTGAGCGGGATGTGGGTGAGAGAGCGGGGTGTCGGGGTGAGAGCGGGGTGTGGGTGAGAGAGCGGGGTGTCGGGGTGAGAGCGTGGTGTCGGGGTGAGAGCGGGGAGTGGGGAAGTGAGCGGGGTGTGGGTGAGAGAGAGGGGTGTGGGTAATGGGGCGGGGTGGCTGGGTGGAGAGCGGGGTGTGGAGGAGAGAGCGGGGTGAGAGGGAGAGAGTGGGGTGTGAGGGGGGGAAGCGGGGAGACAGCGGGGGCGTGGACGCGGGCAGGGAGCGGACAATGACCTTCGTAACGCCGGGTGCGATCTCCTCTTGCTCCTCCCACCCGCTCTCACCGGGCATTCTCCCCCCCCCCCGCCCCCACGCCCGCACACCGGCCATTCCCCAGTCAGCCCATCTCTTCGGCCATTGTGTGCTGCCGTATGTTCATGTTGCCTTTTTGTGATTATTTGAGCAGCACCATTTTGTGTCCTGGCAGCTGCTTGAAAGCCTCTGACTGTGAGGTTTTAGTTAAACAGGCTGCATGTGACAGTGCAACGCCACCTAAATTAAAGGCTAGGTCAGTGATTAACTGTTGGCACATTCATCTCAGTTTAACGAGAGAATTTCACAGTGTCTGGGAACAGAATGGAGCTGATTGCTGCAAATGTCTGTCTGTAAATTGCAGCAATGTTGTCCACAATGGAGTTTGGAGTGAATAGTTTGCAGATCATCAGGAAGCAGCACCTTCTCATGTCTCTGCTCAGAGCTGCCTCTGTTACCTGGATTAACAGGACAATGGGCAGGTACTCAGCTCATAAAACCATGTCTCACATTCCAATCACTTCCCAGTCTCTGGCTCTGTGTCGGGGGATGTTTTTGTAAGATGGGGAGTCACTGGGAGATTGTTTTATGTCAGCGAGTGAGAGAAAGAGCCCTGGGCGCTCGCTGTGTTTCATTTCTGTTCAAAAATGCTTTCCTTTTTTGAATCAATTTTATTTCTCTTATTCCCAAGGAAAATATTTTCGGAAGCTGCAGCTGTAATTCTGCAGAGTGAGAATTTTACTGGCACGTGGAATTCTCAAGCGAGTGCTTCAACCATGGAGGAAGATAATAATAAATATGTTTGTATCATTGTAAAGTTCATTTCTAGACACAGAAAAGAAGACTGTGTGTTTTTGGAACTGGTAGAAAAACAAAGTGCTGAAAATGCTCAGTATTTTTATTTCAGATTTCCAGCCTTCACAGTATTTTGATTTTGTCTTTTCGAGGGTCTGTGGATTTTTTTTACCACAAGGGAGGGGGCTGCGAAGCAAATAGTTTGGGAAGCTACAGAACAATCACTGTAATCCTGTAGATTTCCCTCTGTCCATCTCTGGCTGCTTCTTGTTCCCTGCACCTTCCTCCCTGTTCCTAGCTCTGTTTATTTGCGTCTTCCAATCCCTATCTCTGTATCTCTCAACATCCTTTCTATCTCTGCCTTTCTCTAGAGTCTCACAAGTTTCCATTTTCATTCTCTTTCTGCGACACTCTGCATCTTTATCTGTCTCTCTCTCTCAGTCCATTTCTTCTCTCACTCACTTCCAAATCCCTGAATCTTTCCATCTCTGCTTCTCCTTTCCTGCAAGATTATCTCCCCGCCCTGGGACGCTCCTCTCTATTCTCAATCTACATCTTACTTTGTATCTCTGCCCCTCCACGTCTTTCTGTCTCTGCGTCTCTCTCTTTGTCTGGGATCTTTCTCAATATCTACATCACTACTGCATTCTCTCTCTCTAAACCTCCAACTCGCTGCCCCTCTCTCCACCCTGGTTTGCACAATTGACACCCACCCAGTCAAAGTCCTTGTGTCTCAATGGGGGAAGGGACAGATCAGCCATGATCTAACATTGGTGGGACAGGCTCAAAAGGCTGAATGGCCTCTTCCCGTCCCTGTGCCAGTCAGTGTGTGTGTGTGTGTGTCTCCCTCTGTTTGATTCCCTGAAGCCGATGAGGAGAACAGGTGAAACGCCTTTTTGCAGAGAGGGATGTGTCTGGTGCTGGGATCTTCCTGTGCATTAAAGGCTCAGAATGCCAGTGAGCCTCTGAAGGTCATTACCGTTGACGAACATGAGTTAAAGGTGCCGGGGTCTGGGAGCCATTAGAAAGAATTCCAGTGGCTTATCCCAAATGGAACGGAAGTGAATGAAAGACTGTGGGAGATGGAGCCACACCCAGGAACGTGATTGAGATCGAACTTACAAAGGGCGCGGTGTGTTAACTGGGATGGGAGTTACACAGGGGGGTACTGTTCACAGGGGAGATGATACACAGTGGGATTTAGTGTGGGGGGGTGGTTTACAGGACAAGGAGGGTATTTAGTAAAGGGTATTGTTTACAGTGGCGGCACGGGGGAGAATTAGAGGGTGATATTCACCGAGGGAATTAGTTATGTTAAAAATTGTGGGGGGGGGGGGAGAATGGGGGGGGGGAGGGAGGATTCTCCAGTATGTTCATGGGGGATTTAGATGGGGGCTGCTCACAGGAGGGGTATTAGATGGGGGTCTGTTCGCAGGAGGGATATTAGATGGTAGTCTGTTCACAGGAGGGTTATAAGATGGGAGTCTGTTCACAGGAAGGGTATTAGATGGGAATCTGTTCACAGGAGGGGTATTAGCTGAGAGTCTGGTCACAGGGGGGTTATTAACGGGATTTGTGTTCATAGGAGGTGTATTTGATGCGAGTCTGTTCACAGGAGGTGCAGTAGATGGGGCTTTGTTCACAGGAGGGGTATTTGATGGGGGTCTGTTCGCAGCAGGGGTATTAGATGGGAGTCAGTTCTCAGGAGGATTAGTAGATGGGGGTCTGTTCTTAGGAGGGGTATTAGATGGGGTCTGTTCGCAGGAGGGATATTAGATGGGTGTCTGTTCACAGGAGGGGTATTAGAGGGGAGTATGTTCACAGGTGGGATTTTAGATGGGAGTCTGTTCACGGGAGGGGTATTAGAGGGGCGTCTGTTCACAGGATGGTTATTAGAGGGAAGTCTGTTCACAGGAGGGGTATTGCAGGTGTGACTGTTCAGAGGAGGGATTTTAGATGGAAGTTTGTTCACAGGAGGCGTATTTGACGGGAGTCTGCTCACAGGTGGGGTTTTAGATGGGATTCTGTTCACAGGATGGTTATTAGAGGGAAGTCTGTTCACAGGAGGGTTATTAGAGGTGTGTCTGTTCACAGGAGGGGTATTAGATGGGAGTCTGTCCACAAGAGGGGTATTTGATGGGAGTCAGCTCACAGGAGGGGTATTAGAGGGGAGTCTGTTCACAGGAGGGGTTTTAGAGGGGAGTCTGTTCACAGGAGGGGTATTAGATGTGTGCCTATTCACAGGTGGGGTATTGGAGGGAAGTCTGTTCACAGGAGTGGTATCAGATGGGAGTCAGTTTACAGGAGGAGTTTTAGAGGGGTTCTGTTCACAGGAGGGGTATTAGATGTGAGTCTGATCACAGGAGGGGTATTGGATGGGATTATGTTCACAGAGCGGTATTATAGGGGAGGCAGCTCAGAGGAGGGATTTTAGAGGGGGTCTGTTCACTGGATGGCATTACATGCTGTTTTCTGTCCTTTCACCAATTTTTGATCCTAGCTGACACTGTCCCTCCTATCCCATGAGCCTCAGTTTTGTTAACCAGATTTTTATGTGCTACTTTGTCAAACGCTTTCTTCAAATCCATATAAAATCCATTGCATTGCCTTCATCAACCTTCTCTATTACTTCATCAAATCCATGCTGGCTTTCCCTAATTAACTCAAACCTCTCCAAGTGCCTGTTGATTTTTTTCTCTTTCAATGATTTCTCCAATTGTCCTTTTGAAAACTACTATTGAATCTGTCTCCACCACTATCAGGCATTGCATTTCAAATCTGAAGCACTTGTGTGTAAAAAAATCCTTTTCCACATGTCGCCAATGTTTGTTTTTGCCGATCACCTTCAATCTGTGCTCTCTGGTTATCAATCCTTCAGCCATTGCAAACAATTTCTCTTTATTTCCTCCATCTAAAGCGTTCATGATTTTAAACACCTCGATCAAATCTCCTTTTAAGATTCTCTGCTCGAAGTAGAACAAGCCCAGTTTCACCAGTCTATCAGCGTAACTGTAATAATCTCATCCAGGAACCGTTCTAGTAAATCACTTCTGTACATTCACCAAAGCCTCCATGTCCTTCCTAAAGTGTGGTTCCAGAATTGGACACAATACTGCAGCTGAGGACAAACTATTATTTTATAAATGTTTAGCATCACTTCCTGACTTTTACACTCCAGACATAAATACATAAATGATTTGGAGGAAAGTATAGGTGGTCTGATTAGCAAGTTTGCAGATGACACTAAGATTGGTGGAGTAGCAGATACTGAAGGGGACTGTCAGAGAATACAGCAGAATGTAGATAGATTGGAGAGTTGGGCAGAGAAATGGCAGATGGAGTTCAATCAGGGCAAATGCGAGGTGATGCATTTTGGAAGATCCAATTTAAGAGTGAACTATACAGTAAATGGAAAAGTCCTGGGGAAAATTGATGTACAGAGAGATTTGGGTGTTCAGGTCCATTGTTCCCTGAAGGTGGCAACGCAGGTCAATAGAGTGGTCAAGAAGGCATACGGCATGCTTTCCTTCATCGGACGGGGTATTGAGTACAAAGGTTGGCAGGCCATGTTGCAGTTGTAGAAGTCTTTGGTTCGGTCACATTTGGAATACTACGTGCAGTTCTGGTCGCCACATTACCAAAAGGATGTAGATGCTTTGGAGAGGGTGCAGAGGAGGTTCACCCGGATTTTGCCTGGTATGGAGGGCGCTAGCTATGAAGAGAGGTTGAGTAGATTAGGATTATTTTGATTAGAAAGACGGAGGTTGAGGGGGGACCTGATTGAGGTGTAAAAAATCATGAGAGGTATAGACAAGTTGGATAGCAAGAAGCTTTTTCCCAGAGTGGGGGATTCAATTACTAGTGGTCACGAGTTCAAAGTGAGAGGGGAAATGTTTAGGGGTAATATGCGTGGAAAGTTCTTTACACAGAGGGTGGTGGGTGCCTGGAACGCGTTGCCAGCGGAGGTGGTAGACGCGGGCACGATAGCGTCTTTTAAGATGTATGGACAGATACATGAATGGGCAGGAAGCAAAGAGATACAGACCCTGAGAAAATAGGCGACATGTTTAGATAGAAGATCTGGATCGGCGCAGGCTTGGAGGGCCGAAGGGCCTGTTCCTGTGCTGTAATTTTCTTTGTTCTTTGTTCTAGACCTGTTTATAAAGCTCAGGATCCCATCGGCTTTATAAACCCATCAGCAAAGGGGGAAATTGCACCAGAACAATTGATCAATTCCCTTAGACATGAATCTGTGTGTCGTTCCAAGGCTGGCGGGAGGTTTTAGAGAGAACCCCAAACTGGTCATTTTTTGAAGCAGAAGGCCATCAATGCATTGGCAGGGATATTAATAATTCCCTTACAAAGACAGGAGGAGGCCATTCGTCTCCTCGAGACTGTGCTGCCCATTCATTTAGGTCATGGCTGATTTGCTTCTTATCCACATTGAGCTGTCTCGGCTCCGAAAACATTAATACCCTTTCCTAACAAATCTCTACCAACAATCAGGAATTAATGTCACTGCCTGTTAACACTGGGGAATTCCTTCCCTAAACCTTTCCATCTCTCGATCTCTCAGTCCTGTTTAAAGACGTTCCTTTCAACTAATCTCTTTGACCAAACATTTGGTCATCAGCCTTAATCTCTCGTTATGTGGGTCTGGTGTCAGATTTTGTTTGATAATGCACCCTGTGTAGCGCCTTTGGAGTTTCATATTCCTAGCCTTCTCCTTCACTCCGTCTCTCTCTATCTTTTTCCCTTCACCCCACCTCTCTCTCACTCTCTCTCTCTCTCATTATCCCCCTCACCCAGTCTCTCACTCTATCTCTCTTTCTCACCCTCACCCCTCCTCTCTTTCTCCCCCTCACCCGATAAACCTCTCTGTCTCTCTATCTCTCATTCCTGCTTAAAGACGTTGCTTAAAACTAACCTCTTTGACCAAGCTTTTTGTCATCAGCCTTAATCTCAACTTCTGTGGGTTTGGTGTCAGATTTTGTTTTATAATGCACCCTGTGCAGCGTCTTTTGGATCTTTTATTCCTCACCTTCTCCTTCACTCCATCACTCTCTCCCTCTCTTTCTCTCCCTCACCCCCTCCATCTCTCTTTCTCCCCCTCACCTGTAAGAAGTATATCCTTCCTTCAGTAGTGAGACCAGGACTGTACACAATACTCCAGGTGTGAACTCACAGAGACACCATCACACACCTAACTTGCGTCTTGCAAGTGATGGAAAGGCTTTGGGAAGTCAGGGGGTGAGTCACTTGTAGCCCAGTATTGATGTGATTTTGTCAGCTCAGTTCCTGGTCAATGTTTCCTCAGGATGTTGACGTTGGGGGATTCAGCGATGGGATAATGCTTTGAATGCCAAGGGGAGGCGGTTGGATTCTCTCATGTTGCAGATGGTCATTGCCAGGCACTTGTGTGAAATGAATGTTACTTGCCACTGGTCGGCCCAAGCCTGAATGTTGTCCGGGTCTTGGTGCATGTGGCTCTGGATTGCGTCATTATCTGAGGCAAAATACTGTGGAAACTGGAAATCTCGAAAGCATCGAGCTGAATCACTACCTCTGTTTCTCTCTCCACAGATGCTGCTTGCCCTGCTCAGTATATCCAGCATTTTCTGCTGGGATCTCAGCTGAAGATGGTTGGGCTGAGGACACTACCCTGATAAACTCCTGCAGTGAAGGCCTGGGACTGAGATGATTGACTTCCAACAACCACAACCATTTTCCTTTGTGTTCGGTAATATTCCAACCAGTGGAGAGATTTCCAACGATTCCCATTGACTTCAGTTTTACTCGGGCTCCTCGATGCCATACTCGGTCAAACACTGTATTGATGTTAAGATCAGTCTCTCTTCCCAGTAGCAGACAGGAGTGAATCGTTACCTTTGACCCGTTGTGTGCTGAACATGCTCTGCTTCCTCACAGCCTGATACAGGACTGTACACGGCCGATTAATGTAGCCCATCAAACACTCCAAGAGCATCCTCAGCACAGCTTAGGAACAGAGTACAGTTCCTTCAACATTCTCTCTCTGTCTTTCCCTCCTGCTATGTCTGACATTAGGAGAGAGACAGAGGGAGAGAGGGTTAGATATGAAGGCAGAGAGAGGGCTGTAGAGAGGGACAACGTTGGAGAGAGAGAGGTTGTTGAGGTGGTTGAAAAGGATAATGTAAGATATATTAATTTGAAGTAATCATTCACTGCTGTGTACACAAACATATAAGAGATAGATATGGAGAGAAAAAAACAACGGGAGAGGGGGAAATGTAGATGAAGTTGGGGCCCAGGCGGATACTTTTGATGATCCAGAAGGAATAACCTCCTTTTTAAACATCCAGCATGCTATTCCACTGTGGGAGCCATCACACCCAAACAGGCATGGACACACACACACACACACACACACACAGAAATACCCACACAATGATATTGGTTGTGCAAATTTCATGCTGGCATATTGGTTAATTTTTAAATCTGTGATTGATAGACTCTTGTTAACCAAAGGTATGAAGAGATAAGGGGCAAAGGCAGGATATATGGTGTTAGGTAGATCACAGATCAGCCAAGATCTCATTTAATGCCGGAACAGGGCTGTGGGGTTGAATTGCATCCTCCTCTTCAAGTATCCCCTGTGAAGTATCCTTCTTTCTCTTTTAGTCACCTGTCAGTCTATGTCTCTCTGTCTCTCTCTCTCCATCCCTCCATCTGTCCTTCCCGCCCTGTCACTCCATCTCTCTCCCTGTCTCTCTCTCACTCTGTCCCTCCATCTTACTTTCCCTTCCTAACACTCCCTCTCTCTCCTTCCATCTCTGCCTCTCTCTCTGTCTCTCCATCTGTCTCTCCCTCTCTCTCCTTCTATCTCCATCTCTCTCTGTCTTTCCATCTGTCTTTCCCTCCCTGTCACTCCCTCTCTCTCCTTCCATCTCTGTCTCTCTGTCTGTTCCTCCATCTGTCTTTCCCTCTCTGTCTCTCCCTCTCCCTCCTATCTCTGTCTCTCTCTCTCTCTCTGTCTCCATTTTAAATATTCAGCAAGCTATGCCACTGTGGGAGCCATCACACCCTCATGATATTGTTTGTGGAAATTTCCTGCTGGCTTATTGGTTAATTTTTAAACCTGTGATTGATAGATTCTTGTTAAACAAAGGTATCAAGAGATAAGGGGCAAAGGCAGGATCTATGGTGTAAGATAGATCACAGATCAGCCATGATCTCATTGAATGCCGGAACAGAGTTGTGGGGTTAAATTGCATCCTCCTCTTCCAATATCCTCTGTTAAATATCCTTCTTTCTCTGTCAGTCACTCTGTCAGTCTATGTCTCTCTGTGTCTCTCTTTCTGTCTCTCCCTCTATCTGTTTCAAACAGTGTAGAGTGAGATTCACTCTGTATCCACCCCATGATATTCCTGTCCTCGGAGTGTGTGATGTGACGGCGTAGAGGGAAATTTACTCTGTCAAACCCAACATTGTGCTTGGCTTGGAAATGTTTAATGGGACAGTGTAGTTGGAGCTTTACTGCGTATCCCTGGAATTTAGAAGGTTATGGGGTGATTTGATGAAGGTTTCCAAAATAATAAGGGAAACTGATATGGTGGACTGAGAGTAAATATTCCCACTGGCTGCGGAGTCAGGAACTTGCTGCTGTTCAATATTCAGTGTATTAACACCTAATGTGTACTAATGTCTTTCAACACTATATTAACATATTGTTTGCCTTTGCTCCGTGACCTTTTGGTCAGCTATGTGGCCTGATCCAATCTAGACCTCCTTTGTTATCTCTTGCCCCACCCCCACCTCACTTGCTTATAACCTGTGACTTTTTTAATATTTGTCAGTTCCGAAGAAGGGTCGCTGACCCGAAACGTTAACTCTGCTTCTCTTTTCACAGATGCTGCCAGACCTGCTGAGTGTTTCCAGCATTTCTTGTTTTTATTTCAGATTTCCAGCATCCGCAGTATTTTGCTTTTATTATAGGCAGGGAGTTGTTATGGTCAGGAATTCACTGTCTGACAGGTTCCTGAAAGCAGATTCAATATTAACTTTAAAAAGACAATTGGATCAATATTTCAATTACTCTGAGTTATAGTAGAGAAGATAGTAGGATAGAAAGAGAAGTGAGAGAGAAAGAGATGTCATAACGTTACTGATCAAGAACTCAAAACAACTTGTATAGTTCTTATTTATTAATGAATGTTTGAGTTTTATTTGATCCTGTTGTTTTATTTATACATTGCCTTTAATCACTCAATATAACTTTCCAAACAGGAACGAGTTTCATGTTACAAGTGCTGACATAGTAGAAAAATAGCCATTTTACAAAAGTTGCATTAAAATTATTTTATACGGCATCTCAAGTTTACAATAAAGTAAAGTGGAAACTTTCAAACTCAGCAAGAGAATCTCCCAACAGCAATGGCTCAGCATCTCCATCTGCCGGTGTCCCTGTCTCACTGCAGCTACTGTCCCCCTCTCACCACCAACATTTGCTGCTGCCCCTGCCTCACTGCAGTTACTGCCGCCTCTCACCATCTCCATCTCCTGGTGGCCCTGTCTCAATGCAGATACTGACATGCTCACCATCCCCATCTGCTGGTGTCCCTGTCTTACTGCAGTTACTGCCCCCTCTCACCATCTCTATCTGCTGGTATCCCTGCCTCACTGCAATTAATGCCCCTCTCACCAACTCACAATCACTGCGAATTGCAGCTTTGTCCACTGGCTGCGTTTGTTGACAAAGCAACCACCCGGTGGCGCTGTACTAGCACATGTGCAAATGAACACTTTTCACTTAAACGTCAGTGACAGTCACGTTCAGGCAGTTGCCATGACTAAAGATGGCGCCGGTCAAATAATCACAAAGGCGGGTGGAGGGTGGGTGGTGGAGCGGTGTCGGGGGGAGGGGGAATGGGATTTTGTTCCCGTGTTTGAAACCCTTCAGCTCTTTCTATGATTTCACTAATTTAACAATGAGATTGAGAGGGTATTTCACCGCCTTCTTCAGCTCCTGTCTGAATTTAGTCTGGGTCACAGTGTAAATACATGTGTTGGTGCAGGAACTGAGAAGCTGCAGCATCTTTGATGTGTGACCTGTGATATAGAGAGGGTCAGTAGAGGAATAATATAGAATATCTGAAATTCGTCTATAAAGGGTAAACACAACCAGTGTCACCCATAACAGTATAAAACTGCCGGTTATACTGAAGAGTAAAATAATTGATTTTCTGCGATTCTCCATCTCTGGGTCCTTCTGATTCTCTGCATTGCTGTGGCGCCGGAATCCCCTGCGGACTTTACTGGAGAATAAAATCCGTCTGACAGTCAGAACATTGAGCAGCAAAATCAGAAAGAACGGGACACAAGGGGTTAAAATGAGGTCAAACAATTCAAATGCCCCCCATATGGTGGAAGTCAAGAAGCTCAGTTGATGAACACAATCCATGGGAACATTATCAATAATGTAACGTTTTTGCAGTGTAAAGTACCAGGGGAGAGACTCGAAACAGCCCAGCACACTCACTGTTCCTACCACCACAGCCGCCGTTGTCTCACTGCAATATTTTCTTTTCTGCTTCTCACAACAAATGGCCACAAATCGATCAAAGGTGAACGTGACTGTGAGCCAGACAGAAACAACTGTGGATGCAGAACGCAGAACCATAATGAGAGAACACACAGGAGTAACGTTCAGGAATGAATATGGGAAATACATTGAAACAATTGCATACAATATGAGATTAGTGATAACGACCAGGAGTTCAGCCACTGCCATTCCCATCAGGTAGACAGTGATACATTTGGAGAGACCGCACTTTCCTCGGGACAGGATCACAATCGCAACCAAGTTAACTGGAAGAGAGAGAAAAGGAAGCAGAGAAATTACTGATCCGACCTGGAAACAAAGCAGCAGTTTGACAGGATCTGGCCTGAAATTTCCAGCTTTGTTGCTGCATCGAGCAGTGAAAACTGATTCATTGACCTGGGCAGCGCTTTGTCACAGTGAAATGTTTGATAACACAATTATTAATAATGAATTGGGAAATTGATACAGAAAGTGAATAAAGTCAGCACCGGATCTACTGGAAGTACTAAGTGAGGATTGCAGTTCCAGTGGTAAAATGAGAAGGGGTTTTACAGAGATGGAATCCAATGGGTTAAAAGGGAATTTTTCTCCAGACTGTTGGTTGGGAAGGTTTGGGGAGAGCGGAATGTGTAGCTGGTTTGTTGCTCTGGGTTTAGGGAACCGACAGGGAATGTTACAAAATGGAAAAGGCTGAAAACTGCAGCGCTGAGTTTGAGTATCAGCCATGATCTAGAATGGTGGAGCAGGCTCGAAGGGCTGAATGGCCACTTCCTGCTCCTTTGTTCCTGCATTTCAGGTTGGATGAGGTAGCTGGAGGTGGAGGCAGAGAGTGAGAATGAGAGGGAGAGAAGTAAAAGGACACGTTGGAGCAGGAGGGGAGAATGGAGTAGATGGTTTGGGAAAGTGGATAAACTGAAGCAATGGTTGAGGAGACTGAGGATTCAATGCAGTGAGAGGAGAGGCTGAGATTCACGGGGAGAGACTGCAGCAGAGTGTTAGAGGAAATCTAATCTATAGATCCCAGGAATACAACAAAATTAATACATTCAAACAATAATCCCTGTGGTTATTAGTGTTGGAGAACAGTTCATTGTTTCTATAAAATAGTCAATATATTTACTTTGTACAGGCAATTAAATATAAATTTAAATACATTTCTGATATCAGCCTCGCTCTTTGTTGAATTCAGCAGTCACAGAGATTTTAAAGTGCAGTATTTAAATAATGAATTACCATCAGTGAAGAACTGATTTTATTCAGTTCATTCAGTCACTAATTAAGGAATAGGAACTTTCTGCAAAACAAAATGACGACCTGACAGAAATCAACACAGAGGATCCAGTGCAACAGGAAAATGAACACAATCTGAAAACAGACAACTTCATCTCACAGCTTCTCTCACTAATTGTTCTGGATATTCCAGCACTTTATGACAGTGAGTTATTCACACAGCTGCTTCTTTCTCTTTCTCTTTACTTCAGCTTATCTCTTTCCCTCCGTTTCGTTCTCCGTGCTCCTTTTCTCCTTTCCTATCTCTCTGGTTTACTCACACCCTGCAAACTGTTACTTAATGCTACTTTTCACATATAATTTATTCCAAACATTCTGCGTCTGTGTTCTGTTCGCCAGCCCCAGGTTCAATGATTCTATTCTCAGAGTCAGTTTGTTCAATGGTGAAACCTCTGTGAATAATTTAATGTATCTACAGAAGACACAGGTCTCCACCTGTTCACCTACACTCTTCACTTCATCTACAATACATAGAATAAACCGGATCGAAAGCTACTTCCAGACAAACCTCACAATCATTGAAATTCCTACTCCTGGAATTATAAAGAAATCCGTTAGAATGAGGGATTGTTCAATTAATAAAACACAAACATCAGCGCTGCAGCTGACAATCTACAGATAAATGGAAATACTCTTGATTCCAACTGATCGAGTGTAAACCAGTAAAACATCACATCAATACTTTCTATTTTACAATGTCGTCCAGTGACAGAGAAGGTCCACAGTGAAGCAGAAAAGGAGAAGTGAAAGTGTCAGCAGCAATCTCAGTTCAGTATCCAGACCTCAGAGGCAGCGTCAGACACACACAGAGTGAAATGATATTTGATAACAGTGATAATCAATAAATACATTGAAATCCCAGTTAAACTGAGCCATGTTATTTGGGAGGGAGGATATTGTGCTGTCCGCTTGTAACACTGAGACCGTGAGATGTCTCATTATCAATCACTGAAAAAAATCTTTCATAAAAAATATTCCAGGACCGGTTAGATCCACATCATGAAAATGTTCAAATCTCCTGATGGTCTGATTATTGATCCAAACGGAAATGCTTGATTTGGATACATTCAATACACAGAATAGTCCATAACAATGCCACGGTCACAGAAACCAATACCATCAAGGACATAATACAACTCCTGCAAGACTGGAAGAGTACACAATGAGGAGATTCCATCAGTAAATTGCAGAAAAAGAACAAACGTGTAACAAACGTAGTGAGAAATAATACTGAATACAGCAGCACATTTCAAATCGATTTACACATTAACAGCTGAGGTACTATCTTACCAGGAACTCCAAATGCTGCAAGTACAGGGTAGCAATAAAAATGAACTGATCGATTACTGGATATCCCATTTCTGTGAGAAGCAGGGACTTCTATTAGCCTGGAATCCACAGCTCCACCAGGCACTCTGAGCTGATCCATTCCAATGGGTCCTGATTTATACAGTGGATAATTCTCCACTGACACGGTTATACTCCTGATCATTGCTATTAGTTACACTCACCTGAACAAACACATTACATCAGCAGCTTTGACTCTGATGTAAATAATGTGGAGGATGAAGAAATATCATTTCAATGTCAATGACATTTTCTGAGTAAGACCTCTCCCGGAATAAACCGGAATCTGTACTCACACTGGACGGATGCTTCAATTATGAGTGGCGTCATTTACATTTTCCATATTATTGCATTGACCTTGTTCACTCCTGGCATTTCAATTGTAAATGTAACTGATCTGTCTGCAGTGGGCACTGATTCCAGGGACAAAAGCAATCCCGTTTCACTCTGTTCCTGCCTTTTTTCCAGTTAAAATGTGAACTTTGACGACCTGATTCAGTAACATGTTACAGCCCAGAAACTACTGTGTGTGATATTAGGGGATAGACACTGTACACATCCAATAGGGCGGCAGTCGCATAGTGATAATATCACTGGTCAAGTAATCCAGAGGCACGACCTAATGGCCTGGGGACAGGTGTTCAAAATCAACCATGGCAGCTTCAAAAATTAGAGGGAGCTCCCACACTACGTATGAAGTGGAGGGAGCTCCCTCTCTACGTACAAAGTGGAGGGAGCTTCCTCTCTACGTATAAAGTGGAGCGAGAGGCAGAGGCAGGGTGGGGGAGAGAGAGAAGGAGAGGGAGGGACACAGGGTGACGGAGAGAGAGAGACAGTGAGGGAGCGAGAGACAGGGTGACGGACAGAGAGAGACACTGGGCGAGGTAGAGAGAAAGGCAATGGCAAGGTGAGCGAGACAGAGAGAGAAAATGAGAGAGACATGGTGGGGGAGAGCGAGAGAGGCAGGGTGAAGGAGAGAGAGAGAAAAAAGAGACTGGGTAAGGCAGAGAAAAAGAAAGAGACAGTTTGGGGGGAGAGAGAGAGAGAAAGGGTGAGGGAGCGAGAGAGAGTTAGGGTGACGGAGAGAGAGATAGACAGGGTGAAGTAGAGGGAGGCATGGAGAGAGAGAGAGAGAGAGCGATAGGGTGAGCGAGTGAGAGAGAGAGAGACATGGTGAGGGAGAGGGATGAAGAGAGAGAGAGAGACTGGAGGAGGGAGACAGAAGGAGGGAAAAGTTTGTTGGAGAGTGTGGGACGGGGTGAGGGAGAGAGGGAAAGACACAGGGTGTGGGAGAGAGAGCGAAAGAGAGAGACATGATGAGAGAGAGAGAGAGAAAGAAACAGGGTGAGCCAGATGGAGAGAGAAAGTTTGAGAGACTGGGTAAAGGAGATAGAAAGAAAGATACATTATGAGTAAGAGAGATAGAGATAGAGAGAGAGAGAGAGAGAGAGAGAGAGAGAGAGAGAGAGAGAGAGAGAGAGGGAGGGAGGGGGGGTGCGGGATTGGGGGAGAGAGAGAGAAAGGATGAGGGAGAGGGATCGAGAAGGAGAGTAAGGCTGGGTTAGGGAGATAGAAATGTCGAGACAGTGTGAGGAAAGAGAGAGAAAGACAGAGACAGGGTGGGGGGGGGGTCTGAGGGAAACAGGGCGAGGGAGAGGGAGAGAAAGACACACACAGGACGTGGGAGAGAGTGAGAGAGAGAGGGCGTCGGAGAAAGAAAGAGAGAGAAAGATACAGCGATGTGGTGTGGGAAAGAGAGAGCGAGAGAGACCGATGGTGTGAGGGAGAGAGACGGATGGGCTGAGGGAGAGAGAGAGAGTGAGATGGGTTGAGGGAGAGCGAGACGGATGGACTGAAAGAGAGAGAGAGAGAGAGATGGAGTGAGGAAGAGAGAGAGAGATGGGGTGAAAGAGATATAGATAAAAGCAGGGTGAGGGAGAGAGACGTGTAAGGAGGAGAGACAGAGTCTGGCTGAGGGGCATAGAGAGAGACAGAGAGAGAGACCGTAAGTGAGAGGGTGAGGAAGAAAATGTCTCAAAGAGGTAGGACGGGCTAGAGGGGCCAAACGGTCACCTCCAATCTTTATTTAATAATATTACATCCTGAAATAAACAAGGTCGAGATGATAATTTTGAGCAAATGAAATGGAATTAATTAACAACAGGTTCTCCTTTAAAATTAATAATCCGAATTCACAATATTACTTGTAAGAATGTGGGCTTGACAGATAACTTGCTGTTTATTAACATTACTGAATAAATAAATGTTGCAATATTCAATGTGACTTTGTTCCCATCCTTGTCCAAACTCCTACTGAATCATTCGAAGGTTTAAAGTTCTGACGGAACAGGTTCCCTTGAAGAGGTTGGGACTGACCCTCTCACTGCTCACACCACTCCCACCCCCCTCGGGATCACAGTGCTGGGTCAGGGGACACAGACTGCAAAGACACTGGGATTGACCCATGGCCCACTGACAACAAAGACAAGAAAATAAATGCAAAACTTCTCCTGGTCCCTGTGAAATCAGATTGACAATAAATTTAAACCCCGAGAGTGAAATATAAAAGGAGATCAGAGAGATTTTGATGTTTGTAAAAACATGATCTACACAGAGGAAAGTGTTTGTGTTTATCTGTCTGTGTTGGTCAATGTGAGTATATGTGTCTCTGTGTGGGTTTCTCTATCTCTCTCGGTCAGTGGGAATGGATGTGCCTGCCTGTGGATTTTTATGTATGTTTGTGTGTGTGTTTATCTGGGCATGTTAGTCTGCCTATGTTTATGTGACTGTCCATGTGTCTGTGTGTGGGTTTGTGTTTCTGTGTTTGTGTTTCCAATGCTGGATGTGAGGGTGGGAGAGGACAAAGAAAGAGACTCTCGAATCTCTTATTAAATATCTTTCATCTTAACAACTCCGATAAATAAACAGGACTATCCTCCACAAATTATCAAGCATTTGTATCTTAATACTTGTCAGGACAGAAGTGCCTCTCTCAAATGCGGCCTTTGTGAGGTTTATATGGCCTGATGACATGAGGTTTGGTGGGACAGTAAGCTGTGAGGAGGGCACAAAGAGACTGCAAAGGGAGATTGACAGGTTAAGTGGCAGCTGGAATATCATGTGGAGAGAGGTGAGGTTCTTCACTTTGGCAGGAAAAATAGAAACACAGAATATTTCTCAAATGTTGAGAAACTATTAAATGTTGGTATTCAGAGGGATTTGGGTGTCCTTGTACACAAATCATAGTAAGTTAACATGCAGGTACAGCAAATGGAGTGTTGGCCTTTATTGCAAGGGGGTTATAGTACAATAGTGAGGAAGTCTTGCTGTAATGGTACAGGGTTTGTTGAGCCCACACCTGGAGAGAGACGGAGTGAAGAAGAAGGCGAGGAATAAGAAGTCCCAAAGTTGTTACACAGGGTGCATTATAAAACAAAATCTGACACCAAACCCACATAAGGAGAGATTAAGGCTGATGACAAAACGCTTGGTCAAAGAGGTGAGTATTAAGGAACGTCTTTAAGCAGGAATGAGAGATAGAGAGACGGAGAAGTTTAGGGAAGGATTTCCCCAGTGTTAACAGGCAGTGACATTACGTCTTGATTCCCGGTAGGGATTTGTTCGGAAAGTGTATTGATGTTCACGGAGCCGAGAGAGCCCGGCGTGGAGAAGGAGCAAATCATCCATGAGCGGAATGACTGGACAGGACAGGTTCGAGGGCCGAATGGCCTCCTTCTGTCTTCGTAAGGGCTTTATTAATATCTCTGCCAATGCATTGATGGTTTTCTGTTTCAAAAAAAATGACCAGCTTGGGATTCTCTCTAAAACATCCCGCCAGCCTTGGAACGACTCACGGATTCATGTCAAACGGAACTGGTCAATTGTTCTGGTCGAATTTCCCCCTTTGTTAATGGGTTAATAATGCAGATGGAATGCTGAGCTTTATAAACAGGTCTAGCGTGTAAAGCTAAACCTTTATAAAACAATAGTTTGTCCTCGGCTGCAGTATTGTGTCCAATTCTGGGGCCACACTTTAGGAAGGACATGGAGGCTTTGGTGAATGTACAGAAGAGATTAATTGGAACGTTTCCTGGATGAGATTTTTACAGTTATGCTGATAGACTGGAGAAGCTGGGCTTGTTCTCCTTAGAGCAGAGAAGATTAAAAGGAGATTTTATCAAGGTGTTTAAAATAAGACCGCAATTGTTGACAACGCGATCGGTAGGTGGCGCTGTTTTGGCACATGCGCAGATACAGCATGTGCCACGAAAACGTCACAGCCTGCGACTGTTGCAGCTGCCAGGACTAAAGATGGCGCTATTCAAAAAATCACAGAGATGAAACCTAACAAACACGTGGCAGAATACAATGGCCGGAGTGAGAGAGTGGAGTGGGGCAGGGGAGATCAGCACGGGGGCCGGGGAGATCAGCGCGGGGGCCGGGGAGATCAGCGCGGTGGCCGGGGAGATCAGCGCGGGGGCCGGGGAGATCAGCGCGGGGGCCGGGAAAGGCAGCACGGGGGCCGTGGAGAGCAGCGCGGGGGCCGCGGAGATCAGCGCGGGGGCCGGGGAGATCAGCGCGGGGGCCGGGAAAGGCAGCGCGGGGGCCGTGGAGAGCAGCGCGGGGGCCGGGGAGATCAGCGCGGGGGCCGGGGAGAGCAGTGCCGGGGCCGGGGAGAGCAGCGCTGGGTGACCAGCGGTAGCGGTGCCGGGGAGGGGGGGGGGGAGAAAGAGGGAGAGGGAGGGGGGAGAAAGAGGGAGAGGGAGGGGGGGAGAAAGAGGGAGAGGGAGGGGGGAGAAAGAGGGAGGGGGGAAAGAGGGAGGGGGGAGGGGGAGAAAGAGGGAAGGGGAGGGGGAGAAAGAGGGAGAGGGAGGGGGGGAGAAAGAGGGAGGGGGGAGAAAGAGGGAGAGGGAGGGGGGAGAAAGAGGGAGGGGGAGAAAGAGTGAGGGGGGAGAGAGAGGGAGGGGGGAGAGAGAGGGAGGGGGGAGAAAGAGGGAGGGGGAGAAAGAGGGAGAGGGGGAGAGGGGGAGAAAGAGGGAGGGGGAGAAAGAGGGAGGGGGGGTGAAAGAGGGAGAGGGAGGGGTAAGGAAGGGGGGAGGGGGAGAGCTGGGGGTAGAGGGTAGAGGGAGGAAGGGAAGAGAGTGGGGGTGAGCAGCAGAACGGAAGAGGAGTGCAGCAAAAGACTTACTGGCCAGTCCCTGGACCCGGTGACACCAAGGTCTTCTCACGCTCGCTCCCCTCGGCTCTCTACGGCCTCTCGCTTCCGGCCCTCTCCATTCAGCCGTTCCCTCCAGCTGCGGATGCCCAATCCAGTTGCTTTCTCCCCTACCCAGTTGCTTTCTCTACTTCTCCTCAGTACTTCAGGCATTGCAACTGTTTGGTCCCTGCATTTTGCATGCTCCCTCTCCCCACCCCTCCCCGCACTCCCCACCCCTCCCCTCTTCAAACACCCCTCCCTCTGCCCCCCCCCCCCCCCCCACCATAGTTGAATATCTGAAGTGCAGTTGCAAAGTCGGGGAAATAGCATGTAAAACAAAACCTCAACAATTCTGGGTTTAATTATTGAAAAGTTTTATTAAGTTCATTAAGTATCCGAGGAACTGCTGTGCATGGATACATGAGTGTTGTGTCCAGCATTCCCGTTCGACAGACAGGCCGATTCTCTGCTATGCACAGCTGAAGAGATTGTTCCTGGAGAGCCTTGTGGTGAATAAAAGCTTGGCTCTCCATTCCACTACTGTATTGTCCATGTGAAGAAGGCAAAGTCACAAGAGTCTGAGCTCAGTCTATTCTTGGTGAATGTTCCCCAAGCGCATCCCAATGTGCATTCCCAATTCATCCATAAATGCAATGTTCCTTTCCACATCGTGATGAGCTCCGCAGCATGATCTAGTTGCCTTCGTTGCTTGAATGCTGACCTTAAGTCTCAAGGATTGTTTTCTCGACGGCATGTTTTACATGAAAAGAAATAAAGCAAATCAGAGTCAGAGCTTGCCTCCCTCCATCCACTGCAATTACGGTTGTGCACACCTTTTTAAGTTCTGCAGTGAAGGCACCAATTGATAACGTCGCCAATGAAGCACTTATTACCCACCTCAGATGCAAGAATCAGCACATCCTTGCGTCCTCTCCCGCACTGCCTCCTTTGCTTGAATGCCGTCCTTAAGTGTCAAGGATTGTTTTCTCAAGGGCACGTTTTACATGAAAGAAAATAAGGAAAGAACATCAGTGTCAGAGCTTCCCTCCCTCCAATGAAATTACTGTTGAGCATGCTTTGTGTTCTGCGGTAAAGGCATGTACTGATAACACCGCCAATGAATCACTTAGTACCCACCTCAGCTGTAGGAGGCAGGATGATGTTACTGCACCTACCTCGTGATGGTTCAATGCTGCTCTCAGGGAAAACATGAATGATGTGAGGGTGCTGGAAAAGAAGCACATTTCTTTTGGGCTATGAACATAAAGCTGGCCTATTAGCCCAGCAGTTCCCTGCCAGTGGTTATGTTACTCGTGCGTCTTTCCATCCATTCCCATTTAATCCTGCCTACGACTATCACCAGTTGTGTTCACAGCAAGAGCATTCACATTTCTGCTACCAGTGGACACGGCATGCTTGTTTCTTTTAGTGCTCAGTCTCTTCTTGCTGAATGTTCCCCAAGTGCTTGACCCCTTTGGACGCCCTCTCTGCTTGACAGGCAGCAACTGGCAGTTGCGGAGTCTCACAAGGCTCTGCTTGGTTGTTTCAACGTCGGATGGGGTAACAGGTGGCTGTGTGCCCATGAGCACTGCCCTGATGGGTGTAGGAGCAGGTAACTGTGTGCCCATGAGCACTGCCCTGATGGGTGTAGGAGCAGGTAACTGTGTGCCCATGAGCACTGCCCTGATGGGTGTAGGAGCAGGTAACTGTGTGTCCATGTGCACTGCCCTGATGGGTGTCGGAGCAGGTAACTGTGTGTCCATGTGCACTGCCCTGATGGGTGTAGGAGCAGGTAACTGTGTGTTCATGTGCACTGCCCTGATGGGTGTAGGAGCAGGTGACTGTGTAACTGAGCAGCAAGGAGAGGGTACCGCAGGTAGGGGAAGTGGAGATTTGAACAGGTAGGCATATGTATGGTCCATCAGATCATTAGGCCAGGGGGTGAGACGCTCAGGATCCAGGGTTTGTGACACGTGACTGATGTCCAGCGCGCGGCCACCTCCATCCGAAGGTGCTTCCGGGCAATTGCTGGGCATAGTAAATGGCTCCATCTCATCAGCCAGTCCTTGCTGCCAGTGGAGAGTCTGTTGCCGCAGCCAGTCCAGTCTCCTCATGAATGCTGCCGTTCCACTCTGCAGAACGGCCTGTTGCAGCTGGTACAATTGATCTGAAAGCAAGCGGTATTTTTCATTGTGGCTGAGGGGCCTTGGCTGTTCCTCTGTAATCACAATGGCAGCAGCCATGCCTGTCGTCGTTGGTGTCTGAGATGCACGCCAGCGACAATTGGGGGCGAGCCTGTCCAAAGGCAGACCCAGATGCCTCTGCACAACAACAGCACGTTTGCAGGGCAACAAAGTCTGAATGGAGAAGATGCAGCTGCAGGTAGCCTGGCCATCATGTATCTGCAGTGTGTACTGTTTGGCGCCAGAAATCACAGTCACTGTGCCTTCATCCTGCTACCTGCGGTGGCCCAGACAATGGAAATGTTTTCAGAGCAACTCACAACAAGGGCTGGAGAACATGCGGTGGCCTAGACAATGGAAATGTTTTCAGAGCAACTCACAACAGGGACTGGAGAACATGCGGTGGCCCAGACAATGGAAATGTTTTCAGAGCAACTCACAACAGGGACTGGAGAACATGCGGTGGCCCAGACAATGGAAGTGTTTTCAGAGCAACTCACAACAGGGACTGGAGAACATGCGGTGGCCCAGACAATGGAAATGTTTTCAGAGCAACTCACAACAGGGACTGGAGAACATGCGGTGGCCCAGACAATGGAAATGTTTTCAGAGCAACTTACAAAGGCAGAGCAACTTACCTTGGAACAATCTCCTGTGTCAAATAAAAATGAAGCAAGTCTCCAAAACGAATAACTAATTCAAATAAGATGCCCGACGACACCTCCGCTCCTTCCACTTTCAAAAAGTCGTGCCGAAGCTTTGACGCATGCGCAGAGGCCAAACTGGCGCGTCGGGAGGAAGACTAAATAACGCGATGACGTCATCTGCGCATGCGCACAACCTTACCGGCAGGTTGGACCGCAGCGCATGCGCAGAGATGAATACACTGTGTGCGCATGCGCGTACCGCGTCCTTTGCGCATGCGCAAATCAGTCCTGGAGAGTCGGACCGCAGCGCATGCGCAAGGGACATGAAACCGTCTGCGCATGTGCGCAACGCGGCGCATCCTGATGAAGTTCACCGATGAAGTAGCGTTGTCATGAATTACTTTGTTAAAATAATGAAAGCTTTAGATGGAGGTAATAAAGAGAAACTGTTTCCAAAGGCTGAAGGATTGATAACCAGAGAGCACAGATTGAAGGTGATCAGCAAAAAAAAAATTGCCGACATGAGGAAAAGGGTTTTTTTCACATAACTGCTTCAGATTTGAAATGCAATGTCTGATAGTGGTGGAGATAGATTCAATAGTAGCTTTCCAAAGGACAAGTGGAGAAATCATTGAAAGAGAAAAAAATCAACAGGCACTTGGAGAGGTTTGAGTTCATGAGGGAAAGCCAGCATGGATTTGATGACGTAACAGAGAAGGTTACTGAAGGGAACAAAAACAAGAAATGCTGGATTCACTCAGCAGGTCTGGCAGCATCTGTGGAAAGAGAAGCAGAGTTAACGTTTCGGGTCAGTGACCCTTCTTCGGAACTGACAAATATTAGAAAAGTCACAGATTATAAACAAGTGAGGTGGGGGTTGGGCAAGAGATAACAAAGGAGAAGGTGCAGATTGGACCAGGCCACATAGCTGACCAAAAGGTCACGGAGCAAAGGCAAACAATATGTTAATGGTGTGTTGAAAGACAAAGCATTAGTACAGATTAGGTGTGAATATACTGAATATTGAACATCAGCAAGTGCAAACCTGAAGAAAAACAACCTGAAAAAAACAGTGGGTAAGCAGGTTTGCACTTGCTGATGTTCAATATTCAGTATATTCACACCTAATCTGTACTAATGCTTTGTCTTTCAACACACCATTAACATATTGTTTGCCTTTGCTCCGTGACCTTTTGGTCAGCTATGTGGCCTGGTCCAATCTGCACCTTCTCCTTTGTTATCTCTTGCCCAACCCCCACCTCACTTGTTTATAATCTGTGACTTTTCTAATATTTGTCAGTTCCAAAGAAGGGTCACTGACCTGAAACGTTAACTCTGCTTCTCTTTCCACAGATGCTGCCAGACCTGCTGAGTGAATCCAGCATTTCTTGTTTTTGTTTCAGATTTCCAGCATCCGCAGTATTTTGCTTTTATTTTAGGGTACTGAACGGAATGCACAGAATTTTATATGGATTTTAAGAAAGCGTTTGACAAAGCAGCACATAAAAATCTGGTTAACAAAACTGAGGCTCATGGAATAGGAGGGCCAGTGTCAGCTTGGATCAAAAATTGGTGAAAGGACAGAAAACAGCGAGTTGTGGTAAATGGTTGATTTTCAGACTGTAAGACGATAGACAGCAGTGTTCCCCAAAAGCCAGTGCTTTTTGTCAAAATTTGCCGATGATACCAAACTTGGAGAAGATGCAAACAGTGAGGATGACACCAATCGACTACAACAGGACATAGATAGTTAAGCAGAATGGGCAGGCAAATGTCAGAAGGAATTTAATACAGGGAAATGTGAGGTGATGTATTTTGGCTGAAGGGATAGGGAGAGGCAATATAGACGTAATGACCCTGCTCTACAGAGTGTGCAGGGAAAGAGGTAGCTGGGGATACATGTGCATACATCATTGTAGGTGGTAGGACATATTGAGAAAGTAGTCAGCAAAGCATATGGGATCTTGGGCTTCATAAATTGAGGTTTTGAGCACAAAAGCATGTAAGTTATGCTGAACGTTTATAAGCCTCTGGTTAGGCCACGACCAGAATACTGCATCCAGTTCTGGTGACCACACTTTAGGAACAATGTGAGGGTCCATTGGAGGGAGCAGAGGGGATGGTGGTTCCAGGGATGGGCAATTTAGCATGGTGGACTGGAAACAGCTACTTGAAAGTCAATCAGTGTCAGAGCAGTGAGAGTTACTGAGGGTTGAGAACAAATATGTGCACACAAAGGCAAACAGGGTGAGACTCCCAAATCTAGAGCCCCTTGGATGTCAAGGATCAAAGCCGGTACGATAAGGCACAAAAGGGAAGCTTAAGTCAGATACCGAGAGCTCAATACCACAGAAGCCGAGATGAGTGTAGATAGTTCAGGGGTGAAATTAAAAATCAAATTAGGGGAGGAAAGTAATAGCTGGAAAATAATATTACCTGGTAAAAGCAAAGAAATCGCAAATATGTTTTATAAATACATTAAGAAGAGGAGGATAGCTAAGGATAGTGTATTAGGGACCAAAAAGGGAATGTGTGTGTGGAGTTGGGAGATGTGGGCATGGTTCATAATGAATACGTTTTGTCTATCTTTAAAAAAGATGGGGAACGATGCAGACATTGTCTGCAAAGTGGAGGAGTGTGAAATATTGGAAGGGATAAACAGAGTGAGAGGGAAATATTAAGGTGTTAGATTTATTTGAAAGTGGATAAATGGTGAGGCCTGGATGCATTGGAACCAGTTCAGAGAAGTTTCACTCGGCTGATTCCTGGGATGGAGGGGTAGTCTTATGAGGAATGGTTGAACAGGTTGAGCCTAAACTCACTGGAATTCAGAAGAATGAGAGGTGATCTTATTGAAATATACTAAATACTTAAAGGGATAGACAGGTTAGATGCAAGTCAGATGCCTGCTTTGGTTCAGGAGTATAGAACCAGGGCACACAATTTAAATATATGGGGGAAGCCACTGAGGACAGCAATGAAGAGAAATGTATTTGCTCAGAGGGTTGTGAATCTTTGGAATACTCTACCCCAGTGGGGTCTGGAAGCTCAGTCTGGGAAAAAGACATTGAGGTGGATGATCAGCCATGATCGACTTGAATGGTGGAGCAGGCCCGATGGGCTGAGTGGCCTACTCCTGTTCCGATGCTCCCAAGCTGCTGAAACAGTTTCTCCCAAACTACCCCATCAGTTCCCCTTAATATCTCAACAACTTTGATCAAATCACCTTGATCCTCCTAAATTCCAGGGAGTAAATCCCTAGTCAGTGTACTATCAACTCGTAATTTGACCCTTGGAGTCCAGTTATCATTCTGGTAAATCTGCGCTGCACTCAAATGGACATGGACCCCCAAAGTCTCTTTGGACCTCCAGTGTTTCTATCTTTTCACCATTTATAAAGTACTCTGTTTTAGTCTTTTTTACTGACATTGAAATCTATCTACCACAGTTTTGCCCATTCACTTAAGATATTAATATATCTTTGTCATTTGATGCTTCCAGCTACAATGCTGCCTATTTTTGTGTCATTGGTAAACTTGGGTATGTGGCATTCGACCTCATCATCTTAAATCGTTAATATATACAGCAAATCTGAGACACACACGGGATTTGCACCAGTAGACAGGAATGAATCATTCCATCCTAGAGGTTTTAAATTCCAGATTTATGTTTTTTTTTCAGAAAAAAACAGAATTCAAATTCACATCAGCCCAGTGTGGGATTTGAACTCCTGCTTTTTCAATCATCAGCTCAGGCCTTCAAATTAAAACGCATAAAAAGAGATTCATTTTACTAGTGTTATTGTCTGATTGTCTCAGGTTTTGTATATTGCTCCTTTCTCCTCTTCTTCCATGTGTCAGAAGTCTTTGAAGTGTGTCAGGCATTGGTAAACTACTTCACGTGGTGTTCTGTAAATACCTTCAATTCTGTGTATCTGCACGGGACACAATTCATATTCTCACCTTATTACATCAACCAAAACCTGCAGGTCCATTCAAACACACCTATTTCCTGTCTCTGCAAATATAGCTCACACTTCCACAATGCAGGAATGTCTGAATGGAAACAGCTTTTGACACATTTCCCAGCAGGTTTGCTAACACTTTTCAGGATGCAGCTAGATTCACTGAATGCCATAATCTGTTTCTCTGTCAAGTTTAAAACACTAACCTTACATTAGTGAGGAGTCAGTCTTTGAAATAAATGTCCCAGTACTGTGATATCATAAAATGGCCACAGAAAAGAAACCTCAAATATCTGCCTGATGTTCTGAGAGAGGAGGGAAAGAGAGAGAGAGAGACAGACAGAAAGAGACACAAAGAGGGGGACACAGACTGAGAGTGTGTCTCAGTTACAGAGAGTGATTGCAGGATGTTTGTCAGAGGACAGAGGAGGAGGAGGCCGCCATTTGACCCCTCAATCCTGTTCTGTCATTCAAAGAGATCAAGGCTGATCTGTGATCTAACTCCATATACCCGTCTTTGCCCCATATCAATGAATACCTTTGTTCGCAAAAATCTATCAAACTCAGATTTAAAAATTAACAAGTGCCTCAGGATCAATTGCTGTTTGTTGAAGAGAGTTCCAAACTGATACCACACTTGGTCTGTTGAATTGTTTATCCATTTCACTCCTGAATGGTTTTAGACTATGTTTAGATTTTTAGACTCTGTCCACAAGTTCTAGTTTCTGCAGCCAGTGGGAATAGTTTCTCTGTGTCTACCCGATCAGTTTCCCTTAATATTCTGAAAACTTTCATCAAATCACCCCTTAATCTTCTAAATTCCAGGGGTACAGAGTAAAGTTCCATCTGCACTGTCACAATAAACACTTGCAAGTCAAGCACAGTGTGAGGTTAAACACAGAGTAAATTTCCCTCTGCACTGTCCCATCACACACTCCCAGGGCAGGGGCAGCATGAGGTTATTTACAGAGTAAACACAGGGCCCATTGTATTATAAATAGAGAAATGGTCATGTACAGTCCAAACTGAGACAGGGTGTAACGCAGCATAAGCAGAGACACACACACAGATACAGATACTGATACATACACAAACAAACAAACACACAGAGACTGCACAATCTGCACATCAGTAGAAATCAACCAACAGAACCTTCATAAACTATCCCCATGTTCTGTCCAATCCTGTGTTGGGCGTTTTGTGTTCTTATGTGTTCCATTTCACCAGACTGCCTCTATCCTCCCGAAGTCTGCTACTAGTCCCTTCCCTTTTTATTACATTGCACATGACACAAAGATTGGCAAACATTGAAGTTATGCCCTGTAAACACAAGTCCAAGTCATTAGTATATATCAAGAAGATCAGTGGTCCTAATATGATCCTCCACTGTATACCTCCCTCAATTCTGAAACAACCATTGTCCACTCTCTCAGCCAATGTCGTATCCACTCAGCCACTGCCCCTTTCATCCATGGAGCACCAATATTGCTAACTAGTCAATTAGGAGGTCACTGGTCCCAGACCTCTCTGTTTGCACTCTCCCATCAAAGTTCCCCAGAGAGATACAGCAAGGATTAGATACAGAGTAATGCTCCTTCTACACTGTCCCATCCAACACTCCCAGGGCTGGAATATCATGGGATGGATACAGAGTGAATCTCACTCCACACTCTCCGAAACAGACAGAGAGAGAGAGACAGAAAGAGAGAAACGGAGAGACACAGACAGACAGGGCGACTGAGAGTGAAAGAAGGATATTTAACATAGGCCATAGGAAGAGCAGGAGGCAATTTAACCCTTCAACCCATTTCCAGAATCCAGTGAGATTTGGGCTCATCTGTGATGTGACTAACACCATATACCCGACCTTTGCCCCTTATCTCTTAATACCTTTGGTTAACAAGAATCTATCAATCTCAGATTTAAAAATTAACAATTAAGCCAGCATGAATCCCTATTTGTGCATTACAGGAAGGATCTGATTGCAGGAGAGAGGGTTCAGAGGATGTTGTCAAGATTGGAGAATTTTAGCAAAGAGGAAAGATTGGACAGGCTGGAGTTGTTTTCTTTGGAACAGAGGAGGCTGAGGGGATATTTAATGGAGGTGTGTAAAATGATGATGGGTTCAGATACAATGGATCGGAAGGACCGATGGAGAACAACACAAGCTCTCCAATATATCCATAAATCTGAAGGAACTGAAATAAAGACAGAGACAGAGAGAGAGAGAAAGAGGGAAAGAGAGATATAGCGAGAGAGAGATAGAGGGGGAGGGATAGAGAGACTCAACGACACAGAGATAGGGCGAAAGAGAGTTAGAGAGCGGGAGGGGGATAGACAGTGGGAGGGAGAGAGGGATGGCGAGTGAGGGGGTAGGGAGGGAGCTACAGGAAGAGAGAGTGGGAGGGAGGGAGGGTGCGAGAGAGAGTGGGGGAGTGGGAGAGAGAGAAGGAGAGACAGAATTAAAGAGAGGGTGTGAGGGGGTTAGGGTTAGAGGGGGGAGAGAGAGTGGGAGAGAGAGAGAGAGGGGCAGAGAAAGGGGGAGAGAGTCCACCTGGGCCCCAACTTCATCAACATTTCTCCCTCTCTCCTGACGTTTCTCTCTCCAAACCTATCTCTAATATATTTGTGCACACAGCAGTAAAGGATTAAATCAAATTAATATATCTTTGGAATTGAGGAGGATGAAGGGAGATTGAGTTGAGGTATAGAAAATGATGAGGGACCTCAATAGAGTGGATAGGAAGGACCTATTTCCCTTGGCACAGAGGTCCATAAGCGGGGACATGGATTTCAAAACTTCCACAACCAATATCATGAAGGTATGATGGCTCCCGCAGTGGAATAGTTTGCTGGATGTTTAAAATGGAAGATATTCCCTCTGGATCTCTCCTGATGTTTCTCTCCAGACCTATCTCTTATATGTCTGCACACAGCAGTGAAGGATTACATCAAATTAATATATCTTACATTCTCCCTTTCAATCCACCCCAACAATCTCTCTCTCTCTCCAACCTTGTCCCTCTCAAAAGCCCTCTCTCCCTGTCTGTATATATAACCCTCTCTCCTTCTGTCTCCCTCCTAGTGTCAGAGATAGCCGGAGGGAGATAGAGAGAGGAGGACAGAGAGAGACACAGAGAACAGCCTCAGCTTCTCCAATCTATCCACGTAATCCCTGGTACCTTGCTCGTGAATCTTTTCTGCACCCTCTCCAATGCCCCCACATCCTTCCTACAGTACGGAGTCCAGAATTCCAATAATACTCCAGTTGAGGTGAAACCAGTGTTTTCCAAAGTTCCATCATATCTTCCTTGCTTTTGTATTCTATGTCTCTAATTATAAATCCCAAGACTGAACCCTTATGCCTTTTAAGCACTTTCTCAACCTGCCCTGCCACAATCAGTGATTGGTACACAAATACCCCGCAGATCTGTCTGTTTCTGCACCCCCTGTTAGCATTGTATTCTTTAGTTTAGATTGCCTCTCCTCCTTCTTCCTGACTGTGGAGGTGGAAGATGTGGGCATGGTTCAGAACGAATACATTACATCTGTCTACACAAAAGACGGAACGACACAGACATCGTAGTCAAGGAAGAGGAGTTTGAAATATTGGCTGGGATAAACATATTGAGAGGAAATATTAAGGAGTTTAACATCTTTGAAAGCTGATCCTTCACCAGGCTGTTAAGAGGTGTCAGGGAGGAAATAGAGGAGGCTCTGACCATCATTTTCCAATCCTCTCTGGTTACAATACGAACTACTGTCTTATACAAGTTCAACATAACTTCCTTGCTCTTGCAATCTATGCCCCTAATAACCCTCTCTCCCTCTGTCTCTGTCCTATTGTCAGAGATAGCAGGAGGGAGAGACAGAGAGAGAAAGGCAGAGAGAGAAAACGTTGAAGGAACTGTAGTCTGTTCCTAAGCTGTGCTGAACCTGCTCTCGGAGTGTTTTAGAATCTGACATGTTTCAGTGAGATCACCTCTCATTCTTCTCAACTCCAGAGAATACAGGTCCAATTTACTCAGCCTCTCATCATAGGACAATGGCAGAGAAACTAAACAAATACTTTGTATCTGTCTTCACAGAGGAAAACACAAAAAGCCTCCCAGAAATAATGGAGAATCAAGGACCTAGTGGAAATGAGGAACTGCAAGATATCAATATTAGTAAAAAAAAGTACTAGACAAATGAATGGGTCTTAAAGTAAATAAATCCCCTGGACCTGATGATCTACATCCCAGAGTGTTGAAAGAGGTGGCTGTAGAGATAGTTGATGCATGGCTGATCATCTTTCAAAATTTGATAGACTCTGGAATGGTTCCTGCAGATTGGAAGGTAGCAAATGTAACCCCACTATTTACAAAAGGAGGGGGAGACAGAAAATGGGGAACAACGGACCTGTTTGTCGAACATCAGTCATAGGGGAAACGCTCTAATCTAAAATATAGGATGTGATTACTGGACACTTAGAAAATAATGGTAGGATTGGGCTGAGTAAACATAGATTTATGAAAGGGAAATCATCTTTAACAAAGCTGTTGGAGTTTTTTGAGGATTAAACTCGTGGAATAGATAATGGGGAACTGGTGGATGTCGTAGATATAGATTTTCAGAAAGCTTTTGATAAAGTCCCACACAAGAGGTTAGTAATCAAAATTACAGCACATGGGATTCGGGAGGGGGGGTGGGGGGTATACTGGCCTGGACTGAGAACTGGTTAATGGACAGGAAATAGAGGGTAGGAATAAATGGGTCATTTTCAGGTTGGCAAGCTGTGACTAGTGGGGCACTGCAAAGAGAGACAGAGATAGAGAGAGGTGAGAGCAACAGAGAGAAGGAGAGAAACAGACAGAGAGAGGCAAAGATAGAGAGAGACAGAGATAGAGGAAGATGCAGAGACAAAGAGAGACAGAGAGAGAGAGCAAAATAGAGAGAGTTGGAGAGGCAGAGAGAGAAAGAGAGACAGACAGAGAGGGAGAGATGGTGTGAGAGAGACATAGAGTAATGTACAGAGGCAAAGAAATAAACAAGGGAGAGACAGAGAAAGAGGGAGAGTAGGGAGAGAGAGAGAGAGAGACATAAACAGAGAGGGAGGGAGGGAGATACAGAGAAACAGAGAGGGAGAGACAGATATTGAGACAGAGAGAGAGAGAGAGAGAGAAAAACAGAGATAGAGGGAGAGAGAGAGGCAAAGTGAGAGGGAGACAGAGGGAGAGACAGAGACAGAGAGAGACAGTGACAGTTGGATAGGGAAAGAAAGTGACACAGAGGAGAGAGGGGGAGAGAGAGAAAAAAGGGAGAGACAGAGGGAGAGGGAGAGAGAAACATAGGAGGGAGAGAGAGAGAAAGGCAGAGAGGGAAAGAAAGAGAGACAAAGAGAGGGAGTGTGAGAGAGAAAGAAAGACCAGTGAGAATTAAAGAAGGAAAGTACTGGAGGACTGCTAACGTTGTACCATTGAATAAAAAGGGGGAAAGGGATAGACTGAGTAATTACAGGCCACTCAGCCTAACTTCAGTGTTGGGCAAATGATTGGGATAAATTCTGATAAACAGTAGTAATGGTCATTTAGAAAGGTGCAGATTGATCAAGAACAGTCAGCATGGATTAGTTAAGAGAAGATCGTGTCAGACTAGCTTGACTATATTTTTTTGTGGGGGTAACAGGGAGGGTCGATGAGGGGAGCAGCTCATCACCACCTTCTCAGGGAAATTAGGCAATAAATGCTGGTCTTGTCAGTGCTGCCCAGATCCCGGGAATGAATTTAATACAGTGTCAGCGCCTGTACACATACCGTACACAATGGGTACAAGGGAATGATTCACTCCTGTCTGGTACTGTGTGTCTCAGTGTCTCCATGTCTGTGTCTCTGTCATGTTTAAAGCACTAACACTACATTAGTGAGGAATCAGTCTCTGAAATAAATGTCCCAGTGTTGCGGTAACATAAAATGGCCACCGTAAACAGACCGTAAATGGCTGACTGATGTTTGTGGATATCCACAGATGTTCTGAGAGCAGAGGGAGAGAGAGAGACAGACAGAGAGACGAAGTGGCAGACACAGACCGAGAATGAATTGAGACTATGTTTAGATTTTTAGACTGTGCCCACAAATTGCAGACTACGCAGCCAGTGGGAATAGTTTCTCTATGTCTACCACTTCAGTTTCCCTTAATATTCTGAAAACTTACCTCAGATCACCACTTAATCTTCTAAATTCCAGAGATACAGAGTAAAGCTCCAGCTACACTGTCCACGTAAACACTTCCAAGCTAAGCGCAGTGTGGGGTTAGACACTGAGTAAATTTCCCTCTGCACTGTCCCATCACACACTCCCAGGACAGGAACATCATGGGATAGATACAGAGTGAATCTCGCTCTACGCTGTCCGAAACAGAGAGAGGGTGAGAGGGAAAGAGAGAAGGAGAGACACAGACCGACAGGGTGACTGAGAGTGAAAGAAGGATATTTAACATCGGACGATGAGGAGGCAATTTAATCCCCCAACCCTGTTCCAGCATTCAGTGAGATCAGGGCTGATCTGTGATCTAACTAACACCATATATCCCCCCTTATCTCTTAATACCTTTGGTTAACAAGAATCTATCAATCACAGATTTAAAAATTAACAAGTAAGCCAGCATGAATCCCTGTTTGCAGAAGAGAGTTCCAAAATCGGAAAGAAATACAAAGGAATGATTGGACAGGCTGAAGTTATTTATTTTTTGCAACAGAGGTGGATGAGGGGAGATTGAGGAGTATAAAATTATGAGGGGCCTCGATAGAGTGGATAGGAAGGACCTATTTCCTTTCGCTCAGAGGTCCAGAAGCGGGGACATAGATTTCAAAATGTCGACAATCATGAGGATGTGATGGCTCCCGCAGTGGAATAGTTTGCTGGTTGCTAAGAATGGAGGATATTCCCTCTGGATATCTCCTGATTTTCCTCTCTCCGTACCTATCTCTTATAGGATTGTGCACGCAGCAGTGAAGGATTATATCAAATTAATACATCTTATATTCTCCCTTTCAATCCACCCCAACAATCTCTCCCTCTCAACCTTGTCCCTCTCTGAAGCCCTCTCTCTGTCTGCATATCTAACCCTCTCTCCCTCTGTCTCTCTCCTCGTGTCAGAGATAGCAGGAGGGAGAGACGGACAGTGGAAGACAGAGAGAGAATGTTGAAGGAACTGTACTCTGTTCCTAAGCTGTGCTGAAACTGCTCTGGGAGTGTTTGCTGGGCTACATTAATCGGCCGTGTACAGTCCTGTATCATGCTCTGAAGAAGCGGAGCATGTTCAGTACAGAACGGGTCAAAGGGATCGAGTCACTTCTGTCTGCTACTGGAAAGAGAGACTGACTACAACATCAAGGCAGCGTTTGACCTAGTGGAGCATCGAGGATCCCGAGAAAAACTGAAGTCAGTGGGAATCCGCTGGTTGGAGTCATACCGAGCACAAAGGAAGGTGGTTGTAGTTGTTGGAGGTCGATCATCTCAGTCCCAGGGCATCACTGCAGGAGTTCATCAGGGTAGTGTCCTAGGTCCAACCATCTTCAGCTGCTGCTATCATCAATGACCTGCTGTCCATCATAAGGTCAGAAGTAGGGATGCTCACTGATGATTGCACAGTGTCCAGTTCCATTTGCAACCCCTCAGATAATGAAATCCCAGCAGGAAATGCTCAAAATACTGAGCACGTCCGGCAGCATCTGCGGAGAGAGAAACAGAGTTAATGATTCAGCTCAATGGTTTCCAGATTTCCAGCATCCACAGTATTTTGCCTCAGATAATGAGTCAATCCATAACCACACGCACCAGGAACCAGACAACATTCAGGCTTGGGCGACCAGTGACAAGTAACATTCACGTCACGCAAGTACCAGGCAATGACCATCTGCAACAAGTGAGAATCCAACCACCTACCCTTGGCATTCAATGCATTATCCCATCGCTGAATCCCCCAGCATCAACATCCTGGTGAAACATCGACATCAAACTTAACTGAACGAAACACAGCAATAGTTTCTTCACCCAGTGGCTGGTGGGTGTCTGGAACTCACTGCCTGAAAGGATTAGTATAAAATGGCTGGTCGATGGTCGGCACAGACTGGGTGGGCCGAAGGGCCTGTTTCAGTGCTGTATCTCTCTGGGACTCGAAAGTATGGTAGAGTCCGAAACCCTCATCACATTTAAAAGCATCTCTTGTATATGTACTTGAAGGAATAACTTTTCCATATTTAAAGTGGGTAAGGAATAACTCTCCTCGCCTGCACTGCACCATCGAACAATCTCAGAGAAGGTACAACACGGGTTAGATACAGAGTACAGCTCCGTTTAAACATTCCCTGGAGTGTCGGATTAACCCGAGACACTCATTGTGCCCGGCTCAGCGTCAAGACTCACCTTGTTCAGTCACTGAGACACTCCTGTATCACTTGCCTTAATGTATGCAGATGCCGGGTTTGGGAGCAGTACAGGCACACGGGATTAGGACGACTGCTCATGTGGGGGGTAAGAATCATTAATCCCTCAGAGAATCAGAAAAGACCAGTGAGACTCAGAAAAGTAAACCTGTGTTGAATTTGAGAGTCTTGCATTGTGGGATACTTTAGTATTTGGTGAGAATGTTGTCCCAGACAAATTTTGACCCAGTGGGATGAATAGATACTATATGACTTTATTACAACAGTAAGGTACAGTGTGTACTGTAAATATGAACTGAAATAACAATGAAACTGATCAATTTTAAGCTGAATACCATGACTACAGTTATACCTGCTGTCCTGTGGGAATGTACATAAGACTCGATGGGATGAAGTAAAAGCGGACACTGTTGAAATTGAGTGTTTGATCTTTGTGGGAACACAAGGGTTAAGTGAGTTAAAAATATTAAGTGGTAAATTCACTTGTACAAGTAAACATTCAACAGAAATGGATCTGGAATGTCCTATGTGCTGCATTCCTAAGACAAGATGTGGACAGTAAATGACCAAAGGACTGGAATTACAAAAAGGCTGGATACAGAGAATAAAATGCAGTCTTTTAATGACAGGAAATTAGGTACAGGTGAGGCTTGGAATGTAGAAGCAAATGCAATGTGTGTGTGGGGTAGTCCAGGCAGTATAGGAAAAGATATTGATCACACACAGGGATTGATCATGCAGGGAAAGACCCTAACACTGAGCCCAGTGACATGGTGCACGAGGGGAGAGTGAGGGTCAGTCCTGGATATAAGGGGTCCCTTTCCTTTATCTGACACTGCAGCCCAGATAGCTGGGCCAGCTATTGGAAGCAGATCCCTCCTGAACGACTGATCATCGATCAGTGGGAACCTGCGGAGATTAAAGACACAGACAATGTTTTTCCAGGAATATACATTGGGATTTTAGAGTTATTTTACTGGAATTCTATACAAATTCTATGTGTAATCTTGAACCTTGTAGTGCATGTGTAATGTTTAATTTCTGAAAGCCATACAGTGTAAATCTTAAGGTACTCCAACAAACTCAAGATTATTGGCATTTATTACCTTATCGGGTCGAATCTGTAGTTAAGCTGGACAAGACATGTGAATAATTGCTTTTAAGTTGTTTGTCCTACCGTACTAGTGTAAATCGATTTGCAGCATCCCATCATATAATATACACTGCTCTCTATATTGTCTGAATACAGACATAGAATATCCACAAAATTTGCTATTCATTCCGGGGCAGACAGGTGAAGTGTTTATTTTGACTGTGATTTTGCTCGACCCCTATTTATAACCAACATGGTGGGAGAGAGAGATAGACAGAGAGAGAGGGACAGAGGTAGAGTAACAGAGAGATAGAAAAGGAGAGAGAATAAAGAGATAGTGAGGGATAGAGACAGAAGCAGAGAGATAGAAAGTGCCAGGAAACCCTGAGACACTTTAGAAGCAGGGGGACGAGGAGACAGGCTGTGTGGGGACCCTGGGGTAACTTTATAGATAGACAGGGTAGATGCAGGTATGATGTTTCTCTGGTTGAGGAGTCTAGAAGCAGGGGACACAATTTCAAAATAAGGGGGAAGCCACTTGGGGCAGAGATGAGGAGAAATTTCATTACTCAGAGGGTTGTGAATCATTGGAATTCTCCATCCCAGAAGGTTGTGGGAGCTCAATCATTGAGTATGTTTAAAGCAGAGATTTGACAGATTTCTAAATACCAATGACTTAAAGGGATATGAGGATAATGTGGGGAAAAGGCATTGAAGTGGATGATCAGCCATGATAGTATTGAATGGCGGAACAGGCTCGATGGGCCGAATTGTCTACTCCTGTTACTATATTCCCAAGCTGCTGAAATAGTTTCTCCCAAACTACACCATCAGTTCCCCTGAATATCTCAACAAACTTGATCAAATCACCCTGATCCTCCTAAATTCCAGGGAACACATCCCTAAGTTTGTGTAATATAGCCACGTAATTTAACCCTTGGAGTCCAGTTATCATACTGGTAAATCTACGCTGCACTCAAATGGACATGGACCCCCACCCCCCACCTCCACCGCCCCCCCCCCCACCCCACACTCCGCGCCACAAGTCTCTTTGGACGTCCAGTGTTTCCAGTTTTTCACCATTTATAAAGTACTCTGTTCTAGTTTTCGTTGCCTAGTTTTGTGTCATTGGCAAACTTGGGTATGCGGCATTCTACCACATCATCTTAAATAGTTTATAAATACAGCAAAACCGAGACACACACGGGCTTTGCACAAGGAGACAGGAATGAATTATTCCATCCTAGATGTTTTTTAATTCCAGATTTATGTTTCTTTGTCAGAAAAAACATAATTCAAATTCACAACAGCCCAGCGTGGGATTTGAAATCCTGATTTTTCAACCATCAGCTCAGGCCTTCAAATTAAAACCCATAAAAAAAGATTAATTTTCCTAGTGATATTGTCTGACTGTCTCAGGTTTTGCATATTGTTCCCTTCTCCTCTTCTTCCATGTTTCTCAAGTCTTTGAAGTTTGTCAGACATTGGTAAACTACTTCATGTGGTGTTCTGTAAATACCTTCAATTCAGTGCATCTGTAAGGGACACAATTCAAATTCTCACCTTATTGCATCAACCAAAACCTGCAGGACCATTCAAACACCCCTATTTTCTGTCTCTGCAAAGATAGCTCACACTTCCACAATGCAGGAATGTCTGAATGGAAATAGCCTTTGACACATTTCCCAGCACGTTTACAAACACTTTTCAGGATGAAGCGACATTCAACTGAATGCCATGATCTGTTTCTCTGTCAATTTTAAAGCACTAACCTTACATTAGTGAGGAGTCAGTCGCTGAAATAAATGTCCCAGTGCTGTGGTAACATAAAATCGCCACTGAAAATGAACCTAAAATGGCTGACTGACGTTCTGAGCGAGGCGGGAAAGAGATACAGACAGACAGAAAGAGACACAAAGAGGGAGACACAGAAGGAGAGTGTGTCTCAGACACAGAGAGTGATAGCAGGATATTTGTCAGAGGACAGAGGAAGAGAAGGTGGCCATTTAGCCCCTCAACCCTGTTCTGTCATTCAAAGAGATCATGGTTGATCTGTGATCTAACTCCATGTACCCGTCTTTGCCCCATATCACTTAATACCTTTTGTTAGCAAAAATCTATCAAACTCAGATTTAAAAATTAACAAGTGTCTCAGGATCAATTGCTGTTTGTGGAAGAGAGTTCCAAACTGATACCACACCTGGTGTGTTGAAGTGTTTCTTCAATTCACTCCTGAATGGTTTTACACTATGTTTAGATTTTTAGACTATGTCCACAACTTCTAGTTTCTGGAGCCAGTGGGAATAGTTTCTCTCTGTCTCCCCGATCAGGTTCCTTTAATATTCTGAAAAGATTCATCAAATCACCCTTAATCTTCTAAATTTCAGGGATACAGAGTAAAGCTCCATTTACACTGTCCCATTCAACACTCGCAAGCCAAGCACAGTGTGGGGTTAGACACAGAGTAAATTTCCCTCTGCACTGTCCCATCACACACTCCCAGGGCAGCGGCAGCATGGGGTTAGATACAGAGTAAAGACAGGGCCTATTGTATTATAAACAGAGAAATGGTCTTGTGCCGTACAAACTGAGACCAGGTGAAATGCAGCATAAGCAGAGACACGCACAGAAATACAGACATTGATACACACACAAACCGACTCACAGAGACTCCACAATCTGCACATCAGTAAAAATCAACCAACAGAACTTTCATAAAATATTCCCATGTTCTGTCCAATCCTGTGTTGTGCGTTTTATGTTCTTGTGTGTTCCATTTCACCAGACTGCCTCGATCCTCCTGAAGTCTGCTACTAGTCCCTTCCCTGTTTATTACATCGCAGATGTCACAAACAATGGCAAACATTGACGTTATGCCATGTAAACATAAGTCCAAGTCATTATATATATCAAAAAGAGCAGTGGTCCTCATGTAAACCTCCACTGTATACCTCCCTCCAGTCTGAAACAACCATTGTCCACTCTCTCAGCCAATGTCATATCCACTCAGCCAATGCCCCTTTCATCCATGGAGCACCAATATTGCTAACTGGTCAATTAGCAGGCACCATTAAGTCCTCCCCATGAGGACCCTGGTCCCAGACCTCTCTGTTTCCACTCTCCCATCAACATTCCCCAGACAGGAACAGCATGGATTAGATACAGAGTAATGCTCCTTCCACACTGTCCCATCCAACAGTCCCAGGGGCAGGAACATCATGGGGTGGATACAGAGTGAATCTCACTCTACACTGTCCGAAGCAGACACAGTGAGAGACAGAAAGAGAGAAACAGACTGAAAGGGTGACTGAGAGTGAAAGAAGGATATTTAACATTGGACATAGGAAGAGGAGGAGGCAATGTAACTCCTCGACCCTGTTCCAGCATTCAGTGAGATCAGGGCTGATCTTTAATCTAATTAATACCATCTATCCCATATTTGCCCCTTATCTCTTAATGCCTTTGGTTAACAAAAGTCTATCAATCTCAGAGTTAAAAATTTACAAGTGTTTCAGCATCAATTGCTGTTTGTGGAAGAGAGTTCCAAACTGATACCACACCTGGTGTGTTGAAGTGTTTCTTCATTTCGCTCCTGAAAGGTTTTGAGACTACGTTCAGATTTTTAGACTATGCCCACAAGTTCCTGACTCTGCAGCTATTGTGAACAGTTACTCTCTGTCTACCCTCTGTCTCCTTGTCTGCACTGCGCCATCGACCAATCTCAGAGAAGGTACAGCACGGGTAAGATGCAGAGTACAGTTCAGTTTAAACATTCCCTGGAGTGTCGGATTAACCCGGGGCCCTCACTGTGCCCGGCTCAGCCTCAAGACTGAAAGAAGCGATAGTGCGAGGGAGGTATCAGCTGGGAAGGTGAGTTTCAGCTTAAGATAAATTACCTTTCGTTTCGGTGGACCAGGGGACGGTTGGGTAAGTAAACCGAAATATATTTGGGCAGTGTAAAATGACTTACCTTTGTTGCAGCAGCTTTTTCTGAAAGCAGCGATAGTGCGAGCGAGGTATCAGCTGGGAAGGTGAGTTTCAGCTTAAGATAAATTACCTTTCGTTTCGGTGGACCAGGGGACGGTTGGGTAAGTAAACCGAAATATATTTGGGCAGTGGCTAAACCCAAAACACTACAAGTGTAGTGTCTCCCACCCATCCTCCTCCTCGAACCAAAAAAAAGACTCTTTTTTGAAGGGTTTGGTAAGGTAAGGTTTTCCGTTTTTTTATTTAATCTCTGTTGTCAATTTAGTGCGGAGAGAATGGAGTTGCATGCTCCTCTTGCAGGATGTGGGAGGTGAGGATCGCCACTTGTGTCCCTGCTGACTTCACCTGTGAGAAGTGCTCCCAACTCCAGCTCCTCGCAGACCACGTTAGGGAACTGGATCTGGAGGAACTTCGGATCATTCAGGATGCTGAGGGGGTGATAGCGAGTAGTTATAGGGAAGTAGTGACACCTAAGTTACAGGATAAAGGTAGCTGGATGACCGTCAGGGGAGGGAAAGGGAATAGGCGCACAGTGCAGGGATTCCCTGTGTCCGTTCCCTCAATAATACGTATACCGTTTTGGAAACGGTTGGGGTGACGACCTACAAGATGAAAGCCACAGTGGCCAGGTCTCTGGCACTGAGCCTGGCTCAGTGGCTCAGGAGGGAAGGGGGAGAATAGGAGAGCGATTGTGATAGGAGATTCAATGGTTAGAGGAACAGAAAGGAGCTTCTGTGGTCGTGAACGAGGCTCCCGGATGGTATGTTGCCTTCCGGGTGCCAGGGTCAGGGATGTCTCGGATCGAGTCTATAGAATTCTTAAGGGGGAGGGGGAGCAGCCAGAGGTCGTGGTACATATCAGTACCAATGACACAGCTAGAAAAGGGATGAGGAGCAGAAAAGCGAATATCGGGAGTTAGGATGGAAGCTGAAAGGCAGGACGAGCAGAGTAGTATTCTCAGGAGTGTTCCCGGTGCCACGTGCTAGTGAGGCTAGAAACAGGGAGCGAGTGCAGCTGAACACGTGGCTACAGAACTGGTGTAGGAGGGAGGGATTCAGATAAGTGGATCATTGGGATGCCTTCTGGGGAAGTAGGGACCTGTACAGGAAGGACGGGTTGCATCTGAACTGGAGGGGCACCAATATCCTGGGTGGGAGGTTTGCTAGTGCTCTTCGGGAGGGTTTAAACTAGTTTGGCAGGGGGATGGGAACCGGAGCTACGGATCAGTGGATGGGGTAGCTGTTGAACAGGCAGATACAGAGTGCAGAGAGTCGGTGAGGAAGGTTAGACAGTTGACAGGGCAAAGTTGCAGCCAGTATGATGGGTTGAAGTGTGTCTATTTTAACGCAAGAAGTGTCAGGAATAAGGGTGATAAACTTAGAGCATGGATCAGTACTTGGAGCTACGATGTTGTGGCCATTACGGAGACGTGGATATCACAGGGGCAGGAATGGATGTTGGATGTTCCAGGGTTCAGATGTTTCGAAAGGAATAGGGAGGGGGGTAAAAGATGTGGGGGAGTGGCATTGCTAATCAGGGATAGTATCACAGCTGCAGAAAGGGAGGTCATCGAGGAGGGTTTGTCTACTCATTCATTATGGGCGGACGTCAGAAAAAGGAAAGGAGCAGTCACTTTGTTGGGAGTTTTCTATAGACCCCCCAATAGCAACAGAGACATGGAGGAACAGATTGGGAGGCAGATTTTGGAAAGGTGCAGAAGTAACAGGGTTGTTGTCATGGGTGACTTCAACTTCCCTACTATTGATTGGAACCTCCTTAGTGTAAATAGTTTGGATGGAGCAAATTTGGTCAGGTGTGTCCAGGAAGGTTTCCTGACTCAATATGTAGATCGGCCGACTAGAGGGGAGACTATTTTCGACTTGGTGCTTGGCAACGAACCAGGCCAGGTGGCAGATCTCTCGGTGGGAGAGCATTTCGTTGATTGTGATCACAACTCCCTGACCTTTACAATAGTCATGGAGAGGGATATGAGCAGACGGGATGGGAAAATATTTAATTGGGGGAGGAGGAATTACAATGCTATTAGGCAGGAACTGGGGAGCATAAATTGGGAACAGATGTTCTCAGGGAAATTCACGACAGAAATGTGGAGGGTGTTTAGGGAGCACATGCTGCGACTGCTGAATAGGTTTGTGCCGATGAGGCACGGAAGGGATGGTAGGCTGAAGGAACCTTGGATAACAAGAGATGTGGAACAGCTAGTCAAGAAGAAGAAGGAAGCTTACTTCCGGTTGAGGCAGCAAGGGTCAGACAGGGCTCTAGAGGGTTACAAGGTAGCCAGGAAGGAACTGAAGAATGTACTTAGGAAAGCTAGAAGGGGACATGAAAAAGTCTTGGCGGTTTGGATTAAGGAAAATCCCAAGGCGTTAACACTTATGTGAGGAACAAGAGGATGGCCAGAGTGAGGGTAGGGCCGATCAGGGATAATGGAGGGAACTTGTGCCTGGGGTCGGAGGAGGTAGAAGAGGTCCTAAATGAATACTTTGCTTCTGTATTCACTAGTGAGAGGAACTTGGTCGTTTGCGAGGACAGCGTGGAACAGGCTGATATGCTTGAACAGGTTGAGGTTAAGAGGGAGGATTTGCTGGAGATTTTGAATGATATGAGGAGAGATAAGTCCCCGGGGCCAGACGGGATATACCCAAGGATATTACGGGAAGCGAGGGAAGAGACTGCTGCGCCTTTGGCGATGATCTTTGCATCCTCACTGTCCACTGGAGTAGTACAGGATGATTGGAGGGAGGCAAATGTTATTCCCTTCTTAAGAAAGGGAATAGGGAAAACCCTGGGAATTATAGACCAGTCAGTCTTACATCATTAGTGGGCAAATTATTGGAGAGGATTCTGAGAGGACAGGATTTATGATTACTTGGAAAAGCATGGTTTGGTTAGAGACAGTCAGCATGGCTTTGTGAGGGGCAGGTCATGCCTCACAACCCTTATTGAATTCTTTGAAGATGTGACAAAACACATTGATGAAGGAAGAGCAGTGGATGTGGTGTATATGGGTTTTAGCAAGGCGTTTGATATGGTTCCCTATGGTAGCTCATTCAGAAAGTAAGAAGGCATGGGTACAGGGAAAGTTGGCTGTCTGGATACAAAATCGGCTGGCCCATAGAAGTCAGAGGGTGGTAGTAGATGGAAAGTATTCAGCATGGAGCTCGGTGACCAGTGGTGTTCCACAAGGATCTGTTCCGGGACCTCTGCTCTTTGTGAATTTTATAAATGACTTGAATGAGGAAGTGGAAGTCTGGATTCGCAAGTTTGCCGATGACACAAAGGTTGCAGGAGTTGTGGATAGTGTGGAAGGCTGTTGTAGGTTGCAACGGGACATTGACAGGATGCAGAGCTGGGCTGAGAAGGGACAGATGGAGTTCAACCTGGAAAAGTGTGAAGTGATTCATTCTGGAAGGTCAAATTTGGAATGCGGAATACAGGCTTAAAGACAAGATTCTTGGTAGTGTGGAGGAACAGAGGGATCTTGGGGTCCATGTCCATAGATCGCTCAAAATTACCACTCAAGTTGATAGGGTGTTAAGACGGTGTATGGTGTGTTGGCTTTCATTAACAGGAGGATAGAGTTTAAGAGCTGCGAGGTTATGCTGCAGCTCTATAAGGCCCTGGTTTGACCACACTTGGAATATTGTGTTCAGTTCTGGTCGCCTCATTATCGGAAGGATGTGGAAGCTTTAGAGAGGTGCAGAGGAGATTTACCAGGATGCTGCCTGGACTGGACAGCATGCCCTACGAAGAATGATTGAGGGAGCTAGGGCCTTTTCTCGTTGGAGCGAAGAAGAATGAGAGATGACTTGATAGAGGGGTATAAGATGATGAGAGGCATAGATAGAGTGGATAGTCAGAGACTTTTTCGCAGGGTGGAAAGGGCTATCACCATGGACATAGGTTTAAGGTGATTGGAGGAAGGTTTCGGGGAGATGTCAGAGGTAGGTTCTTTACACAGAGAGTGGTGGGTGCATGGAATGCACTGCCAGCGGTAGTAGTGGAATCAGGTTCATTAGGGGCATTTAAGAGACTCTTGGATAGGTACATGGATGATAGTAGAATGAAGGGTAGGTAGTTACTTAGATCTTAGAGTAGGTTAAAGGTTCGGTACAAACATCGTGGGCCGAAGGGCCTGTACTGTGCTGTACTGTTCTATGTTCTATGTTAAATGCATTGGAAAGGCGCCCGCTGCTATGACCATACTGACAAAGAGAGTGTAGGAGAATGGTGCAATGACACGGAACACAAATACCCGAGTGCATCAAGCCTGTATCCTCAGGACCTTGCTGCACGGCAGCGAAGCCTGGACAACTTATGTCAGCCAAGAGCGATGTAATCTCAATTCTATCTCATTCATCTTCGCTGCCTCCGGAGAATCCTTGGCATCAGGTGGGAGGACCGTATCTCCAACACAGAAGTCCTCGAGAGGCGGCCAACATCCCCAGCATATACACTCTACTGAGTAAGCGGTGCTTGAGATAGTTTTGCCATGTGAGCCGCATGGAAGATGGCAGGATGCCCGAAGACACATTGTACAGCAAGCTCGTCACTGGTATCAGACCCACCGTCCGTCCATGTCTCCGCTTTCAAGACGCCTACAAAACGTGACATGAAGTCCTGTGACATTGATCACAAGTCGTGGGAGTCAGTTGCCAGCGGTCGCCAGAGCTGGCGGACAGCCATAAAGGCGGGTCTAAAGTGTTTGCGAGTGGAAGAGATTGAGCCGTTGGCAGGAAAAAGACAGAAGGGCAAGGTTGGAGCCAAATGTGTAACAGCCCCGACAACCAATTTTATCTGCAGCACCCGTGGAAGAGTCTGTCTGTCTGGAATTGTACTCTATAGCCACTCCAGGCGCTGCTTCACAATCCACTGACCACCTCCAGGTGCTTATCCATTGTGTCTCGAGATAAGGAGACCAAAGAAAGAAAGAAGAAAGGATCACTCTACACTTGCTCACATTATATTCCATCTGCCATGTCCTTGCACATTCACTAAGCCTGTACAAATACCCCTAAAGCCTCCTTGCATCCTGCTCACAACTTAATTTCCCACCTAGTTTTGAGTCTCTCTCTCTCATTCTCCCCGGTGAACAGCCCTCCCCACCCCCACCCCCGCCTCCCACCCGTGTTATTCCAACCTCCATCACTTTCCTGGGTGTGGTTCCGAATCCAGGCAATCTTTAATTCACTTTAATTCCTGGTCTGTTTAAGCCACTGGAATTGCATCAACTGGCTCCCAGAAACCCGGCACCTGTAACTCGTGTCTGGCCAAACACATGGCCGGGTGCAGTGCAACGACCTCCAGAGGCTAACTGGCATTATGAGCCTTTAACGCACAGGAAGATCCCAACACCAGACACATCCCTCTCTGCGGAAAGGTGTTTCACCTGTTCTCCCCATTGGCTTAGGAAATCAAACAGAGGGAGACACACACCATCACACACACACATTGACTGGCACAGGGACGAGAGGAGGCCATTCATTCCTTTGATCCTGTCACACCCTTTTAGTTTTGGTGACTGCAGCTTGACTGTAGCGGAGGTGCGAGAGTGAGCTAACAGCTGGGGAAGTTACTTTCAGTGGGAAGTTTAGAAGTTAATTCCCTTTTGTTTTCGGAGGACCAGGGGACTGCTGGGTAAGTAAAAACTATATATTTGGGTGGTGTAAAATCTCTTTCTTTTAGTTTTTAGTGACTGCGGCTTGACTGTCGCGGAGGTGCGAGAGCGAGCTAACAGCTGGGAAGTCAATTTCAGTGGAAGTTCAGAAGTTAATTCCCTTTTGTTTTCGGAGGACCAGGGGACTGCTGGGGTAAGTAAAAACTATATATTTGGGTGGTGGCTGTGGACACTACACTTGTAGTGTCTCCCACCCTCCTCCTCCAACAAAAAAAAAAGGACTCTGTTGTGTTGATAAGGTAAGCTTTTTATTTAGGAAGTTCTATCCGTTGGATTGCTAACCTAACAAGTTCTGACATTTTTTTTTTGGTTTTCAGTAGATTTTGTTGGGAATTTAGAATAGAGGAATGGAAGTTAAGGCAGTTGTATGTTCCTCCTGTAGAATGTGGGAGGTAAGGGTCGCCAAGAGTGTCCCTGCTGACTGCATCTGCGGGAAGTGCACCCAACGCCAGCCGCTCGAGAACCGCGTTAGGGGAACGGGGAGCTGGAGCTGTATGAACTTCGGTATCATTCGGGAGGCGCGGAGGGGGTTATTGAGAGGAATTATGGGGAGGTAGTCACACCTCAGGTTAAAAGACGTTGGTAGATTGGGTTACCGTCAGGGGAAGGGAGAGGGAAACCAGCAGGCAGTGCAGGGATTCCCTGTGGCCGTTTCCCTCAACAACAGGTATACTGTTTTGGATACTGTTGCGGGGGACGACTTACCAGGGGTAAGCAATAGGGTACAGGTATCTGGCACAGAGTCTGTCCCTGTTGCTCAGAAGGGAAAAGGGGAGGAGGAGCAGAGCATTATTCATTGGGGACTCCATAGTTAGGGGAACAGATAGGAGGTTCTGTGGGAACGAGAGAGAGACTCACGGTTGGTATGTTGCCTCCCAGGTGCCAGGGTTTGTGATGTCTTGGATCGTGTTTTTTGGGATCCTTAAGGGGGAGGGGGAGCAGCCCCTAGTCGTGGTCCACATAGGCACCAACGACATAGGTAGGAAGAGGAGATGGGCATTTTAAGACAGAAATTCAGGGAGCTAGGGTGGAAGCTTAGAGCGAGAAACAAACCAGATTTGTTATATCTGGGTTCTTGCCGTGCCACGTGATAGCGAAGCGAGGAATAGGGAGACAGGAGAAGTTGAACCACGTGGCTGCAGGGATGGTGCAGGAGGGATGGTGTTGGTTTCCTGGACAACTGGGGCTCTTTCTGGGGTAGGTGGGACCTCTACAAACAGGATGGTCTTCACCTGAACCAGAGGGGTACCAATATCCTGGAGGGGGGGGGGAGATTTGCTAGTGCTCTTCGGGGGGGTTTAAACTAATTCAGCAGGGGGATGGGAACCTAAATTGTAGTGCCAGTGTACAGGATGTTGAGAGTAGTGAGGTCAGGGATAAGGTTACAAGGACGCAAGAGGGCACTGAGGCAAGCAAGAACCTGGTTTAAAGTGTGTCTACTTCAAACGCCAGGAGCATCCGGAATAAGGTGGGTGAGCTTGCAGCATGGGTTGGTACCTGGGATCTCGATGTAGGTGGCCATTTCGGAGACGTGGGTAGAGCAGGGGCAGGAATGGATGTTGCAGGTTCCGGGATTTAGATTTTTCAGTAAGAACAGAGAAGATGGTTAAAAGAGGGGGGGCGGGGGTGTGGCATTGTTAATCATAGGAGAGTATTACACTGAGAATAATTCAACAAGTGCTACCCAATCGTGGAATCACATCGGAAGTTGGACAATGTGTTTTGAATTTTGCAAGCACGGGTTGTTTGGATATGTGCTGTACCTTACCCATTGCGAATAGCAGAAGGGACATGTTGTTTAATACGATCTGTCAGTCCTTGGGACTCTCTCTCTCTCTCTCCTCTCACTCTCTCTCTCTCTCTCTCTCTCTCTCTCTCTCTCTCTCTCTCTCTCTCTCTCTCTCTTCTCTCTCTCTCTCATCTCTCTCTCTCTCTCTCTCTCTCTCTCTCTCTCTCTCTCTTCTCTCTCTCTCATTTTTTTGTTATCCATACATTGGCACATTGTAGCTTTGCCTTTATCTGGGACAGAGAGAGGATCTGCCATTGTACAATACACACTGTAGAATTTTGTCATTCACCTTTTGGAACTATTGTGTTTTCTGGGCCAGAGACAGCAGGTTGCATATTTAAATGGAGTTTTGATATATGTTCATTCCCTCATTGCAGTAATTGCCATGTACTGGACAAGATAGAAAGAGGAGAGAGATCGAGAGAGGAAGCTGGTGTTGCTCATTGGAAATGGGGAGTTCTGAGTTGTTCATCCCGAATTGTGAACTGTCTGTTACCATGGCCCAGAAGAGGAGCTGGAACTGATCATTGAATTCGATGCTACGTTTCTTGTAGCAAAGGTATTATTCAGGCTGGAGGGCTAAATATTAACAAGAGAACGGCAGTTCCAGGCTAATTGATCTGAAACTTTAAATCATAAAAATAGAATCATAGAAAGTTTAACGCACAGAAAGAGGCCACTTGGCCCATCGTGTCTGTGCCAGCCAAAAACGATCCACCTATTCTAATCCCACCTTCCAGCATTTGGTTCGTAGACCCTGCAGATTACGGAACTTGATATGCATATCCAGACTCCTTTTGATTGAGTTGAGGTCTCTGCCTCCATTACCTTTTCAGGCAGCGAGTTCCAGACCCACATCAGCCTCCAGGTGAAAACATTTTGTCTCATCTCCCCATCTGATTATTTTGACAATCAATTTACATCTATCCCCCCCCAGTCACTGAAATCACTGCTGAGGAGAATAGAACCTTCACCTCTCACTCTATCCAGGCCCTCAACATTCTGTACATTTCAAACAGATCTGTTCAAGCAGAACAAACCCAGCCTATCCAATCTTTCTCATAGCTGCATTTTTCCTGTCCTGGCAACATCCTCGTAAATTCCCTTTGTACCCTCTCCCAGAGCAGTTACATCCTTTTTGGTTGTGACGTGACGAGAACTGCACACAGTACTCAAGTTGTGACCTAACTAATGAATTATACAGTTCAACATAACCTCCCTGCTCTTATATTCTATACCTCTGGCTAATAAAGGAAAGGATTCCATATGCCTTCTTACCACCTTATCGACCTGTCCTGCTACCTTCAGGGATCTGTGGACATTCACTCCAAGGTCACTCACTGCCTCTGTAATTCTCAGATATTTCCCATTTAATTGTACATTCAGTTGTCTTGTTTGACCTCCCCAAATGCATCACCCTCACAATTCTCTGAGTTGAACTCCATTTGCCACTTTTCTGCCCATCTTACCAGATCAGCAATATCTTCCTGCAGCCAACAACTATACTCCTCGCTATCTACTACAAGGCCAATCTTTGTGTGTCTGCAAACTTCTTGATCATGCTCCTTACATTTTCATCCAAAACTTTAATGTAAACCACAAAAAGCAGGGGACTCTGGCTTACAGAAGGCCACTGGAAACATCCCTCCATTCGCTAAAGCACCCATCAACAATTACCCTTTGTGTCCCGCCACTGAGACACTTCTGTATCCACATTGCTGCATTTCCTTTGATCCCATGGGATTTTAATTTCCTAACCAGTCTGTCCTGTGGGACCTTCGCAAAAGCCTTGCTAACATTCTTGTAGACCACATCAACTGCACTACCCTCATCTATCTTTCTTGTTATTTCTTCAAAAAAATCAATCAGGTTGGTCAAACAAGATCTTCCCTTAATGAATCAATGCTGACTATCCGTGATCAAGCTATGCCTTTCTAAGTGACAGTTTATCCTCTCTCTCAGAAAATATTCCAATTATTTGCCCACTACTGAGGTTATACCGACTGGCCTGTAATTAATCGGTCTATCCTTCGCTCCCTTTTTAAACGGAGGTACAATGTCAGCTGTTCTCCAATAGTCCAGTACCACACCTGTGTCCAGTGAGTACCCAAACTCCCTATCTCTGTCACTTCCGCCAGCCCCTACAACCCTTACTGTCTCTGAAACCTGCTGCAGCCCAAACAGTCCTCCCTATCCTGGTAACTTCCTCCAGCCCCTAAAACCCTCCAAGCTCGGTTCCCTCCTCAGCACCCCAATTCTCCCTATCTCTGTAACCTCCTCCAGCCGGGAAAACACTCCCTTTCTCTGTAACTTCCTCCAGACGAGACAACACTCCCTAGCTCAAACCTCCTCCAGCCCATATATACCTCGCTATCTCTGTCAGGTCCTCCAGTCCCCATAACTATCCCTATCTTGTCAAATCCACCAGCCCCTACAACCCTCCCTATCTCTGTGACCTCCACCAGCGCCCATAACTTCGCCCCCCCCCCACCCCGCTTATCTCTGTAACCACCTCCAGCCCCTACAACACTCCGGATCACTGTCACCTGCTGCAAACCAGTTAACCCTGCCTATCTCTGTAACCTACTCAGCCCCGACAACACTCCCTAACTCTGTTACGTCTTCCAGCCCATAGAAGAAACCCTATCTCTGTAATTTCCTCAAGCCCTTGCAACACTCCCTAGCTTTGTAATCTCCTCTAGCCCCTGCAGCCCTCCCAATCTGTGCAGCCTCTTACAATCCTCCCTATCTCCGTAACCTCGTCCAGCCCCTCCAACCCTCCCTATCTCTGGCACCTATTCAAGACCCAACAACGCTCACTATCGCTGTCACCTCCTCCAGAGCGACAACATTCCCTAACTCCATCAACTCCTCCAGCCCCTACAATCTTCCCTTTAAATGCAACCTCCTCCAACCTCTAAAACCATCCCGATCTCTGTAAACTCCTCCATTCTCTACATCCCTTCTTATCTCTCCAAATTCCACCAGCCCTACAGCACTCAATATCTCTGCAAGCTCCTCCACACCGGCAACCGTCCCTATCTCTGTAACGTCCTCCATCCCCTAGAAGCTTCCCTAAATCTGTCACCGCCTCCAGTGCCTACAATTCTCCTTATCACTGTACTCCCCTCCAGTGCATACAACCCTCCCGATCTCTCTAACATCCTGCAGCCCCTCCAAGCTCCCTATCTCTGTAAAATCCCCCAGCGCCCACAACACACCCTATCTCTGTAACCTCCTCCTGACATTCCAACACTCCCTATCTCTGTCAGCTACTCCAGCCCCTACAATCCTCTCTATATGTGTAACCACCTCCAGTTCAACAACCCTCCTTATCACTGAAAGCTCCTCCATCCCCTACAAACCACCCTATATCTGTAACCTCCTCCATCCCCTACAAACCTCCCTATCTCTGTAACCTCCTCCAGTCTCTACAACCCTCCCTATATCTGTAACCTCCTCCAGTCCCTACACACCTCCCTATCTCTGTAACCTCCTCCAGTCCCTACAACCCTCGCTATCGCTATTACTTCCACAGATCCTACAACCCTCCCTCTCTTTGTAACCTCCTCAGCCCCTACAACACTCCCGAGCGCTGTAAACTCCTCCTGCCCCTACACTCCTCCGTATAACTGCCAAACCTTCCAGCCCCTATATCGATCCCTATCTCTGTAATTCCCTACAGCCCCTAGAACACCCCCCCCCCCACGATGTCTGCAACCTCCTCCAGCCCCTACAAATCTCCCGATCTCTGTAACCTCCTCCACCACGACAACCCTCCCAATCTCTGTAACCTCCTTCATCCCCTACAATCCTCCCTATCTCTGTTACCTCTTCAGCCCACAACACTCCCTACTCTATGACCTCCTGAATCCCCGACAACAGTCTGTATTTCTGTAACCTTCTCCCTATCTTTGTAACCTCTTCCAGCCCCTACAACCCTCCTTAGCCCTATTACTTCCTCAGCTCCTGCAACACTCCCTCTCTTTGTAACCTCCACAGCCCCTACAAACCTGCCTAGCTCTGTAACCACCTCCAGCCCCTAAAACCATCCATATCTCTGTAAACCCCTCGACCAGATACAACCCTTCGAATCTCTGTCATCTCCTCCAGCCCCTACAGCCTTCCCTATCTCTTCAACGTCCTCCAGCATCTACAAACCTGCCGATCTCTGTAACCTTCTCCACCAAGACTACCCTCTCGAACTCTGTAGCCTCCTCCACCAAGACAACCCTCCCTAACACTGTCAGCTACTCCAGGCTCGACAACCCTCCCGATCTCTGTAACCTCCTCCACCCCTACAACCTTCCCTGTCTCATGTTTCAGGTCAGTGATGAAGGTTCTGATGAGGAGTCACCGACTTGCAAAGTTCTCTCTCCACAGATGCTGCCAGACCTGCTGAGTATTTCCAGCATTCCCTGTTTTTATTTCACTTTACATCGATGCCCCCTTGTCTCTGACCTCTCTGGGAAGGTAAATAGGCCCATCACGTGCACTCTATCCAGGTCCCTCAAACCTTACGACATTTCATATATCACTTCACCTCAGACTTCCCTCTTCCAAGCACAACAGCCCCAGCCTATCCAATATTTCTTCACAGCAACATTTTTTACCAGACCTGCCAACAACTTCGTAAATTTGCTCTGTACCTTCTCTGGTGAAATTAAATCCTTTCTGTAATGTGGTGACCGTAACTGCACAAAGTACTCACGGTGTGGCTCAACCAAGGACTTATATCATAACAGCATAACCTCTCTCCTATTCTGCACCTCGGCTAACAAAGGAAACGTATTCCCGATGTCTTCTTAACTCAGTTAGCGATCTGCCCTGCTATCTTCATGGATCTATGAACATTCACTCCAAGGCCCCACACTTCTTCTGCACCTGGAAGAATTCTCCCATTAATTGTGAATTCCTCTGTCCAGCTCGACCTCCCCAAATTCATCACCTCATAAGGCACTGCGTTGAATACCATTTGCCACTGTTGTGCCCACCTGACTGGTCCATTAACATCTTCCTGCAGTCTACAGCTATTCTGCTCTCTCTCAACCACACGGCCACTTTTTTGGTATCACCTGCAATCTTTTTGATTATGCCCACGACAGGGAATAAGTCTCCACTGACACGGTTATACCCCTGATCATTGCTATTTGTTGCACTCACCTTATATCAGCAGCATTGACTCTGATGCAAATAATGTGGTGGATAAAACACAATTATTTCAATGTCAATGATATTTTCTGAGTAAGACCTCTCTCGGGAATAAACCTGAAATCTGTACTCATACTGGATGGATGGCAATTATGAGAGGCGTCATTTACATTTTCCATATTATTGCATTGACCTTGTTCATTCCTGGCATTTCTATTGCAAATGAAACTGATCTGTCTGCAGTGGACACCGAATCCAGGGACAAAATCAATCCCGCTTCACTCTGTTCCTGCCTTTTCCCAGTTAAAATGTGAATTTTGAGTCTCTGATTCGGGACCATGTTCAGGGTTACAGCTCAGAACTGCTGTGAGTGATTTACGGGACAGACACTGTACACATCCATTGGTCCGTGTGTATCTCAGTTTTGCTGTATTTATTAACGATTTAAGATGATGGGGTAGAATGCCACATACACATGTTTACCAATGACATATTTCTACACGGACTTTGCACCTGTAGACAGGAGTGAAGCATTCCATCCTAGAGGTTATTCAATTTCAGATTTATGGGTTTTTTTATTTCTGATAACAACAGAATTCAAATTCACAACAGCCCAGTGTAGGATTTGAACTTTTTCAATCATCAGCTCAGGCCTTCAAATTAAAACCCATAAAAATAGATTCATTTTTCTACTGCTGTTGTCTGACCGTCTCAGGTTTTGTACATTGTTCCCTTTTCCTCTTCTTCCATGTGTCTGAAGTCTTTGAAGTTTGTCAGACATTGGTAAACTACTTCATGTGGTGTTCTGTAAATACCTTCAATTCTGTGCATCTGCAAGGGACACAATTCAAATTCTCACCTTATTGCAATAACCAAAACCTGCATGTCCATTCAAACACCCCGATTTCCTGTCTCTGCAAAGATAGCTCACACTTCCATAATGTCAGAATGTCTGAATGGAAACAGTTTTGACACATTTCCCAACATGTCTGCTGACACTTTTCAGGTTGAAGCTAAATTCAACTTACAGATTGCAAGCCCCAAATTGAATCTTGAAGAGAGAAGAAGGGACACAAATTAAATCCCAGGTCTCTCTGTCCCTGCACCCAATTTAACATTGTACCATTTAGTTTATATTGCTTCTCCTCAGCCTTCCTTCCAAAATGCATCATTTTACATTTCTCAGCATTAAAGTTAACCAGCCATATGTCTGACCATTTACCCAGGCTATGTCTATCCTCCTGAAGTCTACTACTTTCCCTTCCCTGTTTATTACATTGCAGATGGCACAATGTTGAAGTTATGTTCTGTAAACCCAAGTCCCAGTCATTCAAATATCAAACAGATCAGTCCGAATCCAAACCCCTGGGGAATATCCCTGTACCACAATGTACACTGTATGCAGTGAGTACAAAAGCAGGGAGGTTATGCTGAACATTTATCATGCTCTAATTAGGCCCCAACTGGAGAATTGTGTTCAGTTCTGGTCACCACACTTTTAGAAGGAGGCGAGGGTCCTTGAGAGGGTGCAGAGGAGATTTACCAGAATGGTTCCAGGGATGAGGGATTTTAGCTCCAAAGTTAGGTTGGAAAAGCTGGGTTTGGTCTCCTTGGAACAAAAGAGATTGAGGGGAGATTGAATAGAAGTGTATCAAATTATGTCAGGCATAGACACCGTCCTCCAGTCTGAAGCAACCATTCACCACTACTCTCTGTCTTCTGTCCCTTAACCAATGTTGTATCCACTCTGTCCCTGTCCCATTCATTCCATGAGCATTTATTTTGCTAACTAGTCAATTATGAGGCACCATTAAGACGTCCCCATGCGGAAATTGGTCCCAGAGCACAGAAAAAAAAACACACAGACAGGCAATGAGCATCTGCAACAAGAGAGAATCCAACACCTCCCCTTGGCATTCAAAGCATTATCCCATCGCTGAATCCTGCAGCATCAACATCCTGGGGAGACAGTGACCAGGAACTGAATTGAAGAAATCACATCAATACAGTGGCTACAGTGACTCACCCCTGACTCCCCAAAACCTTTCCACCACCTACAAGACACAAGTCAGGTGTGTGATGGTATCTCTCCACTTGCCTGGACGAGTGCAGGACCGACAATACTCCAAAGCTCGACACCATCCAGGACAAAGCAGCCCACTTGATTGGCACCCCATCCACAACTTTAAACTTTGATTAGATCACCCCTTAACCTTCTAAATTCCAGGGATACCGAGTAAAGCTCCATCTACACTGTCCCATCAAATGCTGCCAAGCTATTAGTTAGCTATTGAGTAAATCTCTGTCCTCTCCATTCTATCAAACATTCCCAGGGCAGGTACAGTGTGGGTATATACAGAGTAAAGCTGACTCGATATGTGCCTCTCTTTCCCAGATGGAGAGAGTAACAGTGAGAGAGACAGGGATAGATATAGAGAGAGTAAAACAGAGAGAGGGAAGGATAGCAATGGGGAGAGAGTACCAGTGAGAAAGAGGAAGAGATTAGGATGGAGAGTGTCGGTCAGTGTTCCTGCAACGCTGTATTCAGCACACTGGAAGATATGACACAGCGAAGATTGGGATTGAGAGGGGACAGAGGGAGATAGAGATAGAGAGAGAAGAGGAGAGATATAAACATGGAGAGAGTAGCAGAGTGGGGAACTCGCGATTGAGTGAGTAAGAGAGAGGGGAAGACGGAGATGGAGAGAGATTACCAGTAAGAGTAGCTTTCCACTTCTCTCTCCATGTATATCTCTCCCTTCCTCACTGTTACACTCTCTCCATCTTTATTTCTCCCTCTCTCCTAATCGTGCACACCCTATGCCTATTTTTTGCACCTCCGTGAACACAGGATTACATCAAACTATGATTATATTTGACATTTGCCCTTTCGATCTAACCTATCAACGTGACTGTCTCCAACATTCTCTCTGTGTCTGTGAACAGCGGGACCTTGGAGTGAATGTTCACTGATTCCTTTGCGTAACAGACAGGGAGAGACTGGGATTCAGAGGATAACAGACTGGCAGCGATTGGGATAGAGAGGGTAACAGAGAGGGAGCGATTGGCTTTCAGAGGATAATAAAGAGACTGGGATTCAGAGGGTAACAGGGAAGGAGAGACTGGGTTCAAAATGTAACAGAGGGAGAGACTGGGTTTCAGAGGGTAACAGGGAGGCAGAGACTGGGGTGCAGAGGGTAACAGAGAGGGAGAGACAGGGATTTACAGGGCAACAGAGAGAGACTGGGATTCAAAGGGCAACAGAGAGAGAGAGGCTGGGATTCAGAGGGTAACAGAGGTTAACAGAGAGGGAGTGACGAGGATTCAGAGGGTAACAGGGAAGGAGAGACTGGGATTCAAAGGGTAACAGGGAGGGAGAGACTGGGAATCAGAGGATAATAGAGAGGCAGAGACTGGGATTCAAAGAGTAACAGAGAGGGAGAGACTGGGATTCAGATGGAACAGAGCGGGAGATACAGAGAGAGAGAAGGGTAGAGGAAGAGCCAGTGATAGATGCAGAGACAGAGATAATGCCAGAGAGAGACAGAGAGAGAAGGAGAGAGAGAAGGAGTGACAGAGAGGGAAAGACAGGTGGAGGGAGAGAGAGAGAGACAGAGAGAGGGTCATAGATCGAAGAAGAGAGGGAGTGACAGGGAGGGAAAGACAGATGGAGGGACAGAGAGAGAAGGAGAGAGGGAGAGACAGATAGAAGGAGAGAGGGAGAGACAGAGAGGGAAAGACAGATGGAGGGACAGAGAGAGAGACAGAGACAGGAGAGAGAGGAAGTGATAGGGAGGGAAAGACAGATGGAGGGACAGAGAGAGAGAGACAGAGATAGAAGGAGAGAGAGAGGGAGTGAGAAAGAGGGAAATACAGATGAAGGGACACAGAGAGATGGAAGGAGAGAATGGGACAGATAGGAAGGGATACAGAAAGAGGGAGAGAAAGAGACAGACTGAGGGAAAGACAGTGGTAGAGAGAGCCAGAGAGGGAGGCACAGAGGGAGAGAGACAGGGATTGGGAGAGACAGGAATTGGGAGAGAGGCTGAGACAGAGAGAGAGAGAGAGATGCAAAAGTAGAGGAAGAGCCAGTGATAGATGGAGAGACGGAGATAATGACAGAGACAGAGATAGAAGGAGAGAGAGGGAGTGACAGAGAGGGAAAGACAGATGGAGAGACAGAATAGAGAGATGCAGAGATAGAAGGAGAGAGAGGGAGTGACAGGGAGGGAAGGACACATGGAGGGATAGAGAGAGAGAGACAGAGAGAGAAGGAGAGAGATGGAGTGACAGGGAGGGAAGGACAGATGGAGGGTTAGAGAGAGAGAGACAGAGATAGAAGGAGAGAGAAGGAGTGACAGAGAGGGAAAGACAGATGGAGGGACAGATAGAGGCAGAGAGAGAGGCAGAGACAGAGAGAGGGGGAGAGAGAGGGACAGAGAGGGAGGGTTAATGAAGGAAGGAAAAATGTTTGAAACCATTGCTGTCCTGGGAGCGAGGGAGGAAGAGAGAAACGGTGTCAGAGACACAGAAAGAGTTATGGACAGAGGCAGGGAGAGAAAGGGAGATAAAGAGACAGAGACAGGAGAGGGAGACAGAGAGAAGGACAGAGGGAGTGACTGAGAGGGAAAGACAGATGGAGGACAGAGAGAGAAGAAGAGAGATGGAGTGTCAGGGAGGGAAAGACAGCTGGAGGGACAGATAGAGAGACAGATAGGAAGAGGCAGAAGTAGAGAGGGTGACAGAGATATAGAGAGGGAGATACAGAGACAGTGAGAAAGAGAGAGAGAGAGAAATAGAGGCACAGACAGAGAGGGCGAGACAGTAACACATAGAGAAACAGAGAGAGGGGCAGCGGCAGTGAGAAAGAGAGAAAGACAGAGACAATGATAGTGAAAGACAACGAGAGGGAGAGATGGGGGAGAGAAAGTTGTACGGGGAAGAGAGAGTGGGAGAGAGAGGGGAGAGAGGGGGCGAGAGAGATAGAGGGGGGAGTGAGAGATAGAGGGGGGTGTCAGAGATAGAGGGGGGAGAGAGATAGAGGGGGAGGACAGGGAGATAGAGGGGGAGAGGGAGATAGAGGGGGAGAGAGATAGAGGGGGGAGAGAGATAGAGGGGGAGGAGCGGGAGACAGAGGGGGAGAGGGAGATAGAGGGGCAGAGGGAGATAGAGGGGGATAGATAGATAGAGGGGGAAAGATAGATAGATGGTGGAGAGAGAGATAGAGGGGGAGAGAGATAGACGGGGAGAGGGAGATAGAGGTGGAGAGGGAGATAGAGTGGGAGAGGGAAGTAGAGGGGGGAGGCGGAGATAGAGGGGGAGGCGGAGATAGAGGGGGAGGCGGAGATAGAGGGGGGAGAGTGAGATAGAGAGAAGAGAGAGATATCGAGGTGGGGTGAGAGATCGAGGTGGAGAGAGAGATCGCGGAGAAGAGAGAGATCGAGGGGGAGTTAGAGATCGAGGGGGAGAGGGAGATCGAGGGAGAGAGGGAGATCGAGGGGTAGAGGGAGATTGAGGGGCAGAAGGTGATAGAGAGGTAGACGGAGATAGAGGGGCAGACGGAGATAGAGGGGGAGAGGGATATAGATTGGGAAAGGGATATAGAGGTGGGAGAGGAAGACAGAGGGTGGAGACGGAGATAGAGGGGCAGAGGGAGATAGAGGAGGACAGGGAGATAGAGGGGGAGAGGGAGATAGAGGGGGAGAGGGAGATAGAGGGGAAAAGTGCGATCGAGGGGGAGAGGGATATTGAGGGGGACTTTGAGATTGAGGGGGAGTTTAAGATCGAGTGGGAGAGGGAGATAGAGGGGGAGAGGGAGATAGAAAGGGAGAGAGAGATAGGGGGAGAGGGAGATAGAGGGGGAGAGGGATATAGAGGGGGAGAGGAAGTCAATGGGAGAGAGGGAGTTGGGGGAGAGGGAGACGGGGGAGAGAGAGACAGGGGTGAGAGAGAGAGACGGGGTGGGTAGAGAGAGACAGAGGGGGAGAGGGAGACAGAGGGGGAGAGGGAGACAGAGGGTGGAGAGGGAGACAGAGGGGGAGAGGGAGATAGAGGGGGGAGTGGGAGACAGAGGGGGGAGAGGGAGACAGAGGGGGAGAGGGAGACAGAGGGGGGAGAGAGAGACAGAGGGGGAGAGAGAGACAGAGGGGGGAGAGAGAGATAGAGGGGGAGAGAGAGATTGAGGGGGGAGACAGAGATAGAAGGGGAGAGAGAGAGATGGGGAAGAGGGTGGTGAACCTGTAGAATTCCCTACCGCAGAAGGCAGTGGAGGCCAAGTCATTAAATATATTCAAGGTGGCGAGAGCTATATTTCTTAATGTCAAAGGGATCAAGGGCTATGGGGAGAAAGTGGGAACAGGGTACTGAATTAGACCATCGGTCATGATCCTTATTGAATGGCAGAGCAGACCCGTGGGGCCGAATGGCCTGCTCCTGCTCCTATTTTCGATGTTTCTATGAGAGAAGCGGATTGAGAGAGGGAGAGGTAGAGAGAGAAGGAGAAACAGACAGAGAAGGAGAGATAGAGATGCAGAGAGGTGACCCTGAGATTCTCTCTCTCTCTCACACAAACATGCAGACACACACAGACACACACATAAAGGGACACACAGACACACACACATAGACACACACACAGTCACACACAGACACACACAGACACACACACACACAGATTTTACAATCCACACTGATGACAGTACAAATGGCCAACAGAACTTCAGTAACAATCCCCAGTGTCTGCCCAGTCCTGTGAGAGACAGAGCGAGAGATAGGGAGTGACGGAGAGAGACATTGGAAGGAGAAGGACAAAACAGCTTGTCGGAGAAACTTTACATTTATTTGTGTTCGACAGATTTTATTAAAAGTTGAAAGGGACTGGACACTGAAAAAGCTGTCAGCACACAACAACAACCCTGAGAGACTTTAGAAGTGAGGGAAGGGGAGACACTTTACAATCCTAACTGATGTCAGTAAAAATCCCCAAACACAAGCTCAGTAACAATGTTTGATATGTTCAAACTGCAAGGAAAGAATTAAAGGTTTGAAGTTAACTAAGAGATGGCTGAAAGCAATGCTGTGTTGGGATGAACATATCAATGGACTGAAAGAGTCAGGATGGTCCTGACCTGGGATTAACATATCAATGGACAGAACCCTTGCCCCGCCCCTGAGGCAGGAGATTGAGAGACAGCCCAACATGTCAGAGCCACAAGGGGTGGAGTTTGCAAACAGCTCACTCAGGATATAACTGGGTAGGAAGATCTCAGTTCCAATCACAAAACCCACCTTTCACTCTCTCTCTAGAGAGAGTAAACACATTCCCCAGTCTGATTCAGTGTGTGTGTCTGTGTATCTTTGTGTGTGCTCTCTCTGTCTCAATCTGGTTTGCAACTGTGAATTGATTGTATTTGTATATTGCTGATTGTCTGTGTAACTGAGAGGAAACCCTGGGCTCTTGCTGTGCTATTTTGTTGAAATATGTCCTTCGCTTTGTATTTTATCCATTTTTTTTCTCCTTCTTTCCCCTGAGGAATTTTCATTCTGAAAACCGCACCGTGAAGTTGAAAAAAGGGTAAGTTTGGGACGAGGAATCCTTGGACAGACTGAGGCCTTGTCCACAGGCTGCACCCAAAGGGTCCACGTGAGTTGTGTCTGTTTATTAGCCCGAGGTTCAATTTCCTCTCTGGGGCCCACCTCGCAAGACTCTCTGTCTCCATCTGTCTCTCTGAATGAGAGTAACTGGAGGGAGAGAAACGCAGGAATGTGAGAGAAACATGGAGGGAAACAGAGGGTTAGAGGAGGGGTAGCTGGCTGTTATCAGAATGCTGTTTGTGGGATCTTGCTGCGCACCAATGGCCTGCAGCTTTTCCAACATTGCAACAGTGACGACCACTTTAAAAATTAACTAATTGAGGGTCAAAAGCTTGGAATTAAGTCACAATTGTGATAGTTTCTAAAGGCTTGTTATAATTCTAGAGCAATCCGTGTGCTTTGGGCAATGTTCTGAATCTTTACTTTTAAATAAGATGTACGGAGTTATTTTCTTTAACAATGCCTTTTAATCAATGTTCTCTCTTTCCCTCTTGCCTTCAGGAATTTTCATTCTGTAAACTGCATCGTGAAGATGAAAAGAGGGAAAGTTTGGACGAGGAATCCTTGAACAGGAGCATCCTCCCGAGGGGACGGACTGAGGCCTTGTCCACAGGCTGCACCCAAAGGGTTCGCGTGAGTTATGTCTGTTTATTAGCCCGAGGTTTAATTTCCTCTCTAGGGCCCTGGGTTAACTAGATCCTGTCGGATTGGGGCCCTGGAGTTTTAAACAGGTTGAAAGCGGAGGGTTAAAGGAGCAGCCGCAGGAGGGAGTCCCATTTGCACTTGCTCCATCCAGCCCTGTCTGTGAGGTTTGCTGATGTTTTAGGCAATGCTTCATGAACTTAGTGAAATAAGATGCCCGGTACCTATTTTAATTCATTTTACTTTAGTTATGAGGTTAGCTTTCCCTCTGTCTCCACATTCTTTCCCTGTGTCTCTATCTCCCCCCATGCTTTCTCTTCTCTGTTTCGGTTTCAGACTCTCCATCGCCACTTAAACCTTTAATAAATAAAAATTAACATACCACACACAGCAATGTAATTCGTCGTTATTTGAAATGGTGAGACGGAATCAGCTGCTTGTTCCCAGTTTAAAGAGGGAGTTTCACCCTTTCTAGGGACTGAAATCTGGCTATTATCACATTGCTGCTTGTGGGATCTTGCTGTGCATCTTGTGGCCTGCAGCATTTCTTACATGACAACAATGAGGACACTTTAAAATTCAGCTTCCTGAGAGTCTGAGTGTGGATTTCTCTGTGTTTTTACAAGAACTTTACAATAATTACATGAGCTGAATGTGAAGCTGTATAAAGACTTGTTATAAGTTTAAAGATGGAGTTTAGCATTTTCTGAGGACTGTGATGGGATATTTGACTATTATCACCCTGTGAGATCCTGCTGTGCATACATTCCCTGCATCAATTCCTACATGACAACTCTGAGGCAGAAACAGATGGAGAGAAAAAGAGGGAGAGTGAGAAGCAGCTGGAGGTGGCAGGTTAAACAGAGAGAGAGAGAGAGAGACAGTCAGAGTGTGGTGAGGGAGGGAAGGCAGAGAAAGATGGAGGAAGACAGAGAGAGAGAAATCCACACTCAAAAGCTTGGTACACTGAATATTGAAATGTCACCATTGCTGGGATCTTGCTGTGCACTAAACACGGATTATCTGCATATTTGCATTATCTGAAGGCCTGGAATTAAAGTCCTGAGCTTGAAGCCGGTATAATTCCCGAGTAATGATGGTGTTTTGATCAGTGCCGTGAATTTGAGGGTGAAATGAAATTGTGGGATCTTGCTGTGCACAGATGGCACACAGTGTTTCCAACATTGCAGTAGTGACGAGCACTTTAACAATCAATTCACTGAGTGTCAAATGTTCCCGATTCATTTCAGTTCATTTTACTGAAGTTCTGAGTTTCGATTTGTCTCTCTGTCTCTCTCCAGCTTTCTTTCCCTCTGTCTCTCCATCTAAACCTTTAATAGTTAAAACACAAACAGCTGTGTGGTTTGTTGTTGTTTTAAATGGTTAGACAGAAATATTTCACAGCTATTTTCAGTCAAGATTACATATGGGATAGAGGGACAAAAACAGAGAAAGAGAGACAGGGACGAATGAGATAGGAACAGTGAGAGGTACAGAGACAGGGGAGAGAGAGATACAGAAACAGACAGACACACACACAGACACACACACACACACACACACACACACATACACAGAGGTGGAGGTTGCTGTCACAATCCTTTTATCCTTTGTTTTATTAACTGTGATTTGTTTGTATTTGGGTGTTGCTGAGAGAGTGTCTGTAACCGAGACCAATTCCTGGGCCCTTCTGTGCTATTTTGTGTAACAGTGCCTTTTGATCAATTTTCTCTCTCTCCGTCTTGTCTTCAGAATTTTCATTCTGAAAACTGCATGGTGAAGATGAAAAGAGGGAAAGTTTGGGACGAGGAATGCTTGGACAGGAAGTGGCAGGTTAAATACACAGAGAGAGAGGGGGAGTGAGAGAGAGACAGGCGGAATGTGGGTGAGGGAGGGAAGGCAGAGAAAGATGGAGAAAGACAGACAGAGAGACAGAGAGAAAGGAATCCACAATAAAATCCTTGGTTAACTGAATTTTTAAGTGTCACCATTGCTGGGAACTTGCTGTGCACAGCTTGCCTGCAGAATTCCCTGCATTGTGACAGTGACAACATTTTGGAAGTGAATTAATTGTGTGCAAAGCTCTCCTGAAGGCCTGGAATTAAAGTCCTGAGCTTGAAGCCGGTATGAATCCCGAATAATCCTGGTGTCTTGGGCAGTGCCGTGAATTTGAGGGTGAAATGGAATGTGCAGCTGCCATTTGAATTGAGAGTGGTGCTCTGAGAGTGGACTTTTCAGTCTCTCTTTCTCCATCTGTCTCTCTGAATGAGAGTAACAGGAGGGAGAGGGACGCAGGGAAGTGAGGGAAACATGGAGGGAATGAGAGGGCTTGCGAGTTGTTATCACACTGCTGCTTGTGGGATCTTGATCTGCACAAATGGCCCGTTTCCAGTTTAAAGAGGGAGTTTCGCTCTTTCTGAGGACTGAGGGGAAATCTAGCTATTGTATCATTGCTGCTTTTGGGATCTTGCTGTGCAAGATCCAACGGGGTACGACAGGCTCAAAGGGCTGAATGGCCTCCTCCCTTCCCTGTGCCAGTCAGTGTGTGTGTGTTTGTGTGTGTCTCCCTCTGTTTGATTTCCTGAAGCCGATGGAGAGAACAGGTGAAAGACCTTTCTGCAGAGAGGGATGTTGTGGGGCTGGGATCTTCCTGTGCGTTAAAGGCTCAGAATACCAGTTAGCCTCTGAAGGTCCTTGCTCTATGCCCGGCCCAGTGTTCGGCCTGACATGAGTTAAAGGTGCCGGGGGTCTGGGAGCCAGTTGTTGGAATACCAGTGTCTTATTCAGATCAGGAATTGAAGTGAATGAAAGATTGTCGGGAGACGGAGCCAAACCCAGGAAAGTGATGGAGGTGGGAATAACACGGGGGGGGGGTGTGGGGGAGGGAAGGGGTCTGTTCACGAGGGTGATGATACAGGGTGGGAATTAGTAGAGGGGGGGCTTTTGCAGGACATGGAGGGTATTTACAAAACGGGAGAGTTTACAGTGGTGAGCGGGGGGAGAAGTAGATTGGGTTCAATTAATGGGGGGGTATTTAGATGGGAGTCTGTTCACAGAGCGTGGGTATTTAGATGGGGGTCTGTTGCGGGCGGGTATAGAGATGAGAGTTTGTTCCCGGGGGATATTTAGATGGGAGTTTGTTCCCGGGGGATATTTTGATGGGAGTTTGTTCATGGGTGTTATTCAGAGGGGAGTTTGTTCCCGGGTGGTATTTAGATGGTAGTTTGTTCATGGGGGTGGGTATTTTGATGGGAGTTTGTTCCTGGGTGTGTATTTAGATGGGAGTTTGTTCCTGGGGTGTATTTAGATGGGAGTTTGTTCCTGGGGTGTATTTAGATGGCAGTCTGTTCCGGGGTGGAGGTATTAAGATGGGCGTTTGTTCCCGGGGGGTATTTAGATGGGAGTTTGTTCCTGGGGGGTGGGGTGGTATTTAGATGGGAGTTTGTTCCTGGGGGATATTTTGATGGGAGTTTGTTCCTGGGGTGTATTTAGATGGAAGTTTGTTCTGGGGGGTGTATTTAGATGGCAGTCTGTTCCGGGGTGGGTGGATTAAGATGGGAATTTGTTGCCGGGGGGGGGGTATTTAGACTGGGGTCTGTTCCTGGGGGGTGGGGGTTATTCAGATGGGAGTCAGTTACTGGGGGGTACTAAGATGGGAGTTTGTTCCCGTGGGGAAATTTTTATGGGCGTTTGTTCCCGGGGTCTATTTAGATGGGAGTCTGTCCTGTGGGGTGGTATTTTGATGGGTTGTCTTGTAACAGAGGGAAGGGGATAATTCGATGGGGGACTGTTGATAATGAGGGTATTAGATGGGGGTTATTTAACAGGGGAAATCAGACAGTTGTCTGCAGACGAGCATTATTTAGATTGGGGGGTCTGTACAAGGGGGAGATGTTTTCGAGTGGGGGGAAATTGCAGGGTAAAAGATTTGCGTGGTGGATAAAAATTGCGGGCGGTGGATAAATTGAGGGCGGTGGATACACTGAGGGCGGTGGATAAATTGAGGGCGGTGAATACGGTCAGGAAAAGACAGAAAAAGTCGGAAAGAGAGAGAGAAATGATGGAAAGAGAAATAGAGAAGACAGAAAGATACAAAGAAAAAGAGAGAAAAAGAGAAGGGAAAAAAGTGGAGGGAAAGAACAGAGACACAAATAAATTGCAGGCACCAAAGAGATAGACAGAAAGCCAGTGAGAAAGGCACAGAGAATCACAGAGAGATTGAGAGAGAGGACAGAGAATCACAGAGAGATTGAGAAAGCGAACAGAGAATCACAGGGAGATTGAGAGAGAGGACAGAGAAAGCCATTGAGACAGAAAGACGCACAATCACTCAGAGAGAGAGAGAAACACAAAGTGAGGGAGAGAGAGAGATGGAGGAACACAGAGAGTGAGAAATACAGAGAGAGAGAGAGAGAGAGATTGAGGAACAGAGAGAGAAACAGAGACAGAAATGCAAGGTGAGGGAGAGATTGAGAAATAGAGAGAGTGAGAGAGAGATTGAGTGCGAGAGAGAGAGATTGAGTGCGAGAGAGAGATTGAGTGCGTGAGAGATTGAGTGCGAGAGAGATTGAGTGCGAGAGAGACGTTGTGTGAGAGGGACGTTGAGTGAGAAGGAGGGAGAAAGGCAGAGAGTGACAGTAAAGATGTGATACTCACCATCACACACTGTCTGGGTTCTGTCGTTGGACTCGAACACGTTCCCTCCATCAGCTCATCCATGGGGAAAAGATCCTGGAGAGGGGCATTGGGGTGGGATTTGGAGAAAAGCGTCAGGACTGGGACAGAGACAGTGGGGGATTCAGCCTGGACTCTCTCTCACACACACACTGTAATCAGTTCCAATTCACCTGGGCACAGAGACACAGAAACTGAGACTTACAAACTCACCTTCACAAACCAGCCGCAAGGAAAGAATGAATAGAGGCTGATATTGTCCTAATATATACCAGAACCTGTCACTCAAAACGGACAGTCCACCCCAAATACAGCTCATCCAACCAGCTCTCAGCTTCCACCATCTCGACACTCCCTCCCAGGTATGGGACAGTCCAAGGTGAGTCTCTGTGTCAACGGGGAATGGGGAAGAGGATATTCCAGACGTGTCCCAAATGGACCATTCCAGACAAAAACCTGTCTGACTGTCTCTCTCTCTCCCTCCCACAAAATCCTCATTAACAGAGCAGAAAGGCTGCTGTCATTTAAAACCTGGGGAGACCGGTTTGGATGATGACCATTTAACACTCATTGTATTAAATGTCTTTCACTATTCACCTCCAGTTAACAGAAAGATCAGAAAATGACTCACTGCAATTACCTTGAAATTGTGACAGAGAGTTGTTGCTGGAGAGGCCGGTTTGACTGTAGTATAAACAGGCAGTTTTTATTCGGTTTTTCATTTCCACTGTGTGACAAAGACTGAAACTAGAGCCAGGTTAATGAGGCAGCCAAGAGATCTTTTATCACCAAGATATTTCACACAACAATTCTTACCCATATTTACTGTTATATTTGTCAATGATTTTTTGCACTGTATTTGATGCTGCTGTATTTATGTATTAGCCTGTAATCAGTCGAAAGAAACCTTCTTAGCATTTACCAGTTTAATGTTACAAGCGTTTACAAAGCTGGGAAATGGCCATTTAACACAAATGGTATTAAAATTCTTCCACTTTTCACCTCCAGTTTATATTAAAGTTCGGCAATAAAGACGAAGAGTTTTTATTGTTGCAATAAAGTGTCACTTGTTTCCATTTGCTTCCTGACTGTTTCTTTCCTCTGCTGTCCTGGGAGATTCAGAGGGATTTTTGTTCATTGTTTGTCCACATTCCTCTTCAGCTGCTGTCCTGGAGAAATTATTTGTTTTGTATTCAAAATCTTTCCCCCAGTTTGGAGATATGAGGAGAGACTGTGTACACTAGCAGAGGGGAGAAACAAATAGGCAGGGAGTTGCTCTGGTCTGAAATTCAGTGTCTGACAGATTTCTGAAAGCAGATTCAATATTAACTTTCAAAAGACAATCGGATCAAAACTTCAATTACTCTGAATTATAGTAGAGAAGATACCAGCCTAGAGAAGTGAGAACGAGACAGAGATGTCATAACCAAAGTGATGAAGAATTCAACACAACTTATATAGAGAGTTTTTATTTGAAAATGATTGAGTTTAATTTGATGCTGTTGTTTTATTTATACATTACCTTTAATCACTGAAAATAATTTTCCAAACAGCAACCATTTCAATGTTACAAGTGTTTACATGGTAGTAAAATAGCCATTTAACACAAACTGTATTGAAATTATTTTATTAAGCATCTCAAGTTTACAGCAGGTAAATTCCTCAAAATTGTAAAAAACTTTCAAACATTCAGTAACACAGAATCTACCATCAGCAATGGCTCGGCATCTCCATCTGCTGGTGTCCCTCTCTCACTGCAGTTACAGTCCCCCTCTCACCACCTCCATCTGCTGGTGTCCCTGTCTCGCTGCAGTTACTGTCCCCTCTCACCATCGCCATCTGCTGGTGTCCCTCTTTCACTGCAGTTACTGTCCCCTCTCACCATCTCCATCTGCTGGTGTCCCGGTCTCACTGCAGTTACTGTCCCCTCCCACCATCTCCATCTGCTGGTGTCTCTGTCTCACTGCAGTTACTGTCCCCTCTCACCATCTCCATCTGCTGGTGTCCCTGTCTAATTGCAGCTACTGTCCCCCTCTCACCATCTGCATCTGCTGGTGTCCCTGTCTCACTGCAGTCACTGTCCCCTCTCACGATCTCCATCTGCTGGTGTCCCTGCCTCACTGCAGTTACCGTCCCTCTCACCACCTCACAATCCCTGCGAGTTGCAGCTCAGTCCACTGGCTGCTGTTGTTGACAAAGCACCCAGTTGGTGGCGCTGTAACGGCACATGCGCAAATGTCGCCTGCTCCACTTCAACGTCAGGGTCTGCCACGTTCTGGCAGCTGCCAGGACTAAAGATAGCGCCGGTCAAATAATCACAAAGGCGGGTGGAGGGTGGGTGGTGGAGCGGGGGTCGGGGGGGGAGGGCGAATGGGATTTAGTTCCAGTGTTTGAAACCCTTCAGCTCTTTCTATGATTTCCCTAATTTAACAATGAGATTGAGAAGGTATTTCACCCCCTTCTTCAGCTCCTGTCTGAATTTAGTCTGGGTCACAATGTAAATACATGTGTTGATGCAGGAACTGAGAAGCTGCAGCATCTTTGATGTGTGATCTGTGATAAAGACAGGGTCCGTGTAGGAGGGATAATAGTAAATATCTGTAATTCGACTATAAATGATAAACACAACCCGGGTCACCCATAACAGTAAGAAACTGCCGGATATACTGAAGAGTAAAATAATTGATTTCCTTCGATTCTCCATCTCTGGGTCCTTGTGATTCTCTGCATTGCTGTGGCGCCGGAATCCCCTGCGGACTTTACTGGAGAATAAAATCCGTCTGACAGTCAGAACATTGAGCAGCAAAATCAGAAAGACCGGGACACAAGGGGTTAAAATGAGGTCAAACAATTCAAATGCCCCCCATATGGGGGAAGTAAAGAAGCTCAGTTTATTAACACAACCTATGGGAACATTATCAATAATGTAAACCTGTTCCAGGGAAAAGTACCAGGCGAGAGACTCTAAACAGCCCAGCACACTCACTGTTCCCACAACCACAGCCGCCGTTTTCTCGCTGCAATATTTTGTTTTCAGCTTCTCACAACAAATGGCCACAAATCGCTCAAAGGTGAAAGTGACTGTGAGCCAGACAGAAAAAACTGTGGATGCAGAACGCAGAATGGCAATGAGAGAACACACAGGTGTAATTCTCAGGAATGAATATGGGAAATAAATTGAAACAATCCAGGTCAATATGGGATCAGTGATAACGACCAGGAGATCAGACACTGCCATTCCCACCAGGTAGACGGTGATACATTTGGAGAGACCGCACTTTCCTCGTGACAGGATCACAATCGCCACCAAGTTAACTGGCAGAGAGAGAGAAAAGGAAGCTGAGAAATTACTGATCAGACCTGGAGACAAAGCAGCAGTTTGACAGGATCTGGGCTGAAATTTCCAGCTTTGTTGCTGCATCGAGCAGTGAAAACTGATGCATTGACCTGGGCAGTGCTTTGTCACAGTGTAATGTTTGAAAACACAGTTATTAATAATGAATTGGGAAATTGATACAGAAAGTGAATAAAGTCAGCACCGGATCTACTGGAAGTACTGAGTGAGGATGGAGTGCCAGGGAGGAATGAGAAGGTGTTTTACAGAGATGGAATCTTATGGGTTAATTGGGAATTTGTCTTCAGACTTTTGGGTGGGAAGGATTGGGGGCAGCTGGATGTGCAGCTGTTTTGTTGCTCTGGGTTCAAGGAACTGACAGGGACTGTTATCAAATGGGAAACGGCTGAAAACTGCAGCGGTAAGTTTGAGTATCAGCCATGATCTAGAATGGTGGAGCTGGTTAGAAAGGCTGAATGGCCTCCTTCGGCTCCTATGTTCCTGTATTCCTCTCAAGTTGGACAAGGCAGCTGGATGTAGAACCAGTGAGTGAGATTGGGAGGGAGAGAAGGGAAAGGACATGTTGGAGCAGGAGGGTGGAGTGGATCAGATGGTTTGGGAAAGTGGATATACCGAAGCAATGGATGAGGAGATTGAGGATTCAATACAGAGAGGAAAGGCTCAGATTCACAGGGAGAGACTACAGCAGAGTGTTAGAGGAAATCTCATCGATAGATCTCAGTAATACAACACAATTCATACATTCAAACAGTAATCCCTGTGGTTATCGGTTTTGGAAAGCACTTCGTTGTTTCTACAATATGATCAATATATTTAATTTGTAAAGTCAATTAAATATAAATTTAAATATATTTCTGATATCAGCCTCGCTCTTCATTGAACTCAGCAGTCACAGAGATTTTAAAGTGCAGTATTTAAATAATGAATTACCATCAGTGAAGAACGGATGCCATTCTGTTTATTCAGTCACTAAGTAAGGAATAGGGACTTTCTACAAAACAAAATGAGGACCTGACAGAAATCAACACAGAGGATCAAGTCCAACAGGAAAATGAACACAATCTGACAATAGACAACTTCAACTCACAGTTTCTCTCACTAATTGTTATGGACATTCCGGCACTTCATGATCGTGAATTATTCACACTGCTGCTTCTTTCTCTTTGTCTTTACTTCTGCTATTCTTTTTCCCTCGGTTTCGTTTTCCCTGCTCCTTTCTCCTTCCCTATCTCTCTGGAGTACTCACACCCTGTAAATTGGTACTTAATGCTACTTTTCACATATGATTGATTCCTAACATTCTGCGTCTGTGTTCTGTTCACCAGCCCCAGGTTCAATGATTCTATTCTCAGAGTCAGATTGTTCAATGGTGAAACCTCTGTAATAATTTAATGTATCTACAGAACACCCAAGTGTCCACCTGTTCACCTACACTCTTCACTTCATCTACAATACATGGAATAAACAGGATCGACAGCTACTTCCAGACAAACCTCACAATCATTGAAATTCCTTCTCCTGGAATTATAAAGTAATCTGTTAGAACGTGGGATTGTTTAATTAATAAAACACAAACATCAGCGCTGGAGCTGATAATCTACAGATAAATGGAAAGACTTTTGATTCCAACTGACAGAGTGAAAACCAGCAAAACATCACATGAATACTGTCTATTTTACAATGTAGTCCAGTGACAGTGAAGGTCCATAGTGAAGCAGAGAAGGAGAAGTGAAAGTGTCAGCAGCAAACTCAGTTCAGTATCCAGACCTCTGAAGCAGCGTCAGACACACACAGAATGAAATAATATTTGATAACATGATAATCAATAAATACATTGAATTTCCAGTTAAACTGAGCCATGTTATTGGGGAAGGAGGACATTGTTCTGTCCCATTGGAACACTGAGGCCGTGAGATGTCTCATTATCAATCACAGAAAAAAAAAATCATAAAAATATTCCAGGACCTGTTAGATACACGTCATGAAACTGTTAAAAACTCCTAATGGTCTGATTATTGATCCTAACTGAAACATCTCATTCCAATACATTCAATACACAGAATAATCCAGTAATAATGCCACAGTATCTTGAAACAATACCATTAAATACAGTTTCTGCAAGAATGAAAGACTAGACAATGAGGAGATTCCATCAGTAAATTGCTGGAAAAGAACAGGTGGTTGTGTAACACACACAGAGGGAAATAATACCCAGTGCAGCAGCACAGTTAACATCGATTTACACCATTAACAGCTGAGATACTGGCTTACCAGCAACTCCTATTGCTGCAAGTACCGGATAGTAAATGTCTTCTATTTGATAGATTACTGGATAATCCATTTCTATGAGAAGCAGAGACTTCTCTTAGCCTGGAATCCACAGCTCCACCAGGCACTCTGAGCTGATCCATTCCAATGGGTCCCGATTTATACAGGGGATAAGTCTCCACTGACACGGTTATATCCCTGATCATTGCTATTCGTTACACTCTCCTGAACAAACACATTACATCAGCAGCATTGACTCTGATGTACATAATATGGTGGATAAAACACAATCATTTCAATGTCAATGACATTTTCTGAGTAAGACCTCTCTCGGGAAGAAACCTGAAATCGGTACTCATACTGGATGGATGGCAATTATGAGAGGCGTCATTTACATTTTCCATATTATTGTATTGACCTTGTTTACTCCTGGCATTTCTATATTAAATGTAACGGATCTGTCTGCAGTGGACACTAAATCCAGGGACAAAAGCAATCCGTTTCACTCTGATCCTGCCTTTGCCCAGTTAAAATGTGAACTTTGAGTCTCTGATTCAGGACCATGTTCAGGGTTACAGCCCAGAAACTACTGTGAGTGATATTACGGGACAGACACTGTACGCAGCTATTTGGGAGGCAGTTGGGTAGTGATAATACCACTGGTCACGTAATCCAGAGGTCCAACCTGATGGCCTGGGGACAGGGGTTCATATCCCACCACGGCAGCTATATAAAACAGAGGGAGCTCCCTTTGTATGTGTAAAGTCGAGGGAGCTCCCTCTTTGTTTGTAAAGTGGAAGGAGCACACTCTCTATTTATAAAGTTGGGGGCGATGACGGAAAGAGGAGAGAGGGAAACAGAAACAAATGGGGAAATGGAGAGAGAGAGACAAGGTGGAAGACAGTGAGAGACAGAAGAGATAGCGAAATGATACCGTGACGGAACACCAGTAACATTCCCCATTGTCTGTCCAGTCCTGTATTTGGGGTTTAATGTGAGGGTTTTTGGGATGGGTGTTAGATGAGTGTTTTATATTTACAAACTGCATTGATATTCCCAACAAAAGCAAGAGTTAAAGATTCAAAATTAACCAAACAAGTGGCTCAAAGCATTGCTGTCCAAGTACAGAGGGACGGAGAGATGGAGGGAGTGAGACACAGATGGAGAGAGACACTGACAGAGTGGGACAGAGACAGAGGGATAGACAGAGACAGAGCTAGAATGATAGAAAAAAGGAGAAACAGAGAATGAGGGAGAGAGACAGAAAGGGAGGCAGGCAAATGCAGAGGGAGAGAGACAGAAAGGGAGGCAGGCAAATGCAGAAGGAGAGAGACAGAAAGGGAGGCAGGCAGATGCAGCGGGAGAGAGACTGGGAGAAATCGAGGGAGACAGATACAGAGGGAGAGAGTCAGAAAAGGATGCAGGAAAATGCAGAGTGCGACAGACAGAAAGGGAGGCAGGCAGATGCAGAGGGAGAGAGACAGGGAGAAATCGAGGGAGAGAGACACAAAGGGAGAGAGACAGATGCAGAAGGAGAAAGGGGCAGAGAGAGAGAGAGAGAGGAAGAGAGACAAACAGAGGGAGAAACAGAGACAGAGGGAGAGGCAGACAGAGAGAGAGGGAGGGCGATATTATAGGAAAATCTTTACATCTAATAATGTTGAAAAATGTGCGAGAACTAATTTTGAAAGGAATGGTCAGGGGTTTAGTGTAAGTGTTTTGGGGGCAAGTGTTGGATCAGTGTTTGATATTTTCAAACTGAAGTGACATTTAATATTATTGAAAAAAATACTATGAAACACTGACAAACTTTAGAAGCAGGGAAATGGGATACAGTGTGTGAGGTGACCTTGTCAGATCCTCAGTAACAATCCCCATTATCTGCACAGTCCTGTATTGGGGCTTTAGTGTGAGAGTTCAGGAGGCGAGTGTTGAACAGTGTTTGATATTTTCAAACTGCAGTGACGTTCCCAGCAAGGGCAAGATTTAGAGGTTCAAAATTAACCAAGAAATGGATAAAAACATTTCTGTCCAAGGAGAGAGAGATGGTGTTCGAGACAGAGTCATGGAAAGAGGTAGAGAAAGAGGGAGAGGGCGAGAGAGAGAGAAAGAGAAAGAGAGAAAGATGGGAAGAAACAGATATGAGAGGGAGAGACAGAGAGAGGATGAGACATGTTGTAACAATCATTAACATACCTCATTATCTATCCAGTCCTGTTTTTGGAGGTTAGTGTGAGTGTTTTCGGGGTGAATGTTGGATCAGTGTTTCATATTTTCAAACTGCAGTGCCATTCCCAACAAGGCTGTTAAAGTATATGAGAGCAGGGAGTTTATGCTGGAAGTGTTTAACTCATTGCTTAAGCACCAACAAGAGACCTCCCAGGGCAGGTACAGTGTGAGTTTAGATACAGAGTAAAGCAGTGGCTTTAGTGAAGGAGGGAGAGACGGGCAGAAAGAGTGAGGAGATACGGGGAGGCAGTCAGATTGTAAGAGAAACATTACATCTAACCACGTGAAAAAATAAATAATTAAAAACATAAATGGACTGCGAACTGAAAATACTGTCCGCACACAACAACTAAAGTCACACACCATCCTAACTTGAAATTATATCGCCATTCCTTCACTGTTACTGGGTCAAAATCCTGGAACTCCCTTCCGAACAGCACTGTGGGTATACCTACCCCACATGGACTGCAGCGGTTCAAGAAGGAGGCTCAACACCACCTTCTCAAGGGCAATTAGAATGGGCAATAAATGCTGGCCTGGCCAGTAACGCACACATCCATCAAATAAATAAGGCAAATAAAAAGTTGACAACGAGTCACTTAAGGGGATATTACACGAGACGAACAAAACTTGGTCAAAGAGGTTGGTTTGAGGGAGCGTCTTCAAAGTAAAAGAGAGTTAGTGAGACAGAGAGGTTTAGGAAAGGAATTCCAGAGTTAGGGCCTCGGTAGCTTGAAGGCACGGCCACCAATGGTGGGACGATTCAAATTAGGGATGCTCAAGAGGCAAGAATTATAGGATCACAGATATTGGTGGATTGTGGAGCTGGGGGACATTGCAGAGATAGGGAGGGGTCAATTGCGGAAGACACTTCCAAACTTCTACACCCTTTGTATGTAGAAGTGTTTCTGAATATCATCTTTGAAAGGGCTTTCGACTACTTTTTGATTTTTAGACAGTCCCCCCCGTCCGAGACTGTCCCCATCGAATACTCACAGGACAGGTACGCACGGGGTTAGATACAGAGTAAAGATCCATCCACCAATGCCAGACTCACTGTTCCTCTGTCTCTTTCTCCTCATCTCGCACTGCCTGCAACATCCTTTCCCTGCCTCTCTTTCTCCCTCTTCCCATCCTGAGGGCAAGAGAGAGAGCTTGAGATAGTGTACAGAGGGAGATAGAGAGAGAAAAGGGAGAGATAGACTTGGAAAGTGAGTAACAGAGAGAAGAAATAGGGTTTCAGAGAGTAGAAGAGAGGGGAAGAGAGAGATAGAGATGGAGAGAGATCACCAGCAAGAGAGTTTACCGGAGATTACCTCTCTCTCAGTCCCTGTCACTCCTTTCCAATTTGTTGCCATCTCTATCTATTTTTCACCCTCTCCCCCGATGTTTCACGCTCCATGCCTCTCGCTCGTATGTTTTTAGCTTTAGTTTTTAGTTTAGTTTAGAGATACAGCACTGAAACAGGCCCTTCGGCCACCGAGTCTGTGCCGACCATCAACCACCCATTTATACCAATCCTACACTAATTCCATATTCCTACCATATCCCCACCTGTTCCTATTTTTCCCTACCTCCTACCTATACTAGGGCCAATTCATAATGGTCTGTGTATACTGCAGTGAAGGATTACATCAAATTATTATGTTTTACATTTGCTCTTTCAATCTAACTGAACAATCTCTCAGACTGTGAACAGAGGGGCCTTGGAGTGACTGTCCACTGATTCCTGAGGGTAACAGGACAGGTGGATCAGGTGGTTAAGAAGGCTTACGGAATACTTTCCTTTATTGGCCGATGTAGAGAATATAAGAACAGGGGGGATATACTAGAACTGCATAAAACACTAGTTAGACCACAGTTAGAGTACTGTGTACAGGTCTGGTCACCACATTACAGGAAGGATGTGATCACACTAGAGAGGGTACAGAGGAGATTTACAGAGGATGTTGTCAGGAAGGGAGAATTTTAAATATGAGGAAAGATTGGACAGGCTGGAATTGTTTTCTTTGAAACAGAGAAGGCTGAAGGGAAGATTTAACTGAGGTGTATAAAATAATGATGGGCCAAGAAAGAGTGGATAGGAAGGACACATTTCCCTTAACAGAGGTGGTCCTGCTTAGAATACAGGATCTCCACACCAATATCATGAGGGTGTGATGGCTTCCATGGTGGAATACCTTGCTGGATGTTTACAATGGAGCGTTTTCCTTCCTGATCATCAGAAATGGCCGCCTGGGCCCCAACTTCATCCACATTTCTCCTACTCTACCAATATTTCACTCTACATATCTATCTTTCTCTATTTGCGTACACAGCAGTGAAGGATTACATCAAATGAATATATCTTACATTCTCCCTTTCAATCCACCCCAATAATCTCTCTCTCTCCAACCTTGTCCCTCTCGACAGCCCTCCCTCTGCCTGCATATCTAACCCTCTCTCCCTCTGTCTCCCTCTTAGTGTCAGAGATAGCAGGAGGGAGAGACAGAGAGAGGAAGACAGCGAGAGACACAGAGAACAACCCCAGCTTCTCCAATCTATCCACGGAACTGAAGTCCCTCATCCCTGGAACCATTCTTGTAAATCTTGTCGGCACCCTCTCCAATGCCCCCACATTTTTCCTAAAGTACGGTGTCCAGAATTGGACAATGCTCCAGTTGAAGGCAAACCAGCGTTTTGCAAAGGTCATATTTTCCTTGCTTTTGTATTCAATGTCTCTATTTATAATCTCAGGACCCTTATGCCGTTTAACCACTTTCTGAACCTGCCCTGCCACCTTCAGTGATTGGTGCACAAATACCTCCAGATGTGTCTGTTCTTGCACCTCCTTTAGAATTCTATCCTTTACTTTATATCGTCTCTCCTCCTTTTTCCTAATCGTGGAGGTGGAAGATGCGGGCATGGTTCTTAATGAATGCATAGGGTCTGTCTTCACAAAAGAGGGGACGACACAGACATTGCAGTCAATGAGGAGGGTTTTGAAATATTGAATGGGTTATTAGTGAGAGAGGAAATATTCAGGGGTTTAGCATCTTTGAAAGCTGATAATTCACCAGGCTCAGACTGTTAAGAGGTGCAAAGGAGGAAATAGCAGACCATCATTTTCCAATCCTCTCAGGTTATAGCCGTGCTGCCAGAGGACTGGACGACTGCGTATGTTGTACTGTTGTTTAACAAGAGAGAAAGTAATAGACTGAGTAATTACAGGCCACCCAGCCTAATCACAGTGGAGGGAAAATCATTGGGCACAAGGGAATGATTAATTCCTTTCTAGTACTGTGCGTCTCAACGTCTCCATGTCTGTGTCTCTGTCATAATTTGAGCACTACCCTTACTTTGGTGAGGAGTCGGTCTCTGGAATAAATGTCCCAGTGTTGTGGTAACATAAAATGGCCACCGAGAACCAGCCTAAAATAGCTGACGAATGTTTGTAGATTTCCACAGATGGTTATGAGAGGAGAGAGAGACAGACAGACAGCCAGAAAGAGAGACAAAGAGAGAGACACAGAAGGTGATATCAAGATATTTGTCATTGGACTGAGGAAGAGGAGGAGGCCATTTGGCCCCTCAAAACTCTTCTGTCATTCAATGAGCTCATGGCTGATGTGTGATCTAACTCCGTGTACCTAAATTCGCCCCTTAATACCTTTGGTTAACAAAAATCTATCAAGCTCAGATTTAAAAACTAACAAGTGTCTCAGCATCAATTGCCGTTTGTTGAAGAGATTTCCAAACAGATACCACACCTGGTGTGTTGAAGTGTTTCTTCATTTCACTCCTGAAAGGTTTTTAGACTGCGTTTAGATTTTTAGACTTTGCCCCCAAGTTCCTGACTCCGCAACCAGTGGGAATTGTTACTCTCTGTCCACCCTATCAGTTGCCTTTATTATCTTGAAAACATTCATCAAATTACACCGATCCAGGGAAAGGACATGTTGGAGCAGGAGGGGAGACTGGAGCAGATGGTTTGGGAAAGTGGATAATACTGAAGCAATGGATGAGGAGACTGACGATTCAATACAGTGAGAGGAGACGCTGAGATTCACAGGGAGAGACTGCAGCAAGAGTGTTAGACGAAATCTAATCTATAGATCCCAGTAATACAACTCAATTAATACATTCAAATAATAATCCCTGTGATTGGTGTTGGAGAACTGTTCATTGTTTCTACAATATAGTCAATATATTTAGTTTGTACTGGCTATTGAATATAAATTTAATTATATTTCTGATATCAGCCTCGCTCTTTATTGAACTCAGCATTCACAGAGATTTTTAAGTGCAGTATTTAAATAATGAATTACCATCAGTGAAGAACTGATTCTATTCTGTTTATTCAGTCACTAAGTAAGGAATATGAACATTCTGCAAAACAAAATGAGGACCTGAAAGAAATCAACACAGAGGATCAAGTCCAACAGGAAAATGAACACAATGTGACAACAGACAACTTCAACTCACAGTTTCTCTCACTAATTGCTCCGGACATTCCAGCACTTTATGATAGTGAATTATTTACACTGCTGCTTCTTTCTCTGTCTCTTCACTTCTGCTTTTCTTTTTCCATTGGTTTCGTTCTCCCTGCTCCTTTTCTCCTTCCCTATCTCTCTGGAGTACTCACACCCTGTGAATTGTAACTTAATGATTGCTTTTCACATATGATTTATTCCTAACATTCTGCGTCTGTGTTCTGTTCACCAGCCCCAGGTTCAATGATTCTATTCTCAGAGTCAGGTTGTTCAATGGTGAAACCTCTGTGAATAATGTAATGTATTTACAGAACACCCAAGTCTCCACCTGTTCACCGACACTCTTCACTTCATCTACAATACATGGAATAAACAGGATCGAAATCTTCTTCCAGACAAACCTCACAATCATTGAAATTCCTTCTCCTCGAATTATAAAGTAATCTGTTACAATGTGGGATTGTTTAATTAATAAAACAGCAACATTAGCGCTGCAGCTGCTAATCTACAGATAAATGGAAAAAAAGCTATTGATACCAACTGAATGAGTGAAAAGCAATAAAACATCACATCAATACTTTCTATTTTACAATGTCGTCCAGTGACAGTGAAGGTCCACAGTGAAGCAGAGAAGGAGAAGTGAAAGTGTCAGCAGCAAACTCAGTTCAGTAGCCAGACTTCTGAAGCAGCGTCAGACACACAGAGAGTGAAATAATATTTGATAACAGTGATAATCAATAAATACATTGAAATCCCAGTTAAACTGAGCCATGTTATTGGGGAAGGAGGACATTGTGCTGTCCGCTTGTAACACTGAGACTGTGAGATGTCCCATTATCAATTACCAAAACAAAAATATTCGTATAAATATTCCAGGACGGATTAGGTCCAGATCATGAAACTGTTAAAAAGTACAGGATAATAAATGTCTTCCATCTGATAGATTACTGGATATCCCATTTCTGTCAGAAGCAGAGACTTCTGTTAGCCTGAAATCCACATCTCCACCAGGCACTCTGAGCTGATCCATTCCAATGGGTCCTGAGTTAAACAGGGGATAAGTCTCTACTGACATGGTTATACCCCTGATCATTGCTATTAGTTACACTCACCTCAACAAACACATTACATCAGCAGCTTTGACTCTGATGTAAATAATGTGGTGGACAAAACACAATCACTTCAATGTCAATGACATTTTCTTAGTAAGCCCTCTCTCGGAATAAACCTGTAATCTGTGCTCATACTGGACGGATGCTACAATTATGAGAGGCGTCACTTACATTTTCCATATTATTATATTGATCTTGTTCACTCCTGGCATTTCTATTGTAAATGTAACTGATCTGTCTGCAGTGGACACTGAATCCAGGGACAAAAGCAATCCGTTTCCCTCTGTTCCTGCCTTTTTCCAGTTAAAATGTGAACTTTGAGGATCTGATTTGCGATCATTTCCAGGGCTACAGCCTAAAAGCTACTGTGAGTGATATTAGGGAACAAACACTGTAGATATTCATGAAGGAGGCAGCCGCAAAGTGATAATAATACTACTTAAGTAATCCAGAGGCCGAACCTAATGGCCTGAGGACAGGGGTTCAAATCCCACCATGGCAGCTGCATAAAATAGACGGAACTCCGTTCCTACTTATAAAGTGGAGGGAACACCCTCTGTATCGATAAAGTGGAGGGAGCTCCCTCTCTAAGTATAAAATGGAGGGAACACCCTCTTTGCCTCTCTGAATATAAAGTGGAGGGAGCACCCTCTCTAGGGACAAAGTGGAGGGAGCTCCCTCTCTATGTATATAGTGACGGGAGCTCCCCCTCTATGTATAAAGTGGAGGAAGCTCCCTCTCTATATATAAAGTGGAGGGAGCTCTCTCTCTATATAATGTAGAGGGAGCACCCTCTCTATGTATAAAGTGGAGGGTGCTTCCCCTCTACCTATAAAGTGGAGGGAGCTCCCTCTCTATGTATAAAGTGGAGGAAGCTCCCTCTCGACATATAAAGTGGAGGTAGCTCCCTCGCGACATATAACGTGGAGGGCGATTAAAGACAAAGGGGAGATGGAAATGTAAACAAATGGAGAAATGGAGAGAGGGACGAAATGAAAGACAGTGAGAGACAGAAGAGATAGTTAAGTGAGAGCTTGACAGAACCCCAGTAACAATCGCCATTGTCTGACCAGTCCAGTGTTGGGAATTTAGTGCGAGTGTTTTAGAACTGTGTGTTGGCTCATTGTTTGATATTTTCTGACTGCAGTGACATTCCCAACATGCGCAACTTAACCAGGGAATGGCTCGAGGCATTGCTGTCCAGGGATAGAGGGAAGGGGAGATGGAGGGAGACAGACACAGACAGAGTGGGACAAAGACAGAGGGAGAGAAAGAGAGTTAGAGGGACAAAGACAAAGCGAGAGACAGATACAGTGGGAAGGAGACAGACAGAGAAAAGGAGAGAGAAAGACAGAGGGTGAAACAGAGACTGAGGGAGAGACAGACAGAGAGAGTGTGACAGGGCGAGATTATGGGAGAAAATTTAGATCTAATAATGTTTGAAAAAAGATATAATTAAAAACTAAAATTGGCTGTGCGCAAGAACTGAATTTGAAAGGAAACATTAGGGGTAAGTGTTTTGGAGGCAACTGCTGGATCAATATTTCATATTTTCAAACTGCAGGGACATTTATGGTTGTTCAAAATATATTATCAAAAATTGACAAACTTTATAAGCAGGGGAAAGGGGAGACAGGGTGTGAGGGGACCTTGACAGAATCTCAGTAACAATCCTCATTATCTGCACCGTCCTGCATTATGGGTTTCGTGTGAGAGTTTAGGGGGCGAGTGTTGATCAGTGTTTGACATTTTCAAACTGCAGTGACGTTCCACGCAGGGGCAAGAATTGCAGGTTCAAAATTAACCAAGAAATGGATTAAAACATTTCTGTCCAAGGGGAGATAGAGGGAGAGATGGTGTGAGACAAGTACAGGCACAGTCATGGACTGAGGCAGTGAAAGAGGGAAAAGGAGATAGAGGGAGAGAGAGAGATGGAGAGAGACAGACATGAGAGACTGAGACAGATAGAGGATGAGACAAGATGTAACAGTCAGTAACAATCCTCTTATCTGCTCAGTCCAGTATTGGGAGTTTAGTGTAAATGTTTTGCGGGTGAGTGTTGGATCAGTGTTTGATATTTTCAAACTGCAGTGACCTTCCCAACAAGGCAGGTATAGAATAGAAGAGCAGGGAGGTTATGCTGAAACTGTATAACACATTGGTTGGACCACAACTTGAGTACTGTGTGCAGTTCTGGTCACCTCATTCCAGAAAGGATGCAATTGCACTAGAGAGGGTACAGAGGAGATTTACGAGGATGTTGCTAGAACTGGAAAAATGCAGCTATGAGGAACGATTGGATAGGCTGGGGTTGTTCTCCTTGGAACGGAGAAGGCTGAGGGGAGATCTGATTGAAATGTGAAGGGCTTGGATAGAGTGGAGGTGAGGGGTCTATTCACCTTAGCAGACAGCTCAGTGAAGAAGGGGCATAGACTTAGAGTGATTGGTAGAAAGATTAGTGGGGAGATGAGGAAAATATTTTTCACCCAGAGGGTGGTGAGGGTCTGGAACACACAGCCTGAAAGGGTAATTGATGAAGAAAACGTGAACTCATTCTAAAGGAGTCTGGATATGCACCACAAGTGCCGTAATTTGCAGGGCTATGGACCAAATGGAGGCTCGTGGGATTAGAGTAGGAGGATCGTTTTTTGACTGGCACAGACACAATGGGCCAAGTGGCCTCTTTTTGTGCCTTAAATTTTCTGTGATTCTAAAGGAAAGAGTTACTGTGTCAAAATTAACCAAGAAATGCCTGAAAGCATTGCTGTCCTGGGACTGAGAGGAAGGGAGAGAAGAAAAGAGAGCGACCGAGAGAGAAAGAGGGAGTGACAGAGAGAGAGGGAATCACAGACAGATAAAGAGGGGTGACAGAGACAGAGGCAGAGGGAGAAACAGAGACAGAGAAGGAGGGAGAGACAGACATAGGGGAGATAGAGACAGGGGAGACCGAGGGTAGGGAAATTCAGACAGAGAGGGCGTGGCAGAGAGACAGATAGAGGGAGTGGTAGAGGGAGAGATAGGGAGCGACAGAGGGAGAGGAAAAGACAGACAGAGGGACAGATGGAGATGGAGAGACAGAAAGAGAGAGAACGATTGGGAAAGACAGAGATTGGGGGAGAGAGGGGTAGAGGGAGAGACCGAGACAAAGAGAGAGAGGGCAGAGGTAGGGATTGGCAGAGAGAGGGAAGCGAAAGAAGGAGAGACCAAGAGAGAGCGAGGTAGAGCGAGAGAGATAGAGGGTGGGACAGAGGGAAGGACAGAGGGAGGAACAGAGAGACACGGGGAGGCCGAGAGAGAGAGAGACAGGACAAAGACAGAGAGAGAGAGAGAAAGAAAGTAAAGAGAGAAACACAGAGAGAGACAGAGACAGAGAGTGAGGAGAACAACATCAGCAACTTTAGGTAAGTTATTTTAACTTCGGTGGTGGAAAACATCTAGAAAAAATAATTCGGATCAACATCAATAGTCACATGGACAAATGTGAGTTAATTAAGGAAAAGCAGCATGGATTTCCTAAGGGAAAATCATGTTGAACGATCTGGCTGGAGATTTTGAGGAGGTAACAGAGAGGGATGATGAGGGCAATGTTGTTGATGTGGTGTACATGGATTTTCAAAAGGCATTTGATACAGTGCCACACAACAGACGTGTAAGCAAGCTTTTAGCTCATAGAATAAATACTGCGGTAGCAACATGGATACGGAATTGGCTGAGTGACAGGAAACAAAGAGTAGTGATTAATGGATGTTCTTCAGGCTGGAGGAAGGTTTGTAGTGGAGTTCCCCAGGGGTCAGTGTTGGGACCCTTGTGTTTCTTGATATATATTAATGACAGAGACCCCGGTGTGCAGGGTACAATTTCAAAGTGTGCAGATGATACGAAACTTGGAAGCATTGTGAACTGTGAGGACGACAGTGACGAATTTCAAAAGGACATAAACAAGTTGATGGAATGGGCAGGAAGGTGGCAGATGACGTTCAATGCATAGAAATGTGAAGTGATTCATTTTGGTAGGAAGAACGTGGAGTGACACTATAGAAAAAGGGAACAATTCCAAAACGGGAGCAGGAGCAGAGGGACCTGGGTGTATATGTGCAGAAGTCATTGAAAGTGGTAGGACAGGTTGAGAGAGCGGTTAATAAAGCATACAGTATCCTGGGATTTATTAATAGGGGCATAGAGTACAAGAGCAAGGAGGTTATGTAGAATTTGTATAAGACACTAGTTCATCCTTAGCACGAGTATTGCGTCCATCTCTGAGTGCCACACTTTAGGAAAGATGTGAGGGTATTGGAGAGAGTACAGAAGAGATTCACGAGAATGGTTCCAGGGATGAGGAATTTCAGTTATGAAGATAGATTGGAGAGGTTAGAACAGTTTTCCTTGGAGAAGAGAAGGCTGAGAGGTGATTTGATAGAGCTATTCAAAATCACGAGGGATCTGGACAGAGTAGATAGGGAGACACTGTTCCCACTTGTGAAAGGATCGAGAACGAGATGACACCGACAGAAAATATTTGGTAACAGAAGCTGAAGTGACATGGTGAAAAACCTTTTCTTGCAGTGACTGGTTAATGTCTGGAATGCGCTGCCTGAGAACGTGGTGGAGGCAAGTTTAATTGAAGCATTCAGAAGGGAATTAGGCAGTGATATGAAAAGGAAGAATGTGCAGGGTTATGAGGAGAAGGCGGGGTAATGGAACTGAGAGATTTGCACTTTCGGAATACCACTGCAGACAAGATGGCCTGAATGGCCACCTTAAGCACTGAAACAACTCTGAGACAGAGGCAGAGAAAGAGAGAGAGGGAGAGATAGAGAGAGAGAGAGCATGTGAGAGAGACAGAGACAGAGAAGGTGAAGCAGAGAGAGGGACAGGCAGCGGCAAAGTGAGAGAGGGAGAGGCAGAGAGACAGACAGACAGATGGAGACAGAGAGACAGAGACAGAGACATACAGAGGGAGGGAGACAGAGGGAGGGAGAGGCAGCGGCAAAGTGAGAGAAGGACAAGCAGAGAGAGAGTGAGAGAGACATAGAGATAAAGAGGGAGACAGAGATAGAGTAAGAGAGAGAGAGAGAGAGAGAGAGAACGACAGATAGGGAGGTAGAGAAGGAGACAGAGTGGGAGGGAGAGATGATCTGAGATAAAAACAAATTTAAGTATTGAGACAGAATAAGAGGGACAGAGAGAGGGAGTGACAGAGAGAGGGAGAAAGAGAGACAGAGACAGAAAGAGGGAAGGAGAGGCAGAGAAAGGGAGAGGCAGATAGAGAGAGAGAGAGAAGGAGAGGCAGAGAAAGGGAGAGGCAGATAGAGAGAGAGAGATCACACGGTGGACATACACTAATAAGAGAACCACACTGAGACACTGCCTGCGGAGATACTATAATAACAGATGCACTCAGAGACTCTCCCTGTGGAGATACTAGAAGAACAGACCCACTCAGTTACTCTCTCTGTGGATATGATAAAATACAAGAACCACTCAGTGACTCTCCCTGCGGAGCTACTGCTATAATAGACCCACTCATTCACTGTCCTTGTGGAGATAGTATGATAACAGATCCACTCAGTGAATCTCGCTGTGGACATACATTCAGAACAGAGCCACTCAGTGACTCTCCTTGTGGAGATACTATAATAACAGACCGACTCAGTAACTCTCTCTGTGAAGAGACGATAATAATAGACCCACTCAGTGACTCTCCTTGTGGAGATTCTATGATAACAGATCCACTCAGAGACTCTCCTTGTGGAGATACCATATTAACAGATCCACTCAGAGACTTTCCTTGTGGAGATACTATAATAACAGACCCACTCACTGACTCTCCCTGTGGAGATACTATAATAACAGACCCACTCAGTGACACTCCCTGTGGAGATACTGCAATTTCAGATCCACTCACTGACTCTCCCTGTGGAGATACTATAATAACAGACCCACTCAGTGACACTCCCTGTGGAGATACTGCAATTTCAGATCCACTCACTGACTCTCCCTGTGGTGATAGCATAAGAACAGAACAACTCAATGATTGTCCCAGTTGAGATACTGTAATTACAGACCCACTCAGTGACTCGCTCTGTGGACATGCTACAATAGGCCCAGTCAGTGATTCTCTCTGTGGAGACACTATAATAACAGACCAACTCAGTGACTCTCCCTGTGGAGATACTGTAATAACAGACAATATCATTCTCTCTCCTTGTGGAGATACTATAATAACAGACCCACTCAGTGACTCTCCCTGTGGAGATCCTATAACAACAGACACACTCAGTGATTCTCCCTGTGGAGATACTATAACAGACCCACTCAGCAACTCTCCCTGTAGAAATCCTGTAATAACGGACCCACACACTGAATCGCCTATTGGAGATACTGTAATAACAGACCCGCTCAGTGACACTCCCTGTGGAGATACTATAGTAACAGACCCACTCAGTGACTCTCCCTGTGGAGACACTATAATAACAGACCCACTCAGTGACTCTCCCTGAGGAGATACTATAATACCAGAGACACTCTCAGAAACTCTCCCTGTGGAAATCCTATAATAATAGACCCATTCAGTGACTCCCCCTGTGGAAATACTGTAACAACAGACCCACTCACTAGTTCGCCCATTGGAGATACAATAATAACAGACCCACTCAGTGCCACTTCCTGTGGAGATACTCCAACAACAGTCCCACTCAGCGACTCTCTCTCTGGAGATACTATAGTAACAGACGCACTCAGTGACTCTCCCTGTGGAGATACTATAATAAAAGACACTCAGTGACTCACCCATTGGAGATACTATAATAACAGAGCCACGCAATGACTCTACCTGTGCAGATAATACAAAAACAGATCCACTCAGTGAATCTGCCTGTAGAAATACTATAATAACAGACCCACACAGTGACTCTCCCTGTGGAAATACTTTCATAACAGACACAGTCATTCTCTCTGCATGTGCAGATACTCTAATAACAGAGACACTCAGTGACTGTCCCACTGGAGATGTTATAAGAACAGACACACGCAGTGACTCTCCTAGTGGAGATACTATTATATTAGATCCACTCAGTAACTCTCCCTGTGAAGATACTTTAAGAACAGAAACAGTGACTCTCCCAAAGGAGATTCTAAAATAACTAACCCACTCAGTGACTCTCCGTGTGGAGACACCAGAATGGCAGACCCACTCTGTGATTCTCCACATGGAGGTTATATAGTGACACACACACTCAGTGACTCTCCCAGTGCTGGTTATATAATAACACACCCACTCAGTGGCTCTCCCTGTGGAGTTACTATAATAAAAGATCAACTCAGTCACACACCCTGTAGGGATAATATATACAGACCCACTCAGTGACACTCCCGGTGGACATACTTGAATAACAGACCCACTCAGTGACTCTCCTGTAGAGATACTGTAATAACAGACCCACACAGTGACACTCCCTGTGGAGATACCATAATGACAGACCCACTCAGTGATTCTCCATTTGGCGATTATAAAGTGCCAGACACACTCAGTGACTCACCCAGTGGAGATTCTATAATAACAGACCCACTCAGTGACTCTCCCTGTGGCGATACTATAATAACAGACCCACTCAGCGACTATCCCTGTGGAGATACTACAATAACAGACCCACTCAGTGCCACTCCCTGTAGAGTTACTCCAACAACAGTCCCACTCAGCGACTCTCTCTCTGGAGATACTATAGTAACAGACGCACTCAGTGACTCTCCCTGTGGAGATACTATAATAAAAGACACTCAGTGACTCACGCATTGGAGATACTATACTAACAGAGCCACACAATGACTCTACCTGTGCAGATAATAGAAAAACAGACCCACTCAGTGAAACTGCCTGTAGAAATACTATAATAACAGACCCACACAGTGACTCTCCCTGTGGAAATACTTTCATAACAGACACAGTCATTCTCTCTGCCTGTGCAGATACTCTAATAACAGAGACACTCAGTGACTGTCCCACTGGAGATGTTATAAGAACAGACACACGCAGTGACTCTCCTAGTGGAGATACTATGATATTAGATCCACTCAGTAACTCTCCCTGTGAAGATACTTTAAGAACAGAAACAGTGTCTCTCCCAAAGGAGATTCGAAAATAACTGACCCACTCAGTGACTCTCCATGTGGAGACACTAGAATGGCAGACCCACTCTGTGATTCTCCACGTGGAGGTTATATAGTGACACACACACTCAGTGACTCTCCCAGTGCTGGTTATATAATAACACACCCACTCAGTGACTCTCCCTGTGGAGATACTATAATAAAAGATCAACTCAGTCACACACCCTGTAGAGATAATATATACAGACCCACTCAGTGACACTCCCGGTGGACATACTTGAATAACAGACCCACTCAGTGACTCCCCTGTAGAGATACTGTAATAACAGACCCACACAGTTGCACTCCCTGTGGAGATACCATAATGACAGACCCACTCAGTGATTCTCCATTTGGCGATTATAAAGTGCCAGACACACTCAGTGACTCTCCCAGTGGAGATTCTATAATAACAGACCCACTCAGTGACTCTCCCTGTGGCGATACTATAATAATAGACCCACTCAGCAACTATCCCTGTGGAGATACTACAATAACAGACCGACTCAGTGACTCTCCCTGTGGATCGACTATATTAACAGATCCACTCAGTGACTCTCCCTGTGGAGATTCTATAATAACAGACCCACTCAGTGACTCTCCCTGTGGCGATACTATAATAACAGACCCACTCAGTGACTATCCCTGTGGAGATACTACAATAACAGAGCCACTCAGTGACTCTCCCTGTGGATCGACTATATTAACAGATCCACTCAGTGACACTCCCTGTGGAGATACTATAATACCAGAGACACTCTCAGAAACTCTCCCTGTGGAAATCCTGTAATAACAGACCCATTCAGTGACTCCCCCTGTGGAAATACTGTAACAACAGACCCACTCACGAGTTCGCCCATTGGAGATACAATAATAACAGACCCACTCAGTGCTACTCCCTGTGGAGTTACCCCAACAACAGTCCCACTCAGCGACTCTCTCTCTGGAGATACTATAGTAACAGACGCACTCAGTGACTCTCCCTGTGGCGATACTATAATAAAAGACACTCAGTGACTCACCCATTGGAGATACTATACTAACAGAGCCACACAATGACTCTACCTGTGCAGATAATACAAAAACAGACCCACTCAGTGAAACTGCCTGTAGAAATACTATAATAACAGACCCACACAGTGACTCTCCCTGTGGAAATACTTTCATAACAGACACAGTCATTCTCTCTGCCTGTGCAGATACTCTAATAACAGAGACACTCAGTGACTGTCCCACTGGAGATGTTATAAGAACAGACACAGGCAGTGACTCTCCTAGTGGAGATACTATGATATTAGATCCACTCAGTAACTCTCCCTGTGAAGATACTTTAAGAACAGAAACAGTGACTCTCCCAACGGAGATTCTAAAATAACTGACCCACTCAGTGACTCTCCCTGGTGAGACACTAGAATGGCAGACCCACTCTGTGATTCTCCACATGGAGGTTATATAGTGACACACACACTCAGTGACTCTCCCAGTGCTGGTTATATAATAACACACCCACTCAGTGACTCTCCCTGTGGAGATACTATAATAAAAGATCAACTCAGTCACACACCCTGTAGAGATAATATATACAGACCCACTCAGTGACACTCCCGGTGGACATACTTGAATAACAGACCCACTCAGTGACTCTCCTGTAGAGATACTGTAATAACAGACCCACACAGTGACACTCCCTGTGGAGATACCATAATGACAGACCCACTCAGTGATTCTCCATTTGGCGATTATAAAGTGCCAGACACACTCAGTGACTCTCCCTGTGGCAATACTATAATAACAGACCCACTCAGCGACTATCCCTGTGGAGATACTACAATAACAGACCCACTCAGTGACTCTCCCTGTGGATCGACTATATTAACAGATCCACTCAGTGACTCTCCCTGTGGAGATTCTATATTAACAGACCCACGCAGTGACTCTCCCTGTGGCGATACTATAATAACAGACCCACTCAGTGACTATCCCTGTGGAGATACTACAATAACAGACCCACTCAGTGACTCTCCATGTGGATCGACTATATTAACAGATCCACTCAGTGACACTCCCTGTGGAGATACTATACTAACAGACCCACTCAGTGACTCTCCCTGTGGGGATACTGTACTCTAGAGTTTCACTCTCTATGCCTATTTCTTGTACCTCAGTGTACTCAGGTTTACATCAAACTCTGATTATATTTGACATTTGCCCTTTCGATCTAACCTAACAACGTGACTGTCTCCAACATTCTCTCTGTGTCGGTGAACAGCGGGACGTTGGAGTAAATGTTCACTGATTCCTGAGGCTGACAGGACTGGTGGATAAGCTGGTTCGGAAGGGATAAGGGAGACTTTCATTTCCTGACCAAATGAAATAATCTCTCAGTGTCGACCCTATCCAATCCCTTTCGAATATGTTTCAATGAGATCACCTCTCATTCTTCTAAACTCCAGAGAATACAGGTCCAACTTACTCAGCCTCTCATCATAGGACAATTGCAGAGAAGCTAAACAAATGCTCTGTGTCAGTCTACATGTTCTCTATCATGCTCTGTAATCTTCCTTGAATCATTGAACGCTGCAGTTTGTGGATCATTTCACTGTTTGTTGTTGAGCTGATGAATTTGTTTGAATGGCAGTGATAATATTTTTGGACCACTGCATTGAGTCCAATGGGTTGCAACCTGGATTATTGGGTGATTTCTCTCTGCAACCTTTAATCTTTAATAAAGCTTATCTGGGCCTTAACCTGCAATCTATTTTTATATGTCTGACTCCACTCATTATGCGGTGGGAATAAAGTTAATTTTGTCTGGTCGTGCACCCAATTAAATTATTGTTTGACACCGCAAGACTTTCTTTACTGTGAACATGTGCTGATCTCTCCCTCATGCAGACACACACACATACAATACACGCACACACACACACACACATATTACATCTGCCTTTCTCTCTGCCCACATCTATCCTGGACTTTCCCTCTCTCTCTGATGGGAATTCTATCTCTCATTCATTTTTCACACTTTCTGTACACCCTGTGTCTGCTCTTTTCCTCTAATTTCTCATTTTCCTTCCCACTCTCTCTACAAATCTCTCTCTCTTTCGCTCTGTTACTCTCTCCTCACCTTTATCTCTCCATTGATTAGATTCCTCACTCTCAAACTCTACCATTCCCTCACTCTCCAACTTCTTTTCTCTTTTATCTCTCTTCACATCTCTCTATCACTATCTCTCCATCTCTGTCCAATTGAGGAAATTCTTCCTCCATTTCTCAGCATCTCTTGCTCTCTCACTCTCTTCCGATCACCTATTTTCTCAGTCTCTCCATATTATTCTTTCAATGTCATTTATCTCTCTCTCTCTTGCCCCATCACTCTCTCTTTTCTATTTCCCTCTCCATTACACGCTCTCTAACTCTTTGCTCTGTCTGTCCATGTTGGGTCCCTTCAAGAGTTTGGAACAGTTCTGGTGGTGCAGGGTACCTTTAAGAGTCTGGTGCTGGCCCCACCCCCACCCCGGGGTGGTCACATGCCGCCCAAGCCGCGGCTGTGCGGAGGCTGGAGGCAGCTTTTGACCCCTGTGACCTCCAAACACGTGGGGTGACGCAGCCAATCAGGGCTCAGTGAGGCGCGTGGAGGGACCGCGGCGTCATCACCCGCCATGTTTGAGTGACGTCCCGCCGGCTGTTTATTTCCATCAGAAAGCAGCTGCAAGGAAAATGGGAAACGGCTTCAGTTGTCGATCTCAATGGAGGAAACCTGAAAGTCTGAGCCGCGGGAGAATGTAAAAAGCGGCAGTTAACGGGCTTGTCTCAATGCGCATGTGCAGAGCTTCTTCCCAGGGTGCAGCGCGGCCCGTACCACAGGTGAGGGCTTTTTCCAGCCGCGCGGCCTTGTGGGAGCCGCAGGACGCCATTGCCTCCTCATTAACTCAGTCAAAATCAACTCATTCCGTCTCAGCTCCCGCTCTCTCCTTTTCATATTGCAGGCTGAAATGGGCTTTGTTGGCAACAACAACACCATCCAGGGTGTGATCAGGTACTCTGTTCCTTCGCAAACGATTTCCTGTCCCTCCAACAGCTTGTGCCATTGCCCTGTTTATCGGTGATTTTTTCCTGCTTCTGATGTTATTGAGTTTGTTAATGGCTTTTATCCTGCTGAAATGGCTGCTAAATTTGTTGGTCTTTTTCTCCTGGCTTCATAGCTAACCCTCTCTCCGTCTGTCTCAGAGATAGCAGGAGGGAGAGACAGAGAGAGGAAGACAGAGAAAGACGGAGATAGAGACACGGATAACAACCCCAGCTTCTCCAATCGATCCACGTAAATAAGTCTCTCATCAAAGAACAAAGAACAAAGAACAGGACAGCACAGGAACAGGCCATTCAGCCCTCCAAGCCTGCGCCGATCTTGATGCCTGCCGAAACTAACACCTTCTGTACTTCCGGGGCCCATACCCCTCTATTCCCTTCCTATTCATGTATTTGTCAAGATGTCTCTTAAACGTCGCTATCGTATCTGCTTCCACCACCTCCTCTGGCAGCAAGTTCCAGGTCCTCACCACCCTCTGTGTAAAAAACTTGCCTCGCACATCTCTCTAAACTTTGCCCCTCGCACCTTAAACCTATGTCCTCTAGTAACTGACTCTTCCACCCTGGGAAAAAGCTTCTGACTATCCACTCTGTCCATGCCGCTCAGAACTTTGTAAACCTCTATCATGTCGCCCCTCCACCTGCGTCGTTCCAGTGAAAACAATCCGAGTTTTTCCAACCTCTCCTCATAGCTAATGCCCTCCAGACCAGGCAACATCGTGGTAAGCCTCCTCTGTACCCTCTCCAAAGCCTCCACGTCCTTCTGGTAGTGTGGCGACCAGAATTTCACGCAATATTCGAAGTGTGGCCTAACTAAGGTTCTGTACAGCTGCAACGTGACTTGCCAATGTTTATACTCTATGCCCCGACCGATGAAGGCAAGCATGCCGTATGCCTTCATGACTACCTTATCCACCTGCGTTGCCACTTTCAGTGACCTGTGGCCCTGTACGCCCAGATCTCTTTGCCTGTCAATACTGCTAAGGGTTCTGCCATTTACTGTATACTTCCCACCTGCATTAGACCTTCCAAAATGCATTACCTCACATTTGTCCGAATTAAACTCCATCTGCCATTTCCCCACCCAAGTCTCCAACCGATCTCTATCCTGCTGTATCCTCTGACAATCCTCATCATTATCCACAACTCCACCAACCTTTGTGTCGTCCACAAGCTTACTAATCAGACCAGCTACATTTTCCTCCAAATCATTTATATATACGACAAACAGCAAAGGTCCCAACACTGATCCCTGTGGAACACCATTAGTCACATCCCTCCATTCAGAAAAACACCCATCCACTGTTACCCTCTGTCTTCTGTGACTGAGCCAGTTCTGTATCCATCTTGCCAGCTCACATCTGGTCCCGTGTGACTTCACCTTTTGCACCAGTCTGCCATGCGGGACCTTGTCAAAGGCTTTACTAAAGTCCATGTAGACAACATCCACCGCCCTTCCCTCATCAATCTTCTTCGTCATTTCCTCAAAAAACTCAATCAAATTAGTAAGACACGACCTCCCCTTCACAAAGCCATGCTTTCTCTCGCTAATACGTTTATTTGTTTTCAAATGGGAGTAAATCCTGTCCCGAAGAATCCTCTCTAATACTTTCCCTGCCACTGATGTAAGGCTCACCGGCCTATAAATTCCTTGATTATCCTTGCCACCCTTCTTAAACAAAGGCACAACATGGGCTATTCTCCAGTCCTCTTGGTCCTCACCTGTAGTCAAAGACGATGCAAAGATTTCTCTCAAGGCCCCAGCAGTTTCTTCCCATTCCTCCCTCAGTATTCCAGGGTAGATCCCATCAGGCCCTGGGGACTTATCTACCTTAATGCATTGCAAGACACCCAACACCTCCTCCTTTTTGATAATGAGATGACTGAGACTATCTGCACTCCCTTCCCTAGGCTCATCATCCACCAAGTCCTTCTCTTTGGTGAATACTGATGCAAAGTACTCATTTAGCACCTCACCCATTTCCTCTGGCTGCACACATAGATTCCCATCTCTGTCCTTGAGTGGGCCAACCCTTTCCTTGGTTACCCTCTGACTCTTTATATATGTATAAAAAGCCTTGGGATTTTCCTTAATCCTGTTTGCCAATGACTTTACATGACCCATTTTAGCTCTCCTAACTCCTTGCTTAAATTCCTTCCTACTGTCTTTATATTCCTCAAGTGCTTCATCTGTTCCTAGCCTTCCAGCCCTTACAAATGCTTCCTTTTTCTTTCTGACTAGGCTCACAATATCCCGTGTTATCCAAGCTTCCGAAACTTGCCAAACTTGTCTTTCTTCCTCACAAGAACATGCAGGTCCTGGATTCTAATCAGCTGACGTTTGAAAGACTCCCACATGTCAGATGTTGATTTACCCTCAAACAGCCGCCCCCAATCAAAATTCTTCAGTTCCTGGATAATATTGTTATAATTAACCATCCCCCAATTTATCACCTTCACCTGAGGAGTTATCTTATCCTGATCCACAAGTACCTTAAAACTTATGGATTTATGGTCACTACTCCCGAAATGCTCGCCCACTGAAACTTCGACAACCTGGCCGGGCACATTCCCCAATACCATGTCCAGAATGGCCCCATCCCTAGTTGGACTATCTACATACTGTTTCAAGAAGCCCTCCTCTATGCTACTCACAAATTCTGCCCCATCCAAGCACTAAGTGAGTCCCAGTCAATATTGGGGAATTCAAAATCACCCACCACTGCAACCCTGTCCAAAATCTGTATACATCTCTGCTCCTCTACCTCCCGCTGGCTGTTGGGAGGCCTGCAGTAAACCCCCAACATCGTGACTGCACCCTTCCTATTCCTGAGCTCCACACATATTGCCTCGCTGCATTACTCCTCGGAGGTATCCTCCTGCAGTACAGCTGTGATATTCTCCTTAACCAGTAATGCAACTCCCCCACCCCTTTTACTTCCCCCTGTATCCCGCCTGAAGCTTCCAAAGCCTGGAACAGTTAGCTGCCAATCCTGCCCTTCCCTCAACCAAGTCTCTGAAATAGCAACTACATCATATTTCCAAGTCTGAAACTAGAGCCAGGTTACTGATGCAGCCAAGAGAACTTTTATAACCAGTGACATTTCAGACAAAAATTCTTACCCATATTTACAGTTATATTTGTCATTGATTCTTTGCACTGTATTTGATGCTGCTGCATTTATGTATTAGCCTGTAATCAATCGAAAAAAAACGACTTAACATTCACCCGTTTAATGTTACAAGGGTTTACAAAGCTGGGAAATGGCCATTTATCACAAATTAGATTAAAGATCTTCCACTTTTCACCTCCAGTTTATATTAAAGTTCAGCAACAGTCTGACGAAGAATTTTTACTGTTGCAATAAAGTGTCACTTGTTTCCATTTGCTTCCTGACTGTTTCTTTCTTCTGCTCTCCTGGGGGATTCAGAGGGATTTTTGTTCATTGTTTGTCCACATTCCTCTGCAGCTGCTGTCCTCGAGAAATTCATCGTATTGTATTCAAAATATTTCCCTCAGTTTGGAGATATGAGGAGAGACTGTAAACACGAGCAGAGGGGAGAAATAAATAGGCAGGGAGTTGCTCTGGTCTGGAATTCACTATCTGACAGGTTTCTGAAAGTAGATTCAATATTAACTTTCAAAAGACAATCGGATCAAAACTTCAATTTCTCTGAATTATAGTAGAGAAGATACCAGCATAGAGAAGTGAGAGCGAGAGATAGATGTCATAAACTTAGTGATGAAGAATTCAACACAACTTATATGGAGAGTTTTTATTTGAAAATGATTGAGTTTAATTTGATGCTGTTGTTTTATTTATACATTACCTTGAATCATTGAAAATAATTTTCCTAACAGTAAAGTGTTTAATGTTGCAAGTGTTTACATAGTAGTAAAATAGCTACTTTAGACATACTGTATTGAAATTATTTTATTGAGCATCTCATGTTTACAGCAAGTAAATTCCTCAAACTTGTAAAAACTTTCAAACATTCAGTGACAGAATCTCCAATCAGCAATGGCTCAGCATCTGCATCTGCTGGTGTCCCTCTCACACTGCAGTTACTGTCCCCTCTCACCATCTCCATGTGCTGGTGTCCCTGTCAACTTGCAGCTATTGTTCCCCTCTCACCATCTCCATCTGCTGGTGTTCCTGTCTCACTGCAGTTACTGTCCCCTCTCACCATCTGCATTTGATGGTGTCGCTGTCTCACTGCAGAAACTGTCCCCTCTCACCATCTCCATCTGCTGGTGTCCCTGTCAACTTGCAGCTATTGTTCCCCTCTCACCATCTCCATCTGCTGGTGTTCCTGTCTCACTGCAGTTACTGTCCCCTCTCACCTTCTGCATTTGATGGTGTCGCTGTCTCACTGCAGAAACTGTCCCCTCTCACCATCTCCATCTGCTGGTGTCCCTGTCTCACTGCAGTTACAGTCCCCCTCTCACCATCTCCATCTGCTGGTGTCGCTCTCTCACTGCAGTAACTGTCCCTCTCTCACTATCTCCATCTGCTGGTGCCCCTGCCTCACTGCAGTTACTGTCCCTCTCACACCGTCTCCATCTCCTGGTGAACCTGTCTCACTGCAGTTACTGTCCCCTCTCACCATCTCCATCTGCTGGTGTTCCTGTCTCACTGCAGTTACTGTCCCCTCTCACCATCTGCATTTGATGGTGTCGCTGTCTCACTGCAGAAACTGTCCCCTCTCACCATCTCCATCTGCTGGTGTCCCTGTCAACTTGCAGCTATTGTTCCCCTCTCACCATCTCCATCTGCTGGTGTTCCTGTCTCACTGCAGTTACTGTCCCCTCTCACCATCTGCATTTGATGGTGTCGCTGTCTCACTGCAGAAACTGTCCCCTCTCACCATCTCCATCTGCTGGTGTCCCTGTCTCACTGCAGTTACTGTCCCCTCTCACCATCTCCATCTGCTGGTGTCCCTGTCCAATTGCAGCTATTGTCCCCCTCTCAGCTTCTCCATCTGCTGGTGTCCCTGTCTCACTGCAGCCACAGTCCCCCTCTCACCATCTCCATCTGCTGGTGTCCCTGTCTCACTACAGTTACTGTCCCCTCTCACGATCTCCAACTGCTGGTGTCCCTGTCTCACTGCAGTTACAGTCCCCCTCTCACCATCTCCATCTGCTCGTCTCCCTGTCTCACTGCAGTAACTGTCCCTCTCTCACCATCTCCATCTGCTGGTGCCCCTGCCTCACTGCAGTTACTGTCCCCTCTCACCATCTCCATCTGCTGGTGTCCCTGTCCAATTGCAGCTATTGTCCCCCTCTCAGCTTCTCCATCTGCTGGTGTCCCTGTCTCACTGCAGTTACAGTCCCCCTCTCACCATCTCCATCTGCTGGTGTCCCTGTCTCACTGCTGTTACTGCCCCCTCTCACCATCACCATCTGCTGGTGTCCCTGTCTCACTGCAGTTACAGTCCCCCTCTCACCATCTCCATCTGCTGGTGTCGCTCTCTCACTGCAGTAACTGTCCCTCTCTCACCATCTCCATCTGCTGGTGCCCCTGCCTCACTGCAGTTACTGTCCCTCTCACACCGTCTCCATCTCCTGGTGAACCTGTCTCACTGCAGTTACTGTCCCCTCTCACCATCTCCATCTGCTGGTGTCCCTGTCCAATTGCAGCTATTGTCCCCCTCTCAGCTTCTCCATCTGCTGGTGTCCCTGTCTCACTGCAGTTACAGTCCCCCTCTCACCATCTCCATCTGCTGGTGTCCCTGTCTCACTGCTGTTACTGCCCCTTCTCACCATCACCATCTGCTGGTGTCCCTGTCTCACTGCAGTTACAGTCCCCCTCTCACCATCTCCATCTGCTGGTGTCGCTCTCTCACTGCAGTAACTGTCCCTCTCTCACCATCTCCATCTGCTGGTGCCCCTGCCTCACTGCAGTTACTGTCCCTCTCTCACCGTCTCCATCTCCTGGTGAACCTGTCTCTCTGCAGTTTCTGCCCTGCTCACCATTAGCAGGTGGACCTGCTTCACTGCAGTTAATGTCCCTCTCTCACCATCTCCATCTGCTGGTGTCCCTGCCTCACTGCAGTTACTTCCCGTCTCACCACCTCACAGTCACTTCGATTTGCAGCTTTATCCACTGGCTGCGGTTGTTGACATAACAACCACTAGGTGGCGCTGTATTGGCACATGCGCAAACGTATCCTGTTCCAGTTCAACTGGGCGGCACAGTGGCACAGTGGATCGCACTGCAGCCTCACAGCTCCAGCGACCCGGGTTCGATGCTGGGTACTGCCTGTGTGGAGTTTGCAAGTTCTCCCTGTGTCTGCGTGGGTTTTCTCCGGGTGCTCCGGTTTCCTCCCACAAGCCAAAAGACTTGCAGGTTGGTAGGGAAATTGGCCATTATAAATTGTCACTAGTATAGGTAGGTGGTAGGGAAATATAGGGACAGGTGGGGATGTTTGGTAGGAATATGGGATTAGTGTAGGATTAGTATAAATGGGTGTTTGATGGTCGGCACAGACTCTGTGGGCCGAAGGGCCTGTTTCAGTGCTGTATCTCTAATCTAATCTAAAACGTCATGGGCTGTCACGTTCAGGCAACTGCCAGGACTAAAGATGGCGCCGGTCAAATAATCACAGAGGTGGGTGGAGGGTGGGTGGTGGAGCGGGGCGGGGGGAGGGAGATGGAATTTGCTTCCAGTGTTTGAAACCCTTCAGCTCTTTCTATGATTTCACAAATTTAACAATAAGATTGAGAGGGTATTTCACCGCCATCTTCAGCTCCTGTCTGAATTTCGTCTGGGTCACAGTATAAATACATGTGTTGGTGCAGGAACTGAGAAGCTGCAGCATCATGGCTGTGCGATCTGTGATAAAGACAGGGTCAGTGAAGGAGGAATAAGACTGAATATCTGCAATTCGAGTATAAATGTTAAATACAAGCCGGGTCACCCATAACAGTATAAAACTTCCGGATATACAGAAGAGTAAAATAATTGATTTCATGCGATTCTCCATCTCTGGGTCCTTGTGATTCTCTGCATTGCTGTGGCGCCGGAATCCCCTGCGGACTTTGCTGGAGAATAAAATCCGTCTGACAGTCAGGACATTGAGCAGCAAAATGAGAAAGACCGGGACACAAGGTGTGAAAATGAGATGAAACAATTCAAATGCCCCCCATATGGTGGAAGTATAGAAGCTCAGTTTATTAGCACAACCCATGGGAACATTATTAATATTGCACTCTTGTACCAGTGTAAAGTACCAGGGGAGAGACTCTAAACAGCCCAGCACACTCACTGTTCCCACAACCACAGCCGCCGTTTTCTCACTGCAATATTTTGTTTTCAGCTTCTCACAACAAATGGCCACAAATCGATCAAAGGTGAAAGTGACTGTAAGCCAGACAGAAACAGCTGTGGATGCAAAAAGCAGAAAGATAATGAGAGAACACACAGGAGTAATTCTCAGGAATGAACCTGGGAAATAAATTAAAACAATCCAGTACAATATGGGATCAGTGATAACGACCAGGAGATCAGCCACTGCCATTCCCACCAGGTGGACAGTGATACATTTGGAGAGACCGCACTTTCTTCGGGACAGGATCACAATCGCCACCAAGTTAACTGGAAGAGAGAGAAAAGGAAGCAGAGAAATTACTGATCAGGCCCTGAGACAAAGCAGCAGTTTGACAGGATCTGGGCTGAAATTTCCAGCTTTTTGCTGCATCGAGCGGTGAAAACTGATTCATTGACCTGGGAAGTGCTTTGTCACAGTGAAATGTTTGAAAACACAGTTATTAATAATGAATTTGGGAATTGATGCAGAAAGTGAATAAAGTCATCACCGGATCGACTGGAAGTACTGACAGTGAAGGTCCACAGTGAAGCAGAGGAGAGGTGAAAGTGTCAGCAGCAAAGTCAGTTCAGCAGCTAGACTTCTGAAGTAGAGTCAGACACACACAGAGTGAAATAATATTTGATAACAGTGATAATCAATAAATACATTGAAATCCCAGTTAAACTGAGCCATGTTATTGGAGAGGGAGGACATTGTTCTGTCCCCTTGGAACACTGAGACCATGAGATGTCTCGTTATCAATCGCTGACAAAAAAATCATAAAAATATTCCAGGACCGGTTAGATCCACATCATGAAACTGTTAAAAACTCCTGATGGTCTGATTATTGATCCTAACTGAAACATCTCCTTCCAATACATTCAATACACAGAATAATCCAGTAATAATGCCACAGTTACTTAAAACAATACCATTACATACATAATACTGTTCCTGCAAGAATGAAAGTGTCGACAATAAGGAGATTCCAGCAGTAAATTGCTGGAAAAGAACAAGCGGCTGTGGAACACACACAGTGAGAAATAGTGCCCAGGACAGCAGCACAGTTAACATCGATATACACCATTAACAGCTGAGATGCTGGCATACCAGCAACTCCAATTGCTGCAAGTACTGGATAACAAATGTCTTCTATCATAGACATTGCTGGATATCCCATTTCTGTGTGAAGCAGGGAATTCGATTGGCCTGGAATCCAAAGCTCCAGCAGGCACTCTGAGCTGATCCATTCCAACGGGTCCTGATTTATACAGGGGGTACGTCTCCACTGACACGGTTATATCCCTGATCATTGCTATTTGTTACACTCACCTGAACAAACACATTACATCAGCAGCTTTGACTCTGATGTAAATAATATGGTGGATAAAACACAATCAATTCAATGTCAATGACATTTTCTGAGTAAGACCTCTCTCGGGAATAAACCTGAAATCTGCACTCATACTGGATGGATGGCAATTATGAGAGGCGCCATTTACATTTTCCATATTATTGTATTGACCTTGTTCACTTCTGGATATTCTATTGTAAATGTAACTGATCTGTCTGCAGTGGACACAGAATCCAGGGACAAAAGCAATCCCGTTTCACTCTGTTCCTGCCTTTGCCCAGTTAAAATGTGAACTTTGAGTCTCCGATTCGGGACCATGTTCAGGGTTACAGCCCAGAAACTACTGTGAGTGATATTACGGGACAGACACTGTATGCATCCATTTGGGAGGCAGTTGGGTCGTGATAATATCACAGGTCACGGAATCCAGAGGCCGACCCTGATGGCCTGGGGACGGGGGCTCAAATCCCACCACGGCAGCTATATAAAACAGAGGGAGCGCCCTTTCTATGCATAATGTAGAGGGAGCTCCCTCTCTATTTGTAAAGTGGAAGGAGCACACTCTCTATTTATAAAGTTGGGGGCGATGAAGGAAAGAGGAGAGAGGGAAACGGAAACAAATGGGGAAATGGAGAGAGACAGACAAAGTGGAAGACAGAGAGAGACAGATGATTTAGCGAAATGAGAGCTTGACGGAAGCCCAGTAACAATCCCCATTGTCTGCCCAGTCCGGTATTTGCGGTTTAATGTGAGGGTTTTAGGGATGCGTTTTTTTTCCAGATATAGCAATGAAACAGGCCCTTCGGCCCACCGAGTCTGTGCCGACCATCAGCCACCCAATTATACTGATTCAACACTAATTCCATATTCCTACCACATACCCACCTGTCCCTAACATTTCCCTGCCACCTACCTATGCTCGGGGCAATTGATAATGGCGAATTTACCTAACAACCTGCAAGTCTTTGGCATGTGGGAGGAAACTGGAGCACCCGGAAGAAGCCCACGCAGACGCAGAGAGAACTTGCAAACTCCATACAGGCAGTACCCAGAATTGAAACCGGGTCGCTGGAGCTGTGAGGCTGCGGTGCTAACCACTGCGCCACTGTGCCGCCCAGAGAGTGTTAGATGAGTGTTTGATATTTTCAAACTGTATTGACATTCCCAACAAAAGCAAGAGTTAAAGATTCAAAATTAACCAAACAAATGGCTCAAAGCAATGCTGTCCATGTACAGAGGGACAGAAAGATGGAGGGAGTGAGTCACAGATGGAGAGAGACACAGACAGAGTGGGACACAGACAGAGGGAGAGAGAGAGAGACAGAAAGGGAGGCAGGCAAATGCAGAGTGAGACAGACAGAAAGGGAGGCAGGCAGACGCAGAGGGGGCGAGACAGGGAGAAAGCGAGCGAGACAGATACAGAGGGAGAGAGACAGATGCAGAGGGAGAAACGGACAGAGAGAGAGAGAGAGAGGGAGACAAACAGAGGGAGAAACAGAGACAGAGGGAGAGACAGACAGAGAGAGAGGGGGGCGAGATTACAGGAAAAACTTTATATCTAATCATGTTGAAGAAATATAGAATTAAAAAGTAAAACTGGCTGTGTGCAAGAACTAATTTTGAAAGGAAAGATCAGGGGTTTAATGTGAGTGTTTTGGGGGCAATTGGTGGATCAGTGATTGATATTTTCAAACTGAAGTGACATTTAATAATCTTGAAAAAATATTATTAAACACTGACAAACTTTAGAAGTAGGGTAATGGAATACAGTATGTGAGGGGAGCTTGACAGAACCTCAGTAACAATCCCCATTATCTGCACAGTCCTGTATTGGGGGTTTAGTGTGAGAGTTCAGGTGGCTGGTGTTGAACAGTGTTTGATATTTTCAAACTGCAGTGATGCTCCCAGCAAGGGCAAGATTTACAGGTTCAAAATTTACCAAGAAATGGATAAAAACATTTCTTTCCAAGGAGAGAGAGATGGTGTTAGAGAAAGAGTCATGGAAAGGGGCAGAGAAAGAGGGAGAGGGTGAGGGAGAGAGAGAGAGAGAAAGATGGGAAGAAACAGACATGAGAGGGAGAGACAGAGAGAGGATGAGAAAAGTTGGAACAATCATTAACAATCCTCATTATCTGCCCAGTCCTGTTTTTGGAGGTGAGTGTGAGTGTTTTAGGGTGAATGTTGGATCAGTGTTTCATATTTTCAAACTGCAGTGCCAATCCCAACAAGGCTGTTAAAGTATATAAGAGCAGGGAGGTTATGCTGGAAGTGTGTAACTCATTGCTGAAGCAGGTACAGTGTGGGTTTAGATACAGAGTAATGCAGTGGATTCAGAGAAGGAGGGAGAGACGGGCAGAAAGAGTGAGGAGATCCGGGGAGGCAGGCAGATTGTAGTGAAGCTCTACATCTAACCACGTGAAAAAAATAAATAATTAAAAATGTAAATGGACTGCGCACTGAAAATACTGTCCGCACACAAAAACTAAAGTCACACACCACCCTAACTGAAAATATATCACCATTCCTTCACTGTTACTGGGTCAAAATCCTGGAACTCCCTTCCTAACAGCACTGTGGGTATACCTACCCCACATGGACTGCAGCGGTTCAAGAAGGAGTCTCAACACCACCTTCTCAAGGGCAATTAGGAATGGGTAATAAATGCTGGCCTGGCCAGTAACGCACACATCCAACAAATAAATAAGGCAAATAAAAAGTTGACATCGAGTCACTTAAGGAGCTATTAGACGAGACCAAAAAATTGGTCAAAGGCGTTGGTTTGAGGCAGCGTCTTCAAAGACGAAAGAGAGTTAGTGAGACGGAGAGGTTTAGGAAAGGAATTCAAGAGTTAGGCCTTGGCAGCTTGAAGGCACGGCCACCAATGTTGGAACAATTCAAATTAGGGCTGCTCAAGAGGCCAGAATTAGAGGATCACAGATATTGGTGGATTGTGGAGCTGGAGGAGATTGCAGAGATATGGAGGGGTCATTTGTGGAAGACAGTTCCAAACTTCTAACACCCTTTGTATGTTGAAGTGTTTCTGAATTTCATCTTTAAAAGGGCTTTCGACTAATTTTTGATTTTTAGACAGTTCCCCCGGTCCGAGACTGTCCCCATCGAATACTCACAGGGCAGGTACAACACGGGGTTAGATACAGAGTAAAGATCCATCTACCAATGCCAGACTGGCTGTTCCTCTGTCTCTTTCTCCTCATCTCTCACTGCCTGCAACACCCTTTCTCTGCCTCACTTTCTCCCTCTTCCCATCCTGAGAGCAGGAGGGAGAGATTGAGGTAGTGCACAGAGGGAGATAGAGATAGAGGGAGAAAGGTAGAGAGATAGACTTGTAAAGTGAGTAACAGAGAGTAGAAATAATGTTTCAGAGAGTAGAAGAGATGGGAAGAGAGAGAAAGAGATGAAGAGAGATTACCAGCAAGAGAGTTTACCAGAGATTACCTCTCTCTCAGTCCCTATTACTCCTTTCCAATTTGTTACCATCTCCATCTATTTTCGCCCTCTACCCCGATGTTTCACAATCCATGCCTTTCGCTCGTATGTCTGTGTATACTGCAGTGAAGGATTACATCAAATTATTATGTTTTACATTTGCTCTTTCAATCTAACTGAACAATCTCTCAAACTGTGAACAGAAGGGCCTTGGAGTGACTGTCCACTGATTCCTGAGGGTAACAGTTCAGGTGGACAAGGTGGTTAAAAAGGCTAACGGAATACTTTCCTTTATTGGCCGATGTAGAGAATATAAGAGCAGAGAGGTTATGCTCGAACTGTATAAAACACTAGTTAGACCACAGCTAGAGTACTGTGTACAGTTCTGGTCACCACACTACAGGAAGGATGTGATCACACTAGAGAGTGTACGGAGGAGATTTACAGAGGATGTTGTCAGGAATGGAGAATTATAGCTATGAGTAAAGATTGGATAGGCAGGAATTGTTTTCTTTGGAACAGAGAAGGTTGAAGGGAAGATTTAAGTGAGGTGTATGAAATAATGGCGGGCCAAGATAGAGTGGATAGGAAGGACCCATTTCCCTTAACAGAGGGGTCAATAACCATGGGCATAGATTACAAGATTTCCACAACTATATTATGAGGGTGTGATGGCTTCCATGGTGGAATACCTTGCTGGATTTTAACAGTGGAGCGTTTTCCTTCCTGATCATCAAAACTGGCCGCCTGGGCCCCAACTTCATCCACATTTCTCCCACTCTACCAATATTTCACTCTACATGCCTATCTTTCTCTGTTTGTGTACAGAGCAGTGAAGGATTACATCAAACGAATATATCTTACATTCTCCCTTTCAATCCACCCCAACAATCTCTCTCTCCAACCTTGTCCCTCTCAACAGCACTCTCTCTGCCTGCATATCTAAGCCTCTCTCCCTCTGTCTCCCTCTTAGTGTCAGAGATAGCAGGAGGGAGAGACAGAGAGAGGCAGACACAGAGAGACACAGAGAACAACCCCAGCTTCACCAATCTATCCACGGAACTGAAGTCCCTCATCCCTGGAACCATTCTTAAGAATCTTTTTTGCACCCTCTCTAAGGCCTCCACATTCTTCCTGAAGTACGGTGTCCAGAATGGGACAATGCTCCAGTTGAAGGCAAACCAGCGTTTTACATAGGTCATATTTTCCTTGCTTTTGTATTCAATGTCTCTATTTAGAATCTCAGGACCCCTTATGCCGTTTAGCCACTTTCTGAAACTGCCCTGTCACCTTCAGTGATAGGTGCACAAACACTCCCCAGATGTGTCTGTTCCTGCATCTCCTTTACAATCGTATCCTTTATTTTATATCGTCTGTCCTCGTTTTTCCTAACCGTGGATGTGGAAGATGCGGGCATAGTTCTTAATAAATACATTTCGACTGTCTTCACAAAAGAGGGGACGACATAGACATTGTAGTCAATGAGGAGGTTCTTGAAATATTGAATGGGATAAATCGTGAGAGAGGAAATATTCAGGGGTTTAGCATCTTCGAAAGCTGATAATTCACCAGGCTCACACTGTTTAGAGGTGCAAGGGTGGAAATATCAGAGGCTCTGACCATCATTTTCCAATCCTCTCTGGTTATAGTCGTGCTGCTAGAAGACTGGAGGACTGCGTATGTTGTACTGTTGATTAACAAGTGTGAAAGTAATAGACTGAGTAATTACAGGCCACCCAGGCTAATCAGAGTGGAGGGAAAATTATTCGGCGCAAGGGAATGATTGATTCCTTTCTAGTACTGTGTCTCAGTGTCTCCATGTCTGTGTCTCTGTCACAATTTGAGCACTACCCTTACATTGGTGAGGTGTCGGTCACTGAAATAAATGTCCCAGTGTTGTGGTAACATAAAATGGCCACCGAGAATCAGCCTAAATTGTCTGACTAATGTTTGTGGATTTCCACAGATGTTTGAGTGAGGAGAGAGACAGACAGACAGACAGACAGAAAGAGAGACCGGGAGAGAGACACAGACCAAGACACAAAGAGTGATAGTAAGATATTTGTCATTGGACAGAGGAAGAGGAGGAGGCCATTTGGCCTCTCAACCCTCTTCTGTCATTCAATGAGCACGTGGCTCATGTGTGATCTAACTCCATGTACCTATCTTTTCCCCGTAATACCTTTGGTTAACAAAAATCTATCAACCTCAGATTTAAAAACTAACAAGTGCCTCTGCATCAATTGCCGTTTGTGGAATTGATTTCCAAACTGATACCAAACCTGAAAGGTTTTTAAGACAGCGTTTAGATTTTTAGACTATGCCCCCAAGTTCCTGACTCCGAAGCCAGTGGGAATAGTTTTTCTCTGTCCATCCTATCAGTTTCCCGTATTATCTTAAAAGTATTCATCCAATATCCTTCTAAATTCCAGAGAAAGGACTTGTTGGAGCAGGAGGGGAGACTGGAGCAGATGGTTTGGGAAAGTGGATAAACTGAAGCAATGGATGAGGAGACTGAGGATTCAATACAGTGAGAGGAGAGGCTGAGATTCACAGGGGGAGACTGCAGCAGAGTGTTAGAGGAAATCTAATCTATAGATCCCAGTAATACAACTCAATTAATACATTCAAACAATAATCCCTGTGGTTATTGGTGTAGGAGAACAGTTCATTGTTTCTACAATATAGTCAATATATTTAGTTTGTACAGGCTAATAAATATAAATTTAAATATATTTCTGATATCAGCCTCGCTCTTTATTAAATTCAGCAGTCCCAGAGATTTTAAACTGCAGTATTTGAATAATGAATTACCATCAGTGTAGAACTGATTCTATTCTGTTCATTCAGCCACTACGTAAGGAATAGGATCTTTCTGCAAAACAAAATGAGGACCTGACAGAAATCAACACAGAGAATCAAGTCCAACAGGAAAATGAACACAATCTGACAACAGACAACTTCAACTCACAGTTTCTCTCACTATTTGTTCTGGTCATTCCAGCACTTTATGATAGTGAATTATTTACACTGCTGCTTCTTTCTCTTTCTCTTTACTTCAGCTTTTCTTTTTCCATCGGTTTAGTTCTCCTTGCTACTTTTCTCCTTCCCTATCTCTCTGGAGTACACACACCCTGTAAATTGTTACTTAATGCTGCTTTTCACATATGATTTATACCTAACATTCTGCGCCTGTGTTATTTTCACCTGCCCCAGGTTCAATGATTCTATCCTCAGAGTCAGTTTGTTCAATGGTGAAACCTTTTTCAATAATTGAATGCGTCTACAGAACACTCAAGTCTCCATATGATCACCTACGCTCTTCACTTCATCAACAATACATGGAATAAACAGGATCGAAAGCTACTTCCAGTCAAACCTCACAATCATTGAAATTCCTTCTCCTGTAATAATAAAGTAATCTGTTAGAATGTGGGATTGTTTGATTCATCAAACACCAACATCAGCGCTGCAGCTGATAATCTCCAGATAAATGGAAAGACTCTTGATTCCAACTTTAGAGTGTAAACCAATATAACATCACATCAGTACTTTCTATTTTACAATGTAGTCCAGTGACAGTGAAGGGTCCACAGTGAAGCAGGGAAGGAGATGTGAAATTGCCAGCAGGAAACTCAGTTCAGTAGCCACGTTTCTGAAGCAACGTCAGAAACACAAAGCATGAAATAATATTTGATAACAGTGATAATCAATAAATACATTGAAATCCCAATTAAATTGAGCCACGTTATTGGGGAGGGAGGACATTGTGCTGTCCCCTTGTAACACTGAGACTGTGAGATGTCTCATGATCAATCACTGAAAAAAAAGCATCCTTAAAAAGTATTGCAGGACGGGTTAGATCCACATCATGAAACTGTTCAAAGCTCCTGATGGTCTGATTCGTGATACTAACTGAGATGCTTGATTTGAATGCTCTCAATACACTGAATAATCCAGTAACAATGCCACGGTTGCAGAAACCAATACCATCAAGGACATAATACAACTCCTGCAGGACTGAAAGAACAGACAATGAGGAGATTCGATCAGTAAATTGCTGGAAAAGAACAGGCGGCTGTTTAATACACATACAGTGAAAAATAACACCGTGTACAGCAGCACAGTTAACATCGATTTACACCAATAACAGCTGAGATGCTGCTTACCAGAAACTCCAATTGCTGCAAGTACAGGATAGTAAATGGATATGAACTGATAGATTACTGGATATCCCATTTCTGTGAGAAGCAGAGACTTCTGTTAGCCTGGAATCCAATGCTCCAGCAGGCACTCTGAGCTGATCCATTCCAATGGGTCCTGATTTATACAGGGGATAAGTCTCAACTGACACTGTTATACTCCTGATCATTGCTATTAGTTACACTCACCTGAACAAACACATTACATCAGCAGCTTTGACTCTGATGTAAATAATGGGGTGGATAAAACACAATCATTTCAATGTCAATGACATTTTCTCTCTCGGAATAATCCTGAAAACTGTACTCATACTGGACGGGTGCTCCAATTATGAATGGCATCATTTACATTTTCCATAATATTGTATTGACCTCGTTCACTCCTGGCATTTCTATTCTAAATGTAACTGATCTGTCTGCAGTGGACACTGAATCCAGGGACAAAAGTAATCCCGTTTCACTCTGTTCCTGCCTTTTCCCAGTTAAAATGTGAACTTTGAGGATCTGATTCAGGAACATGTTCAGGGTTGTAGCCCAGAAACTACTGTGGGTGATATTGGGTGACAGGCTCTGTACATGTACATTAGGGAGGCAGTCGCACAGTGATAATATCACTGAGCTAGTGATCAAGAGGCCCAACATGATGGGTAGGGGACAGGGGTTCAAAACCCACCATGGCAGCTGTATAAAATAGAGGCAGCTCCCCCTCAGTGTATAAATGGGACGGAGCTCCCTCTCTCTGTATAAATTGGAAAGAGCTCCCTGTCTATGTATAAAGTGGAGGGATCTCCCTCTCTCTGTATAAACTGGATGGAGCTCCCTCTCTATGCACAAAGTGGAGGGAGAACCCTCTCTCCGTATAAAGTGGAAGGTGCACCCTCTCTATGTATAAAGTGGAGGGAGCTCCCTCTCTTTGTATGAAGTGGAGGGAACTCCCCCTCTAAGTATAAAGTGAGGGCGCTCCCTCTCGACGTCTAAAGTGGAGGGAACTCCCTCTCTACTTATATAGTGAGGGAGCTCGCTCTCTGCGTATAAAGTGGAGGGAGCTCCCTGTCTATGTATGAAGTGGAGGGAGCCCCTTCTCTACGTATAAAGTGGAGGGAGCTCCCTCTCCATGTATAAAGTGGAGGGCGATTAACGACAAAGGAGAGAGGGAAATGTAAACAAATGGAGAGGGAGACGAAATGAAAGACAGTGAGAGACAGAAGAGACAGTGAACTGTGAGCTTGACAGAATCCCAGTAACAATCGCCATTGTCTGACCAGTCCGGTATTGGGGATTTACTGCGACTGTTTTAGGGCCGAGTGTTGGCACAGTGTTTGATATTTTCAGACTGCAGTGACATTCCCAACAAGGGCAAGAGTTGCAGGTTCATAATTAACCACGGAATGGCTCTAAACATTGCTGTCCAGGGAAAGAGGAAAGGGGAGAGATGGAGGGAGACAGACACAGAGAGAGTGGTACAGAGACATTGCGGGGAGAGAGAGTGAGTTAGAGGGAGAAAGACAAAGCGAGAGACAGATACAGAGGGAGAGAGGCAAACAACGAGAAGGAGAGAGACAGACAGAGGGTGAAACAGAGACTGAGGGAGAGGCAGACAGAGAGATTGTGACAGGGCGAGATGATAGGAGAAACTTTAGATGTACCAATGTTTGAAAAAAGATAAAATTTAAAGATAAAACTGGCTGTGCACAAGAACTAAATCTGGAAAGAAACATTGGGGGTTGAGTGTGAGTGTTTTGGAGGCAACTGTTGGATCACTGTTTCATATTTTCAAACTGCAGGGACATTTAATGCTGCTGAAAAATATTATCAGAAATTGACAAACTTTAGAAGCAGGGGAATGGGGATACAGAGTGAGAGGGGACCTTGACAGAACCTCAGTAACAATCCCCATGATCTGCCCAGTCCTGTATTGGGGGTTTAGTGTGACTGTTTAGGGGGCGAGTGTTGATCAGTGTTTGATATTTTCAAACTGCAGTGACGTTCCCAGCAAGGGCAAGATTTACAGGTTAAAAATTAACCAAGAATTGGATAAAAACATTTCTGTCCAAGGGGAGATAGCGTGAGATATGGTGTGAGACAGGTGAAGGCACAGTCATGGACTGATGCAGAGAAAGAGTGAGAAGGAGATAGAGGGATAGAGAGAGATGGCGACAGACAGACATGAAAGGGAGACAGATAGAGGATGAGACAAGATGTAACCGTCAGTAACAGTCCTCATTATCTGCCCAGTCCTGTATTGGCAGTTTAGTGTGAATGTTTTACGGGTGAGTGTTGGATCAGTGTTTGATATTTTCAAACTGCAATGACCTTCCCAAAAAGGCAGGTATAGAATAGAAGAGCAGGGAGGTTACGCTGGAACTGTATAACACATTGGTTCGGCCACAACTTGAGTCCTGTGTGCAGTTCTGGTCACCTCATAACAGAAAGGATGCAATTGCACTAGTGAGGGTGCAGAGGAGATTTACGAGGATGATGCCAGAACTGGAGAAATGCAGCATGAGGAAAGCTTGTACAGGCTGGGGTTATTCTCTCTGGAACAGAGAAGGCTGAGGGGAGATCTGATTGAAATGTGAGGGGCTTGGATAGAGTGGAGGTGAAGAATCTACTCACCTTAGCTGACAGCTCAGTGACGAAGAGGCATAGAATTGAAGTGATTGGTAGAAAGTTTAGAGGAAAGATGAGGAAAATGTTTTTCACCCAGAGGGTGGTGAGGGTCTGGAACACACTGCCTGAGAGGGCAGTTGAGGCAAAGAACCTCAACTCATTCAAAAGAAGTCTGGATATGCACCTCAAGTGACGTAATCCACAGGGGTATGGGACAAATCGTGGCAGATGGGATAAGAATAGGTGGATCGTTTTTAGGCCGGCACAGAGACGATGGGCCAAATGGCCCCTTTCTTTGCCTTAAATTTTCTATGATTCTAAAGGAAAGAGTTGCTGGTGCAAAATTAACCAAGAAATGTCTGAAAGCATTGCTGTCCTGGGACAGAGAGAGGGAGGGAGAGATGAAAGGAGGGAGAGAGATACAGAGTGAGGCAAAGAGGGAGATACGGGGAGAGAGGAAGAGAGAGAGACAGGGACGACAGAGAGAGAGAGAGGGTGGGGGTAGAGACAGAGCGAGAGGGGGAAACAGACACAGAGAAGGAGGGAGAGAAAGAAACAGGGGAGAGAGAGACAGGGGAGGCAGAGGGGAGTGAAAGACAGACAGAGGGAGTGGCAGAGAGAGAGATAGAGGATCGGCAGGGGGATAGACAGGGAGGGACAGAGGGAGACGGAAAAACAGACAGAGAGAGAGCTGGAGATGGAGAGACAGAGAGAGAACGTTTGGGAGAGACAGAGATGGGGGAAAAGGGATAGACGGAGAGACTGAGACAAGGAGAGAGTGGTGAGACAGGGATTGGCAGGGAGAGGGACAGCGAAAGGAGGAAGACCAAGAGACAGCGAGGCAGAGCGAGAGAAATAGAGTGTGGGACAAAGGGAAGGACAGAGAGAGGGGCAGAGAGAGACGGGGAGACCGAGAGAGAGAGAGAGACAGGACAAAGAGAGAGAGAGAGAGAGAAAGAGAGGAATGATAGAAACATACAGAGAGACAGCGACATAGAGTGGAGAGACTACAGCAGCAACTTTCGGTCAGTTATTTTCACTTTGGTTGTGGAAAACGTCTGGAAAAATAATTCGGATCAATATCAATGGACAAATGCGAGTTAATTAAGAAAAGGCAGTATGGATTTCTTAAGGGAAAATCATGTTTAACTAACTGGCTGGAGTTTTTTGAGGAGGTTACAGAGAGGGTTGATGAGGGCAATGCTGTTGATGTGGTGTACATGGACTTTCGTTGATACAATGCCACACAACAGACTTGTGAGCAAACTTGTAGCTCACAGAATAAAAGGGATGGTAACAACATGGATACGGAATTGGCTGAGTGACAGGAAACGAAGAGTCGTGTTTAATGGATGTTTTTCAGGCTGGAGAAAGGTTTGTAGTGGAGTTCCCCAGTGGTCAGTGTTGGGACCCTTGCTTTTCCTGATATATATTCATGACCAAGACTTGGTGAACAGGGTACAATTTCAAAGTTTGCTGATGATACGCGACTTGGAAGCATTGTGAACTGTTAGCAGGATAGTGACACACTTCAAAAGGACATAGACAAGTTGGTGGAATGGGCAGGCAGGTGGCAGATAACGTTCAATGCATAGAAATGTGAAGTGATTCAATTTGGGAGGAAGAACATGGAGAGACAATATAGAATAAAGGGAACAATTCCAAAGGGGGAGCAGGAGCAGAGGGACCTGGGTGTATCTGAGCAGAAGTCATTGAAAGTGGCAGGCCAGATTGAGAGAGCGGTTAATAAAGCATACAGTATCCTGGGATTTATTAATAGGGGCATAGTGTTCACGAGCAATGAGTTTATGTTGAACTTGTATAAGATACTAGTTCGTCCTCAGCTGGAGTATTGCGTCCATTTCTGAGTGACAATTTTAGGAAATTCGTGAGGGCATGGGAGAGAGTACAGAAGGGATTCAAGAGAATAGTTCCAGGGATGAGGAATTTCAGTTATGAATATAGATTGGAGAAGTTAGGACTGTTTTCCTTGGAGAAGAGAAGGCTGAGAGGTGATTTGATAGAGGTATTCAAAATTATGAGGGATCCTGAAAGAGTAGACAGAGAGACACTCTTGTCTCTTGTGAAAGGATCGAGAACGAGATGGCACAGATTGAAAATATTTGGTAAGAGATGCAAAAGTGACATGGGGAAAAACGTTTTCATGCAGTGAGTGGTTAATGTCTGGAATGCGCTTCCTGAGAACGTCGTGGAGGCAGGTTCAGTTGAAGCATTCAAAGGGAATTAGACGGTTATATGAAAAAGAAGAATGTGCAGAGTTATGAGGAGAAGGCGGGGTAATGGAACTGAAAATTGCACTCTCGGAAAACCAGTGCAGACAAGATGGCACGAATGGCCTCCTTAAGTAATGCAACAAATCTGAGACAGAGGCAGAGAAAGAGAGAGAGGGAGAGATAGAGAAAGATGCAGAAGGAGAGAGAGCATGTGCGAGAGACAGAGACAGAGAGGGTGAGACAGAGAGAGGGAGAGGCAGAAAGAGAGACAGACAGGCAGATGGAGACAGAGACACAGTGACATAGAGAAAGAGGGAGACGGAGAGAGAGAGGGAGAGGCAGAAAGAGAGACAGACAGGCAGATGGAGACAGAGACACAGTGACATAGAGAAAGAGGGAGACGGAGAGAGAGAGGGAGAGGGAGAGAGCGAGAGAGAGAGAGAGAATGACAGATAGGGAGGTAGAGAAAGAGACAGAGTGGGGGGGGGGAGAGATGATCTGAAAGAAAAGCAGAGCTATGGATTGAGACAGAATAAGAGGGAGATAGAGAGGGAGAGACAGTGATAGAGAGAGGGAGAAAGAGAGATGGACACAGAAAGAGAGGAGAGGCATAGAAAGGATGGAGAAAGAGAGAGAGAGAATCTCACAGTGGAGATACACGAATAACAGAGCCACACAGTGACACTCAGAGCAGAGATACTATTATACCAGACCGACTCAGCGAATCTCCTTGTGGAGATATTATATTAACAGACTCACTCAGTGACTCTACTTGCAGATATACGATCAAAAGAGACCCATACAGTGTCTCTCCCTGTGGAGATACTAAAATAACAGATCCACTCAGTGACTATCCATGTGACGATACTATAATAACAGACCCACTCAGTGACTCTCCCTGTGGAGGTATTAAAATAACTGACCAACTCAGGGACGCTCGCTGTGGAGATAGTATAAAAACAGACCCACTCAGTGAATCTCCCTGCGGAGATATTATAATAACACACCTTTCAGTGACTCGCCCTGTGGAGATATTAAAATAACAGACACAGACAGTGAATATCCCAGGGCAGATACTATGATGAAAGACCAATGAGAGACTCTCCCTGTGGAGATAAAATAATAACAAATCATCTCAGCCATCCTCACTGTGGGATCGACTAAAGACATTCCCTAACAGTGACTCTCCCTGTGGAGATACCTAAATAACAGACCAACTCCGTGATTCTCCCGATGGAGATACCATAATAAAATACCCAATCAGTGACTCTCCAGTGGAGATCAAATAATACGAGATCTACTCCGTGACTCTCCATGTGGAGATACTCTGACAAAAGACCCACTCAGTGACTCTCCCTGTGGAGATACTATAATAACAGACCCACTCAGTGACTCTCCCAGTGGAGCTACTATAATAACAGACCCACTCAGTGACTCTCCCAGTGGAGATACTATAATAACAGACGGACTCAGTGACTCTCCATGTGGAGATGGTGTAATAGCAGAACCACTCAGTGACTCTCCCTGCGGAGATACTGTAACAACAGACGCACTCAGTGGCATTCCCTGTGGTGATAAAATAATAACAGACCATCTGAGCTACCTTCACTGTGGGCATTCCATAATGACATACCCTATTAGTGACTGTTCCTGTGGAGATACCTGAATAATAGACGAAATCCGTGACTTTCCCTGTGGATAGACCTGAACAAAAGTACCAGTCAGTGTTTCTCCAGTAGAGATACAATAATAACAAACCCATTCAGTGACGCTCCCAGTGGAGATCAAATTAATAACAGACTCGGTACGTGACCGTCCCAGAGCAGAACACATAATATCAGACCCACTCAGCGACTTTCCCTATGGAGATACTAAAGTAACAGACACATTCAGTGACAAACACAGTGGAGTACTTTGATGAAAGACCCATTCAGTGACTCTCCCTGTGGAGAAAAAATAATAACAGAGCATCTCAGCTTCCTTCACAGTGGGGATCCTATAATAACATACCTTGTCAGTGACTCGCCCTGTGGAGATAACGGAATAACAGACCCACTCTCGGACGTTCCTTGTGGAGCTACCATTATAACAGACACATTCAATCACTCTCCCTGCGGAGATGCTGTAATAACAGAGCCACTCAGTGACTCTATCCGAGCATATACAATAATAACAGAGCCACTCAGTGACTCTATCCGTGGAGACACAATAATAAGAGACCCACTCAGTGAATCTCCCTGTGGAGATACTATAACAACAGACCCACTGAGTGACTCTATCCGTGGATATACAATAATAACAGACCCACTCAGTGACACTATCCGTGGAGACACAATAATAGACCCACTCAGTGAATCTCCCTGTGGAGATACTATAACAACAGACCCACTCAGTGACTCTATCCGTGGATATACAATAATAACAGACCCACTCAGTGACACTATCCGTGCAGATACTATAACAACAGAACCACTCAGTGACTCTATCCGTGGAGATACAATAATAACAGACCCACTCAGTGAATCTCCCTGTGGAGATACTATAATAACAGACCCACTCAGTGAATCTCCCTGTGGAGATACTATAATGACAGACCCACTCAGTGACTCTCCCTGAAGAGATACCAACATAAAAGACCCACTCAGTGACTCTCCCAGTGGAGAGACCATAATAGCAGACCCACTCAGTGACTCTCCCTGTGGAGATGCTATAATAACAGACCCACTCAGTGACTCTCCCTGAAGAGATACCATAATAAAAGACCCACTCAGTGACTCTCCCTGTGGAGATACTATAATAACAGATCCAACAGTGACTCTCCCAGTGGGGACAATATAATAAAAACACATTCATTCAGTCTTCTTGTGGAAATACTATGATAACAAACACATTCAGTGACTCTAACGGAGCAAATACTGGAATAACAGACCCATTTAGTCACCCGACCTGTGGAGATACTATAAAGAGAGACCCAACCCGTCACTCCCGCAGTGGAGATACCATAATATCGGTCATACTCAGCGACTCTCCTTGTGGTGATTCAATAATAACTGACCCATCAGTGACTCTCCCTGTGGAGATATCATAATAACAGACATACTCATGGACTCTCCTTGTGGAGATAGCATAGCAGACTCATGCAGTCACTCGCCTGTGGTGATGCTATAGAAATAGACCCACTCCGTGACTCTCCCAGTGGAGATACTGTAATGAAGGAGCCACTCACCCACTCACTCTGTGGAGGTACTATAATAACAGAACCACTCCGTAACTCTCCCTGTGGAGATACTGCAATAACAGACCCAATCATTCAGTGACTCTCCCTGTGGAGATACAATAATAACAGAGCATCTCAGCCACCTTCACTGTGGGGATCCTATATTGACATACCCGATCAGTGACTCTCGCTGTGGAGATACTGGAATAACAGACCCACTCTCTGACATTCCCTCCGGAGCTCCTATTATAACAGATCCAATCATTCACCTTCCTAGAGGAGATACTATAATAACAGACCCGCTCTGTGACACTCCCTGAGGAGCAACTATAATAACAGACCAATCCGCCACCTCACTGTGCAGATAATATAATAACAGAACCATTCATTTACTCTTCTTGTGAAAATACTATAATAACAGACACACTCAGTGACTCTAACAGAGGAGCTACTGCAATAACTGACCCATTCAGTGACACTCCCGGTGGAAAAGTAACAATAGCAACAGAGGTACAATAGTAACAGAGACACTCAGTCACTCTCCCTGCGGAGATACTGTCAGAACAGCTCCACTCAGTGACTCTATCCACGGAGATAGAGAAATAACAGACCCACTCAGTGGCTCTCCCTATGGAGTTACTATAATAACATACCCACTCAGTGACTCTCCCTGTGGCGATACTGTAATAACAGATCCACTCAGTGACTCTGTCCGTGGAGATACAAGAATTTCAGCCCCACTCCGCCACTCTTCCTGTGAAGTTACTAAAATCACAGAACCACTCAATGACTCTCCCTGTGGGATACTATACGAACAGACCAACTCAGTCACTCTCCCTGTGGACATACTATAATAACAGATGCACTGCATGACTCTCCCTGTGGAGTTACTAAAATAACAGACCAACTCAGTGACTATCCGCGGGGAGATACTGCAATAACAGAACCACTCAGTGACTGCCCCTGTGGACATAAAATAATAACAGACCCACTCAGTCACTCTCCCTGTGGAGGTACTATAATAACAGAGACACTCAGTGACTCTACCTTTGGAGATACTATAATAACAGACACACTCATTGAGTCTCCCTGTGGAGGTACGATATTAACAGACTCAATCAGTGACTCTCCCAGTGGAGATCAAATAATAACAGAACCACTCAGCGACTTACCAGTGTAGACACTAAAATAACAGACCCACACAGTGACAATCACAGTGTAGATACTATGATCAAAGACCCACTCAGTGACTCTGCCTGTGGAGAAAAAATAATGACAGAGCATCTCCGCCTCCCTGTCAGTGGGGATCCTACAATAACATACCCTATTCGTTACCCACCCTGTGGAGATACTAATCAACAGACCCACTCAATCACTCCACTGTGGAGATACAATAATGACAGACCCACTCAGTCACTCTCCCTGTGGAGCAAAAATAATGACAGAGCATCTCCGCCTCCCTGACAGTGGGGATCCTACAATAACATACCCTATTAGTGACCCTCCCTGCAGAGCTACTAAACAAAAGACTCACTCAGTTACTCGCCCTGTGGAGATACAATAATAACAGACCCACTCAGTCACTCTCCCTGTGGAGATACTACAACAGACGCACTCTGTGACTCTCCCTGTGGAGATAAAGTAATAACAGACCATCTCAGCCACCTTCACAGTGGGGATTCTATAATCACATACCCTATCAGTGACTGCCCCTGTGGCGATGCCTGATTAAAGACCAACTCAGTGACTCTCTCTGTGGAGAGACCTCAATAAAAGACACAGTCAGTTTTTCTCCTGTGGAGATACTATAATAACAGACACAATCAATGACTCTCCCAGTGGAGATCAAATAATAACAGAACCACTCAGCGACTCTCCCAGTGTAGATGCTAAAATAACAGACCCATGCAGGGACAATCACAGTGTAGATACAATAATCAAATACCCAATCGGTGACTCTCCCTGTGGAGAAAACATAATAACAGACCATCTCAGCCTCCCTCACAGTTTGGATCCCAGAATAACATCCCCTATTAGTGACACTCCCTGTGGAGATACTTATCAACAGACCCACCCAGTCACTCGCCCTGTTGAGATACAATAATAACAGACACACTCAGCCACTCTCCCTGTGGCGATGCTGTAATAACAGACCCTTTCAGTGACTCTCGCTGTGGAGATACTGCAACAACAGACTCACTCAGTGACCCTCCCTGTGGAGATAGTGCAATAATAGACCAATCAGTGACCCTCCCTGGGAGATAATATAATAACAAACCACTCAGTCACTCTTCTTGAGGAAATACTATGATAACAGACGCACTCGCTGTGGAGATACATTCAGAACAAACCCACTCAGTAATCCTTCCTGTGGAGATGCTATAATATTCGATGCACATGTTGACTCTAGCTGAGGAGATACTGGACTAACAGACCCACTCAGTGACTCTCCCAGTGGAGGTACTTCAATAACACACATTCAGTCACTCTCCCTGTGGCGATTCTGCAATAACAGATCCACTCAATGACTCTCCCTGTGGAGATACAATAATAACAGACCCACTCAGTGACTCTCCCAGTGGATATACTAAATTACAGACCCACTCTGTGACTCTCCATGCGGAGATACTAAAATAACAGACCCACTGTGGGATTCACCCTGCCGATATACTAAAACAACAGACCCACTGAGTGATTTTCCCTGTGGACATACAACAATAACAGACCCACTCAGTGACCTTCCTGTGGAGATACTATAATAAAACTACCACTTCCTGCAACTTACTTTGGTGGTACTAAAGTAACAGACGCACTCAGTGAGTCTCCCTATGGAGATACTTTAATAACATTCACACTCATTCACTCTCGCTGTGGAGATACCATAAGAAGAGAACCACTCAGTGACTCTCCCAGTTTCAATATTATAATAGATCTACTCAGTCAATCTCCCTGTGGAGATACTGCAATAACAGGTCCGCTCCGTCACTCTCCCTGTGGAGAAACTATGATAACAGACCATCTCAGCCACCTTCACTGTGGGCATCCAACAATGTTATACCCTATCATTGACTATCCCTGTTGAGATGCCTGATTAACATACCCACGCAGAGTCTCTCCAGTGGAGATCAAATAATAACAGACCCACTCAGTCACTATCCCTGTGGAAATATCATAATAACAGACTAACTCAGTGACGGTCCCTCTGGAGATTCTGTAGTATCAGGCCCCCTCAGTGACTCTCTCCCTGGAGATAATATAATAACAGACACACTCAGTGAAGCTCCCTGCGGATGTAGTAAAATAACAGACACACTCAGAGACTCTCCCAGTGGAGAAAACGTAATATCAGACCAACTCAGTCGCTTTCCCTGTGGAGATAATATAATAACAAACTCACTCATTGACTCTCCCTGTGGAGAAACGATAACGCAGACCCCTTCAGTGACACTCACAGTGGAGAAAAAAATAATATCAGACCCACTCAGTCACTCTCCATTTGGAGATACTATAGTAACAGTGTAGCCCCTTCTCTACTAGGGCCAACCACATACTGCTTCAGAAAATTATCCTGGACATACTTAAATTTTTCTCCATCTGATACCTTAGCACTAAGGCAGTCCCAGTCAATATTAGGGAAGTTACCTACTATTACAACCCTGTAATTCGTACACCTATCTGTCATTTCCCTACATATATGCTTCTCCACTTCCCTCTGACTATTGGGGGGTGGGGGTGGGGGGCTATATTATAATCTCATCAAAATGATCACCCCTTTCTTATGTCTACGTTCTACCCACATCACCTAGCTGGACGTTCCCCACGGGATATCCTCTCTAAATACTGTCGTGATGTCCTCCCTAATCAATAGTGCAACTCCCCCTCCTCTCTTACCTCCACCTCTGCAACACCGGAAGCATCCATATCCCGGAACATTCAGATGCCAGTCCTGCCCATCCCACAACCACGTTTCCGCAATAGCTATAATATCACAATTCCAATCTACCGAGCAATGCTCTGAGTTCATCTGCCTTACCTTTAAGGCTTCTTGCATTAAAGTAAATGCAGCTTAACCTACCAGACCTTCCACGCTCCCTGTTCTGCCCCTTCCCGGCCTGCCTACCTCACTTGCTTGCTTTAACCTTTACATTTGCCTCATCTATCTCATAGGAGACACTACTACTTTGGGTGCCACCCCACCTGCCAGACTAGTTTAAACCCTCCAGAGCAGTACTAGCAAACCTGCCAACAAGGATATTGGTCCCCCTCCAGTTTAGATGCAACCCGTCCTTCTTGTCCAGGTCACCTCTGCACCAGAAGAGATCTCAATGATCCAAGTAGCTGAAGCCCTCCCGCCTACACCAGCTCTTCGGCCACGCATTCATTTGCCTTATCCTCCTATTCCTACTCTTACTTGCACGTGGCACAGGGAGTGATCCTGAGATTGCAACCCTAGAGGTCCTGCATTTTAACCTTCTGCCTCACTCCCTATATTCACTTTGCAGGGCCTCATCTCTCTTCCTGCCTATGTCGTTAGTACCAATATGGACCACGAACTCTGGATGCTCACCTTCCCCTTTCAGAATGTCCTGCAGCCACTCCGAGACATCCTTGACCCGAGCACCAGGGAGGCAATATATCATCCTGGAGTCTCGTTTGCAGCCACAGAAACGCCTGTCTGCACCCCTAATGGTAGAATCCCCTATCACTAACGCTCTTCCACCACTTTTCCTCCCCTGCTGTGCAGCAGAGCCCTCCGTGGTGCCACGAACATGGATATTGCTGCTTTCCCCTGGGAATTCATTACCCCCCCCCGCCACCCCCCCCCCACACCCAACAGTATCCAAAGTGGTATGTCTGTGTGAGAGGGGTATGGCCACAGGGGACTCCTACACTACCTGCTTGCGGGTACTGCTCATTCTGGTAGTCACCATCTCTTGTCTGCCTGTGCAGCCATTATCTGTGGTGTGACCACCTCACTAAACGTGCTATCCACGACGTCCTCGGCATAGCGGATGCTCCACAGTGAACACACCCGCAGCTGCAGCTCCGTAATGCAAGTAGTCAGTAGCTGCAGATGGATACACTTGCTGCACACATGGTCATCAGAGACACTGGAAGCATCCCTGACTTTCAAAATAGCGCAGGAAGAGCATATCACGGGGCTGAACTCTCCTGTCATGACTTTCCCTTAGATCAATTAGTTATTCCTTTTGTTAAAGAATGCGAGGGGCCGTGTTCTACCCATTCCAATCTAAAATCCTTCATAAGCTACACTGAATTTAAAAAAAAAACACTTTAGTAGCACTCACATTATCAACAGCGGGGTTTTCTTCAACAACAAATAAAATCCTCTTATTTTGTGACATATTTAAATGCACTAACAGCCATGACTCACCAACCAATCAGCTTGCAGCTCTCCTCTGACATCACTGTTGGCTTTTTGGCAAAACTCGGGCGCGCTGGAAGAGCTCCGTTCCACTCCGCTCCCAGAATAAAACACACCAGCCAGATTTGTTTAATAAACAACAATATTATCGGTTTATTATTAAATAAGGCATAACCAGTAATGACGTGAAACATAAACACACAGATTGAAATTCTAAAGTTCCCTTTTTACCTTCACCCCTCACACTCATACACAGATACACCGTTTAACGGGAAAAAAAATGTTTTTGCTTTTGAGAGCCCTGTTACAGACAAAAAAACACTTGGGCTGAATATTTGTTAATTCTTGAAGAAGCAGCAGATGAGATATCTTGTGTTCCCAAAACTGGCATACAGTCTGCCCTCCGAGTACATGTAGACAGGTCACTGGGACCTTCTTGAACAGTTCTTTTCAGGCAGTATTGAGAAATAAATTAGCAGGAATTTATTCAATGACAGGAGGCGGATGAGTTGACACAGTGGACAGCTCAGGGTCTTTTAGAGAGGTGCTGGGAACCTCAGCTGGGTTGTGGTCTTCACTCCAGCATTGGGAATTCTCTTCTCTCCTTGGATGTTCTCTCCCTTCTTATACAGTTCAACCCCAGCTCAAAACAATTCAAAAGAGAAACCGACAGTAGGAGGTCAACCTTTGCCCTGTATCAAACTTGGCCTATCACTTTTTTGTAAACAATTGCTCCAGGTGTCCAAAGCTCTCTGTCGTTTACTGAGCTAGAAGTCAGGTGGTTTCCCAGAAAGGCTTGCTTCCTCACAAGACCTATCAGGGCCCCTTTTAGAAAATATTTCCAGGGACTGTTTCTCCAAAGTCATGTGGCCTTTACATGACCCCCTTTGGCAAGCCCAAAGTTTAATGTTTCTTCATTCTTTCAAAAATGAATCCTCAAAAAATATATTTAGCAAAACACAGAGACACTTTTGTAACAATATATAGTCCACCACTGTCATGAGGATATCAGTGACTTGCTGAAGCAACCTTTTGATAACCATTTTCTTTTTCGTTTGACAGGCGATGTTATCGAAGGAGTATCTTCTGTTGGAAAGGACGATGAAGATGCTGCAGTGTGAAAGAACTATATTTAAGATGCACTATCTATACTTATTTGCGTCGCTCGTCTTCAGTGTATATGGGCGTGTGTGAGAGAGCGAGGCACCATGTGACTCACATGCAAATTGATATGTGAAGTTGGATTGCATTCATTTTTGGAATTGCAGCAATGCAGTTGAACTGCTGCTGTGTATCCGGGTTATGGCTTTCATTTGTTTCTCTGTTTTGGTCGATACTTCCTGCAATTCAGTTTGATTTTATTACTATCTGTTTCAAATTACAATTCATCTTCTTTTGCATATATGCATATCAGACTTGAGTCAGCAGAACCTGCTCGGTGAATTAAATGTCATGTGCTCTCGTGTAGGAATATGGGAACATCGGAGCATAGGAACAGGAGTAGGCTATTTAACCTATCGAACCTTCTCTGTCATTCAGTTAGAGCATGGCTGATCATGTACCTCCATGCCACTTTCCCGCGCTATCACCATATCCCTTGATGCCATTAGCATCCAGATATCCATCGATTTCTGTCTTGCACATGCTCAATGATTGAGACTCCACTGCTCTCTGGGGTAGAGAATGCCACAGATTCACGACCGTCTGAGTGAAGAAATTCCTCCTCATCTCAGTCCTAAACGGTCTGCCCCTTCTTCTGAGACTGTGTGCCCTGCTTCTCGGCTCACCAGCCAGGGGAAACATCCAATCTCCATTTACCCTGTCACGTCCTGTAAGATTTTTTGTACGTTTCAACCAGATCACCTTTCATTCTTCAAACTCTAGAGAATAGAGGCCCAGTTTCTTCATCCTCTCCTCAAAAGACAATCCCGCCATCCCACGGATTAAGTTGGCCAACATACCATTTGCCTTCCTAATTGCTTGCTACACCTGCATGCTAGCTTTCAGTGACTCAGTGAACAAGGACACCCTGGTCCCTTCAGACGTCAACATTTTCCAACGTCTCACTGTAGATAGATAAATAGACAGGCTGACAGATGGTCAGAGAGAGACAGATGGTGAGACAGAGAGACAGATAAAAATGTGGCTAGTGAGAGATACACAAAGGTAGACAGACGGACAGAAATTCAGATAGATGGACTGACAAAAAAATAGAATGATACATTTACTGGGGCTGGAAGCAATGAAATGATTAAAGTAGTTCATTTCAAGGACACTTTAGAATTAATGTGTCAGGGTACAATTTAGTTGACTGTGGTGTTTAGTGTCTGATTCATGTCTATTTGACTAATGTTTACCTATACATTGCGAGACGAGAAGGGCTGAATATGCTCATCACAAGGGAAATAATTTGACAGAATGTGGGGACAGTTTGGCATGTGATCTTTTGTAGGAAGCATCAAATATCTTTGGGTCTTGTTCATAATAACGGTGAGCAGGATCGAATGAATTGTCTGGAACTTTGCGAATGACGAGAGGTCTATAAAGCTCTCGAGCTTTCCGCCACATGCCAGAGAGAGTGACTGTACTAAAGTTTCAATAAAGGTACATCTGGACTGAGATGGGAAAGTGGGTAATTGCATTTAGTACTCTGTTCTTAAGGCCGAGGAGGGAGGAGAGCACTATTTTTCTATTTCTAGTTCTAGATCTGCGCAGATCACAACAAATATTAAAATTTTTTACCCAGTTACCCGATCCGGTCAATTCTCGACTATAGTTTTAACCCCAAAATAAAATACAATCAGGTTTCTTGAATAAGCAACAAAATTATCAGATTATCATCCAACAAGACTTAACGAGTAATGACGCAAAGCATTGACACACAGATTGAAATATGAAAGTTCCCTTTTTACCTTAGCCCCTCACACACACACATGCATGTACCAGATATCCGAAAGAAACATGAGATTATATCTTTAGGTCACAATTAATAAAAAAACAGATAAAAAATACTTTGCCAAATGCTTGCTAATTCTTGAAGAAGAAAAAAATACGGAAAGACGTCAGATATCCTTTGTTTTTCTTTGCTTTCCCAAATGCACATGGACTGGGATCTTCCCAGACCGTTTTTTTCGGCGACGTTGAACATCAGTTGGGGTAGGCTTTCCAGAAGAAATGCGACAACAGGCGTTTCAGGTAGGCCTTGCAGGAGAAATGCAGCATCAATTTCTCTATTTCTTACATTCGATTCTCAGAGCTTTTCAAAGATCTGGAAAAGGCTGCGTTAGGGCTAATGGGAAGATTCTTGGTAGTGTAGATGAGCAGAGAGATCTTGGTGTCCAGGTACATAAATCCCTGAAAGTTGCCACCCAGGTTAATAGAGCTGTTAAGAAGGCATATGGTGTGTTAGCTTTTATTAGTAGGGGGATCGAGTTTAGGAGCCACGAGGTCATGCTGCAGCTGTACAGAACTCTGGTGCGGCCGCACCTGGAGTATTGCGTGCAGTTCTCGTCACCGCAGTATAGGAAGGATGTGGAAGCTTTGGAAAAGGTGCAGAGGAGATTTACTAGGATGTTGCCTGGTATGGAGGGAAGGTCTTACGAGGAAAGGCTGAGGGACTTGGGGTTGTTTTCGTTAGAGAGAAGGAGGAGAAGAGGTGACTTAATAGAGACGTATAAGATAATCAGAGGGTTGGACAGGGTGGATAGTGAGAGCCTTTTTCCTCGGATGGTGATGGCAAACACGAGGGGACATAGCTTTAAGTTGAGGGGTGATAGATATAGGACAGATATCAGAGGTAGTTTCTTTACACAGAGAGTAGTAGGGGCGTGGAACGCCCGGCCTGCAACTGTAGTAGACTCGCCAAATTTCAGGGCATTTAAGTGGTCATTGGCTAGACATATGGATGAAAATGGAATAGTGTAGGTCAGATGGTTTCACAGGTCGGCGCAACATCGAGGGCTGAAGGGCCTGTACTGTGCTGTAATGTTCTATGTTCTATGTTCTATGTAGGGGTTTGTCCTTGCCAGGTTGAATTTTAACTCAGTTTCAGAACACTGTCCATACCCCAACTACCTGTCCAAAGTGAAACCAAAAAAAACAAAATCAACCCTCCTGATCTCTATAAATCGTGACCCTTCCCTTCTCCGGACACATCTTCCCCAAATCAGAACAACACCGCCCCCCCCCCCCCCACTGGGCATTTATCTGAAAACAGGTGCCTTCCAGTAACTGTGTTTTCCAAGCCAAGTCCAGAAGACCTTCCGATAACCTTTTGTAAAAATGAAAAGAGTCCAGCATCTATGGAATCCTTTTTTTCAGTTTTTAAACACAACATTTGACAAAATAAAATGGGAGCATTCATAATACTGTATGTCTGCGGCACAGAAAGAGGCCACCTGGCCCATTGAGTCCATGCTAGCTCCCCGTCGATCATTCCAGTCCATCCCATTCCCCACTCGATTCATGAAAAATGTTCCTCCTCCCATTCTCTCCCCAGCACCCCCTTTCCCTCCCCATTCTTTCTCTTAGCCAAAACCTAAAATCTGTGTCCCGTCGAACGTGCACCATCAGCTAATGGGAAGAGTTTTTCTTTGTCCATCCTTTCTAAATCTGTCATAATTTTGTACTTCGATCAAATCTCCTCTCAATTTCCTTTGCTTCAAGGAGAACAACCCCAGCTTCTCCAAACGAACCATGCAGCTAAAATCCCCCATCCCAGGAACCATTCTGGTAAATCTCCCCTGCATCCTCTCAGGGACATTGACATCCCTCCAAACAGAGTTGGATGCAATACTCCAGTTGGGGCCGAACTGGAGATTTATAAAGGTTCAGCGTAACTTCCCTGCTTTTGTATTCAATGCTTCTTGCTCCGGCCAGGTGAGAAATGTGTCCAGGGATCTCTTTCAGCATTCAGCTGGTCTTGTTGCAACAGGATTTAATTTTAATCACGCCGTGCGTTGAGCTCCCCCTTGGTGAATCCTTGTTCACTGTTTTCCAATTATAAGGCAAAGAAATGAGTACCAACATGCAGCCTTAGGTTTAAAGAAGAGAACTGAAATATATTAAAACTTAAACTTAAACTCTAATTCGATTAATTCCTATCGATACACGCCACAGCCCATATTAGCATGCATACAGAACACTCACCTGACACAGAGACAGAAAAGAGCAGAAGAAAAAATAGAGAGGTTTCAGGCAATCTCTGAGGAGGGATTTTTTTTTTACTGTGCTGAGACCTCAAAGTAGTCTTTTGATTGACAATTTGGCCTTGCTTTTCATTGGGGCCCAATAATCTTCTTAAATCTTTTTCACTGCAGGAGACTTTTCTCTCTTGGTGGTCATGTGTTTTCAACGTTTTGAGTTCCGTGAGAAAGAGATGGGAGTAGACAGGAGAGAGGTATTTTCCAGTCAAGGAGCAAACTTTTTTCTGACTTTTTAAAACTCTGTGGCATGTTCAAATTCAAAACAAAATCTCCAACAGCGAGTTAGTTATGTGACGAAACTGGTCTGACCACGTCTGTTTGTGTATTCGGCCATCTTTGCAGTTAACCTGGAATGCTAACCACTCCATTTTCAACGCCTGGTAATCAAAAGTCCATTGTGGATTAAATTGGAGCAGGGAGTAGTCCCTTCGTCCTCTCCAAGTACTGTCCGTTGCTATGCAAATGTATTTCCAGTCAAGGATCTGGTGTTATTTTTTGAACGAAGTTCTTTCTTTACTCAAGCAACAGTGTAAAAGTCAATCCTCATGTGATGAAATTAATGTGCCTCATTCGTGGCAGGATGGGGCATACAAGACACTCTCTTTACGAAGCCCATGGTCCCACATGCTTTGTTAAGAACTCTGTCAATACGTCCTGCCACTAACTCAGATCAATGCACAGGAACCCCGTCCCTGCAAAATCTTTAGAACTGTGCCGTTAAGTCTTTACTACATCTCCCTATCCCTTCTGCCAAAATGCATCATCTCCCACTTCTTTATATTGACCTGCATCTGACCCTGTCTGCCCACTTTGCCAGCTTATCTATGTGTCGATCAGCAAGCACAGTGGGAGTGATTGGCAAACGGGACTTGTTATGAGTTAGGGCGCAGAGCACCATCGTTTTGGACGAGCAAAAGATTGCTGGTCTTTTACCGTGGACTAGGAGAGAAATGATAGAAAGAGGTAGCTCAATGGGACAGAGAGAGAAAGAGACCAAGAACAGTGTAATTCAATGTACAGTTTGAAGGACCAGTGGCAGTGGTGTCCGCGCCAGCTGTTATCTGGACATATGTCTTATCGGATGTTCTGTTAGGTGCACTGACCACAATTTCAAAGCCTGTTCCTTTTCTCTCTCTGAGACAGACCCGAACTGAAAGTAAAACAAAACCTGAAGGAGAAACTGAAACTAAAACTTCAGGTTTATGGGGAAACAGAAACTAGTTGGAACCAGATAAAACAGACAAGGCAATCCGAAGTCAGATCAGTCTGGAGTGGAGCGCCCACAAGCGAAAGAAAGTGAAGATGGGATTCAGGTTTCTGTGACTTAAAGTAATTATTATTCATACCAGGTCAGACAGTGCACAGGGTTGTCACTGAGTGCTGGGATAAAGAGTGTTGCAAGCAAAGCTGAGGAGGCTCTGGTGAGAATCGATAGCTTCATCATGGGAATAACGAAACCGGAGATGTACCTGAACCAGTTCACAGCTTTGAAGAATTTTTTGATTGCAATTGGTGCCTTATATTTCGAGTGGACTGCCTAGTAAATCCATGAGACCCATCTGGGTCGCATCTGATAGTTACTGTGGAATTCGTAAAATATATATTGACTGTGATTTGTCGGTTAAATCATGTTTAAGTTATGTTGATTTTGGTTTGATTTTTCAGGTAAAATTTATCAAAGTTAAATCTTGTCTGCTTTTCTTTTGGGTTGTTCAACAAATTCAGTTCTTTTGGTTTGTTGGTCTCCACGGGGATCATAACAAGACAAACGACATTAAATTAAATAGCACACTCTCAGATATCACACTGGAAGAATGCAGGTGGGAAAATATACATTGTTGAACTTTTTCATCATAATAAAGGTGCGTCAGGAGGGACAGAGCCCAGAGGAACAGGGAACGGAGGCAAATAAACCATGTCGGTGTTTCTGCTCCACGCGAGACTCCTCCCTGCCCCCTCTTCATCTCACCGCCCCACCGCGTCAACATGACCTTCTATTCTGTTCTACCTCGTGTGTTTATTCAGCTTCCCCCTCAAATGCATCTCTGTGATTTGACCCAACCCACTCCCTGTGGTAGCGAGTTCCACATTCTCCCCACTCTTTGGGGAAAGATGTTTCTCCTGAAATCCCCCCACAGTGGATTTGTTAGTGATTATCTTATATTGACAGTCCTCTATTTCTGGTCTCGCCCGCAAATGGGAAAATCTTCTCTACGTCGACCCTATCAAAACCCTTTCATAATCTTAAAGACCTCTATCAGGTCAACCCTCAGCCTCCTCCTTTCTTGTGTAAAGACCCCCAGTCTGTTCAGTTTCTCCCAATAGGTGAAACCTCTCAGTTCTGGTATCGTGTTCATAAATCAATTTTGCACCTTCCCCAGGGCCTCGAACCCCTTTCCTTTCAATGCATTCACTTAAGTGCTTTCAGTTCCTGCCCATTTAGCACCAGGTTAGTTTGAGATTGGTATACCGTAAATCAGCACAATCCCAGTCCAGTAAAAATGCTTTGAAATTTTTCACAGTTAACATGCCATTTGATTCAATATTCCCGAGCGCAACATCAGTTTCTGCACACAACTTTGTCGAGCTAAATGTTCAACAGAATCAGAGGGCTTCAGTGCATAACGAGGACATTCAGCCCTTCATCCAGACAACTCCCAAACTAATCCCACTGCCCTGCTCTCCCCTATAGTCCTGTATCAATGCCCAAACTGATCCAACTGCCTCGCTCTCTCCCCATAGCCCTTTATGAATCACAAACTAATCCTACTGTCTCGTTCTCTCCCTATAGCCCTGAATCAATCCCCAAACCAATCCCACTATCCCCATCTCCCCATAGCCCTGTATCTATCCCAAACTAATCCCACTACGCCACTCTCCCCATAGCCCTCTATCAGTCCCCAAACTAATCCCACTACCCCGCTCTTTCCCCATAGCCCATGTAAGCCCTGAAAGGTTGGTGAAGGAATACTTTATACCCAGCATGCCGCAAGGCAGCTAAACATAAGCGCTGAACTTGCTGAAGTAAACTCACAGACATGTCAAAGCTTGTTGTTAGGGATATGTGACCATTAGACTAGAGTGTTGAACAAGAATAGATAAAAGAGGAACAGATATAAGGGAACGAATGGTGGTTATTGTAAACAAGTCTGGACTTCTGTTAAGGTGGCCAAATGGCTGATGCTTGCCGGAGACGAAATAAGGCTTTCAGGTTTGTGCGAAAGAACAGCATGTGAGTCATGGGTTGAGCAAGGAACCTTCAAAGAATATACAGGGGTTAACACTGGAGGGTATTCCCTGCAAGAACACAGGAACAATTCCCAAATGTAGGACCCTGAGTCTGGAGGCGTAGTGATCAACCGTGACAACAGACTGATCACCTCTGTGTTGACGGGTAGTATCGTGTACAAGAAGTGAGACTTGTGCTTATTTGGTGTCTAAATAAGTTTGTTGTAAGTATTTGTATGCTTGAAGTGATTTTAGTACTAATAAGATGAAGTTATACGAGACTTTAGTTTTAGTGTATCTTTGACTCTCATGTTAGTTGATACCCTACAGAAGAATAGGGTCAACGTTTTGGCATCCCTGGGTGGGCACGGTTCAGTGATTGATTTAAATCATAGCGTGTCCGGGTCACAGACGCTATGGACAAAAATCTTAACAGTAGGGAGTTAACGTTCACCAGCTGATAGGTGAGGGTAAACTCTGAAAATCAGCCTTGAGGGGTGTTCTGCTCAACTCCTGAGCATTGACTCGGAGGGATCGGACTGGAATTTAATGAACAACAGATCACCATGGAAGACTGAAGAGGCAGTCAATACACCTCCCTTCCGTGGGGCACTGTCACCAGACCCCAACCAAGGTCACCTCCCGTGCCTTTTGACTAAATTGTGAGAGTAGGAAATGACGAATAACCTGCCAGAATGGGAAACAGTGCTCAGCGAGAACGTAAACCGTAAGTGGCCCGAATGTGTTGAATATGCCGCAAAGGCGTTGGAAGGTCTGGGACCCATTGGACAGAAATATCGGGAAGAAGCCTGGCTAAACCAGGCAAAGCGTGCATCTAAACTTCAAGTGGCCACTCCAATTGGTAGTTGCATGAGAGAGTTATGTGAAAGAGAGATAGAGACTGTTAGTCAAGGATTCAGGGAATCCTCACGGGCCAGAAGGCTCCATGACTAAGTTTATGGAAGAGTGACATAAAATGACGATGTTTCACTCTGTCTTTTGAGTCGAATGTGCGAAGCTTCCACGAATGAGATGTATGTCCTTGGAATGTGCAGCTTGTATTCTGTCGAACGGACAGTCGTTACCTCTTTGTTGTCTGGCCTTGATGATGAAAGAATGAGTCTGTTACCTGTTCTATTTTTACACATGTATATTTTGTGGGGAAACTTGAGAAATGTTTTGGTTGTGTCCTCATTGAACTTGTGTGTGTTCATTTCAATCGAGACAGGGAATTTGATGCCAATTCTGGTACTTTGAATCCATCATTACTAGGCCAGTATTTATTGCCGTATCTAATTGCTCATGAGAATGACATGGTGACTTTTAATTAATATGTGGGTGTGTGTGTGTGTTTGAGATGGTGTTTATGAATGTGACTGCGCGATTGTGCTTGTGTGTATGTCACATTGAGCGGGGTTTGGGGTAAATGTGTTCACCGATGTGGCTCCTAATAATATTATTAGTTTAAAAACTTTCAGTTATCTTTCATTCATTGGGAATAGCCAGTATTTTAATCTGGCCCATTTGAAGTTCATTTGTTGTTTTTTTTTGTCTTTGCCTCTCACAAAGGTGGCGGCCGCTGACGGGCAGCAAAACAGCCCATGGCCGTTATTGTTGGCAAGGAGAATCCGGAAGGAGACAGGAATGAGCCAAAATTATTCGTCTTCTCCAACAGCGCCGCCAGGAGGAATTTGTGGCTTTCTAGCTGCAGCAAGCAGATTGTTTTATTTGTTTGAAATTGTTATGAAAGTAAATATGTTACGTTTCTTTCTGGCAATTCCTTAGATTCCCTCATCCACGTGGCCCAGTCTTTACCTGAGAAAAAAAAGACAGAGTTTGTTGGCATGCAATTCCTCCATGGAAGGCTGTACAACTGAGTCAGATCCTGGAACTCACTCAATAGTCGCAACTGTGGGAGCTCCATTGCTGGGGTAAGAGCAGTTAGTTCAAGACAGAAGGCCGGGCATCATCTTCTCAAGGGGCAATTAAGGATCGGCAATTAATGCTGGTGTTGCTAATGGGAAGCAGATGCTGTGAATCAATCTATACAGAAAATATTTTGGAAACAGATTTATTCTTTCATAGAGTGGCGAATGACACTGCAGTATGTACTTATGATCTGTGAGCAAGTAAGCGTGGTTTATGAATGGGTTAATGTGCGATCTTAATCTAATAGTGACACTGAATGTGAGCGGGTAGGTGAATAATGCCCATATTCTTCATTCTCTCAGCTCATCTGCGGTGGAAACAATTAGCTATGCCTTTGTTATCTAGAACTTGATAAATCAAATACTCCCCTTACTGGCCTCCCTATTCCCACTCTCCATAAAGTTCAGAACATCCAATTCCTTGCTGTCCCATCCAGTAACGCGGATTATGTCCCGTTCACCCATCTACCTCGTGTTTGCTGACCGACATTCGACCCTGGTCTAACAACATGATTTTTTAAAAAGAAATATTCATCCTTGTGTTCAAATCCTTACATGTCCTCATCCCCATCTCTGTAACCTCCTCAGGCTCCACACCCCTCACTATGTCTGTAACCTCCTCAAGCCCCAGCAATACTCCCCAACTGCATCACCTCCTGCAACCCCTATTACATTCGCTATTGCTGAAACCTCCTCCAGCTCTACAACCCGCCCTATCCCTGTATCCTCCTGCAGCCCTGCAAGTCACCCTATCTCCGCAACCACCTCAAGCAGTACAACCCTCTTTACATTGGTCAAATCCTCCAAACCTCCAACACACCCAATCTCTCTAACTTCCTCAAGCCCCTACAACCATCAATATTCCTTTAATATTTGCAAACCCTACAAGCGTCCCTATCTGTGTTTGCCACTCGAGCACTTCACCCCGCCTATCTGTGGAAACTCCTCCAGCCTCTACCAGTCTCCGAGATTCTGCACTCCTTTAATTATGGCAGCTTGGGTATTTCCCAATAAAGCTCCCAACAACATCACAGTCTGACTCAGCGATAGAGAGAGAGAGAGAGAGAGAGAGAGAGCAGTGACCAGGTTGGGGGAAATGTAAGGGAAAGAGAATCAATAAAGTGTCTATAAAATTAGCAGACTCGGAGAGCGGAGTTCCAGTGCGGTAAGTATAAAAAACTTACCTCGGGAATTCTCGGAGCAGACTCTTGGGGCGGAGTTCCAGAGCGGGAAGTATAAAAAACTTACCTCGGGGATTCTCGGAGCAGACTCGGATGGCGGAGTTCCGGAGCTGTAAGTATAAAAAACTTACCTCGGGGATTCTCGGAGCAGACTCCGATGGCGGAGTTCAAGACCGGAATGTATCAAAAACTTACCGAGTGGAGGCCGGAGTTCCGGTGCGGCAAGTTACCTCGGGTGACGGAAAAAAACTGAAAAAGTGACGTCACAGGAAAGCTGTGACCTGATTGGCTGGTAGGGAAACTGTAAGGGAATTTGAAAATAAAACTGATAAAAATTGATTAAAACACTAATTATCTAATTAATAAGTATAGTAACTAAAGCAGAGGGAGGAGATTACTGTATTTAGACAGCATTTAATATTTATTGTCGAAATCTAGCACTGGGGACCATATAGTTATTCATAACAATTTAGTAAGGATTTAATAAATATTTATTTATTTTATATTAATTGACTAATTAGTGCTAACATGACAGCTAGAGGGGTGAAGTGCTTCACATGTGAGATGTGGGAAGTCCGTGACGCTTTCAGCGTTCCGGAGGACTACATCTGCAGGAAGTGTACCCAGTTGCAGCTCCTCACAGACCGCATGGATAGGTTGGAGCGGCAACTGGACGCACTTAGGAGCATGCAAGTGGCAGACAGTGTCATTGACAGGAGTTTTAGAGACGTTGTTACACCCAAGGTGCAGGCAGATAGATGGGTGACCGCGAGAAGGGGCAGACAGTCAATGCAGGAGTCTCCTGTGGCTATCCCCCTCTCGAACAAGTATACCGTTTTGGATACTGTTGGGGGGGATGGCCTAACAGGGGAAAACAGCAGCAGCCGGACCAGTGGCACCACGGCTGGCACTGTTGTTCAGCAGGGAGGGACAAAGCGCAGAAGAGCAATAGTTATAGCAGACTCGATAGTCAGGGGAACAGATAGGCGCTTCTGTGGACCTGAAAGAGACTCCAAGATGATATGTTGCCTCCCTGGTGCCAGGGTCAAGGATGTCTCTGAACGGAAAGGGGGTATTCTGAAGGGGGAGGGTGAACAGCCAGAGGTTGTGGGACACAGCGGTACCAACGACAGAGGCAGGAAGAGGGATGATGTCCTGAAGGGGGAGTTCAGGGAGTTAGGTATAAAGATAAAAAAAAGGATCTCTCGGGTTGCAATCTCGGGATTACTCCCTGTGCCACGTGCCAGTGAGGCTGGGAATAGGAAGATAGTGCAGTTAAACACGTGGCTGAACAGCTGGTGTAGAAGGGAGGGTTTAAGATATATGGACAATTGGGATCTCTTCAGGGACAGATGGGACCTGTACAAGGAGGACGGGTTGCATCTAAACTGGAGGGGCACAAATATCCTGGCTGCGAGGTTTGCTAGTGTCACTCGGGAGGGTTTAAACTAGTGTTGCAGGGCGGTGGGAACCAGAGAAGTAGGACACCAAGTGAACTAAATGAAGGGGAACGAGAAAATAAGGCCAGTAAGACTAAGAGAAAGAGCAGGCAGGGAGATGTTACGGGGTACAGCGGGATTGGTGGTCTGAAGTGCATTTGTTTCAATGCGAGAAGTATAACAGGTAAGGCAGATGAATTTAGAGCTTGGATTAGTACTTGGAAATATGATGCTGTTGCTATTACAGAGACTTGGTTGAGGGCAGGACAGGATTGGCAGCTAAATGTTCCAGGATTTAGAAGCTACAGGCTGGATAGTAGGGGATGTAAAAGGGGTGGGGGAGTTGCATGACTGGTTAAGGAGAATATCACAGCTGTACTGCGGGAGGACACCTCGGAGGGGTCATGCAGCGAGGCAATATGGGTGGAGCTCAGGAATCGGAAGGGTGCAGTCACGACGTTGGGGGTTTACTACAGGCCTCTCAACAGCCAGCGGGAGGTAGAGGAGCAGATATGTAGACAGATTTTGGAAAGATGTAAAGGTAACAGGGTTGTAGTGGTGGGTGATTTAACTTCCCCTGTATTGACTGGGGCTCACTTCGTGCTAGGGGCTTGGAAGATGCAGAACTTGTGAGGAGCATCCAGGAGGGCTTCTTGAAATAAGACGTAGATAGTCCAACTAGAGATGGGGCTGTACTGGACCTGGTATTGGGGAATGAGCACGGCCAGGTGGTCGAAGTTTCAGCAGGGGAGCATTTCGGGAACAGTGACCATAATTCCATAAGTTTTAAGGTACTTGTGGATAAGGATAAGAGTAGTCCTCGGGTGAAGGTGCTAAATTGGGGGAAGGTTAATGATAACAATATTAGGCAGGTATTGAAGAATTTAGATTGGTGACGGCTATTTGAGGGTAAATCAGCATCTGACATGTGGGAGTCTTTCAAATGTCAGTTGATTAGCATCCAGGACCAGCATGTTCCTGTGAGGAAGAAGGATAACTTTGGAAAGTTTCGGGAACCTTGGGTACCGCGGGATATTGTGAATCTCGTCAAAAAGAAGAAGGAAGCATTCGTCAGGGCTGGAAGGCTAGGAACAAACGAATCCCTTGAGGAATAAAAAGACAGTAGGAAGGAACTTAAGCAAGGAGTCAGAAGGGCTAAAAGGGGTTATGTGAAGTCATTGGCAAACAGGATTAAGGAAAATCCCAAGGCTTTTTATACGTATATAAAGAGCAAGAGGGTAACCGGGAAAGGGTGGGCCCACTCAAGGACAGAGAAGGGAATCTATGTGTTGTGCCAGAGGAAATGGGCGAGGTGCTCAATGAGGACTTTGCATCAGTATTCATCAAGGAGAATGACTTGGTGGGTGATGAGCAAAGGCAAGGGAGTGTAGATAGTCTCACTCATCTCATTATCAAAAAGGAGGAGGTGTTGGGTGTCTTGCAAAGCATTAAGGTAGATAAGTCCCCAGGGCCTGATGGGATCTAACCCAGAATACTGAGGGAAGCAAGGGAAGAAATTGCTGGGGCCTTGACACAAATCTTTGCATCCTCATTGGCTACAGGTGAGGTCCCAGAGGACTGGAGAATAGCCAATATTGTTTCTTTGTTTAATAAGGGTAACAAGGATAATCCAGGAAATTATAGGCAGGTGAGCCTTACGTCAGTGGTAGGGAAATTATTTCAGAGGTTTCTTCGGGACAGGATTTACTTCCATTTGGAAACAAATTGACTTATTAGAGAGAGGCAGCATGGTTTTGCGAAGGGGAGGTCGTGTCTCACTAATTTGATTGAGTTTTTTGAGGAAGTGACAAAGATGATTGATGAAGGAAGGGCAGTGGATGTAATCTATATGGACTTCAGTGAAGCCTTTGACAAGGTCCCTCATGGCAGACTGATACAAAAGGTGAAGTCACATGGGATCAGAGGGGAACTGGCAAGATGGCTACAGAACTGGCACGGTCATAGAAGACAGAGGGTAGCAGAAGAAGGGTGCTTTTCTGAATGGAGGGATGTGACTAGTGGTGTTTGGCAGGGATCAGTGCTGGGACCTTTGCTGTTTGTAGTATATATAAATGATTTGGAGGAAAATGTAGTTGGTCTGATTAGTAAGTTTGGGGACGACACAAAGGTTGGTGGAGTTGCGGATAGTGATGAGGATTGTCAGAGGATACAGCAGGATATAGATCGGTTGGAGACTTGGGTGAAGAAATGGCAGATGGAGTTTAATCCAGACAAATGTGAGGTAATGTATTTTGGAAGATCTAATGCAGGTGGGAAATATGCAGTAAATGGCAGAACCCTTAGGAGTATTGACAGGCAGAGAGATGTCGGAGTACATGTCCACAGGTCACTGAAAGTGGCAACACAGGTGGATAAGGTAGTCAAGAAGGCATACGGCGTGCTTGCCTTCATCGGTCGGGGCATCGAGTATAAAAATTGGCAAGTCATGTTGCAGCTGTGCAGAACCTCAGTGAGGCCACACTTAGAATATTGCGTGCAATTTTGGTCGCTGCACTACCAGAAGGATGTGGAGGCTTTGGAGAGCGTACAGAAGAGGTTTACCTGGATGTTGCCTGGTCTGGAGGGCATTAGCTATGAGGAGAGGTTGGATAAACTCGGAATGTATTCACAGGAACGACGGAGGTGGAGGGGCGACATGATGGAGGTTTACAAAGTTGTAAGCGGCATGCACAGAGTGGATAGTCAGAAGCTTTTTCCCTGGGTGGAAGAGTCATTTACTAGCGGTCATAGGTTTAAGGTGAGAGGGGCAAAACTTAGAGGGGATGTGGGAGGCAAGATCTTGACACAGAGGGTGGTGAGTGCCTGGAACTTGATGCCGGAGGAGGTGGTGGAAGCAGGTACCATAGTGTCGTTTACGAGGCATGTTGACAAATACATGAATAGGATGGGAATAGATGGATACGGACCCCGGAAGTGCAGAAAGTTTTAGTTTAGGCAGGCATCAAGATCTGTGCAGGCTTGGAGGGCCGAATGGCCTGTTCCTGTGCTGCACTGTTCTTTGTTCTTTGTTCTTGTTCTAAAATATGCACAAGTAATATTAACAATAATGACTGACACACAAAGATTTCCACCATCTGCAGCATGTTTCTGGTCTCCGACCAAGTTTTGTTTTCTGAGTTGCACTGATGAACTGTGAATGGAACCAGTGGTGATTAAGGGGAGACTGTGATTGCTATTTCCCTTCATATTCTACAGAGGGAACTCTGACTCTCTATCTTCCCCCTTTTCTGTCCGGTCCTCCAAAGGTCAATTCTTGCCCACCAGCACACTGTTCTTTGCCATGTGCAACCATCCACCTTGCCAAACGCGGTCAGTGTATTTCCGGTATCCAACTGTTCACTTCTGGCACGCTGCCCAGCTGCCCTTTGGTGCGTATGACAACCCCAACACCAGTGGTTTTTCAGTCATCAAGCTCTCTGTCATCTCTTCTCTCCTAAAACACTGCTCTTTGGCTTGTGTCTCTTCATGACCCCAACCCACCAATGTATTGGGGGTCAACCCGCTGTCAGTTACCTCTTTCCCGTTGTGGATAAATATTACTTTCATGTACTGGAAATACAGGGACCCGCCTCTGGGCTGTTCTCAGTTGTATTGTTAATTCATTAGTTTCATTATTGATGCAATTGGATATTTCACCGCGCTCTTGAACTGCTCTCTGAATTTGGACTGAGTCACCCCATAAATAAATGTGTTTGTGCAGCAACTTGAAGTTCGCAACATCCATGCGACTTGTCGAAATATAGATTGTGAACTGTTGTAAACCCTGGGATCAGATACTGTGATTTTATAATATAAGAAATGTACAACATGCACTAACCACAGAAGTATGAAGCTGCTTGATATGGTGAAGAGTAAAATCACAGACTTCCTTCTGCTTTCTATCTCTGGGTCATTGTGATTCTCCTCCTTGATCTGACGCCTCAGTCCCTTACGGACTCGACTGGCCACTAAAATGTGTCTGACTGTCAGAGCGTTGAGCAACAGAATTGAAGCGAATGGGAGCAATGGGGTCAAAAGCTTATTAAACCAGTCAAATCCCACCCATCCATTATCAGTATAATAGCTTGCTTTCATAACACAAAACCACGGTACTTTGTCCATAATCCATAGAGGTTCAAGGATAAAGTAGTAGGGGATTTTTTTGAACAGAGCAGAATGCAGTTTGTTGCTAGAACCACAGCCGCAGTTTTCTCGGTGCAATATTTTGTTTTCAGCTTCTGGCAACAAATGGCCACAAATCGATCAAAGGTGAAAGTGACTGTGAACCAGACAGAACAGTCTGTGGCTGCACAGACCAGGACAGTGTTACACTACACACAGGGGTGATTTTCAGGAAGGAAACTGGGAAATAATAAGTACTGATCCAAAACAGTATGACGTCAGTGAGAATGACCAGTAGATCCGCCATTGCCATAGCCAACAGGTACCGAGTTGTGCAGGTGGAGAGGCCGCATTTTCCCCGAGCCAGGATCACAATCGCCACGAAATTAACTGGACGAGAGAAAAGGGAACAATGACTGGAAATTAATGATCAACATTTTACAGACAGTAAGGGCAGGATTTTATCACCTCAGATAGGTGAGTTGCTGGCGTGTCAGAGGTTAAAATTTTAAAAATTTCAACTCCGATTACAACCCACCTCTGACCCGTCCATTTCTGGTTTTAATGAAGCTGTGACAGGGGATGGGCAGACCCACGCTCCAAGGAGGCAGGTTAGCAATTGGAATATTTTACTGATGCTGGAAATTTCTGATTTTATGTGTTTGACAGGTTTAACTATGGCCGGCCTGCATTCCCTGTGATCATAGGGAACATTTGCATGTGAAACACCATGTACAAAGAAAGCCAGGTTTGGCCATTCTGAACATCCCTCACCAGGACTGGACCCGGAACGGCGAGATTCGAACCCACTCCCGGAATTAGACCCGCCCTTCCGGGATCAGAATTCCCTCCAGGATTGAACCCCTGTCCCTTGATCAGACGATACGTCGTCTCCTGGATAACATACTCTCCAGGACCCATCCTTCCGTGGCCTGAGATCACACTTCAGGAAAGGAGCCCCCTCCCCTGCTTTCAGGATTGGCAACCCAGTGATCGGACATTTCAAGACTCTCTCTCGCTCTAGAGTTAGCCTTTGGAGACTCCAATGTCAGGCAGTTCCTCCCATACCCCGGTGCCCATATTTGGACAGCCCTGGTCCTAAGATCTGCTCGACACTCCTCCCTGACCAATTGTAAGCAAAGCCTGTTAGTGTGACATCAGACGGGTTACCTGTCAAGGATTAAAATGTTAATGTATGCAGGCAAAACTCTGGAACACCTAACCTCACCAATGTCACTCACCCGTTAATATCCAGACAAAAGTAAAAACAAAATATTGACACTGCTGTAAATCTGATTGAAAATTGGACAATGTTGAAGAGGAAAAGGTGTTGTAATGTCACTAAGTAAGTAATCAAGAGGAGCACGCTAATGCCCCGGGGTCACCGAAACAAATCCCACCATGGCAGTTGGTGGAATTTAAATTCAATGTAATTTATAAAGTCGGCCAATCAACAAAAAACAGGAATTGAAAGTTAATGGTGGAATGATCAGAGCAACTGTTATTGGCCAAAAAATATTTGCTACACTAATGCCCTTTAGGGAAGGAAATCAGGCTACATGTGACTCCAGTCCATGTGCAATGTGGTGACTCCTGGCTGTCCTCTGAACTGGTCTGGCAATTAACTCAGTTGTCGAGCGAAATAAGGGATGGCCAATCAATGCTGGCCTTACCAGCAGCACAGACATCCCCTGGAAGAATTAAAGAAAACACTCAGCAGGGCAGACAAAATCTGTCGATATAGCAAGGGAGTTAACGATTCAATCTGATAGGCTTTCTCCAGTACTCGGCGATATTAGAGATGAACAGTTTTAAAGCAATGATAGAGTCTGTAAAATGTCGGGTATGGGAGAGGAAAGAACAATGGGGAAGGCCTGTGATCAGTTGCAGGGCAGGAATGATGCAAAGAAAAGCAAAATTATGGCGAATGGGACAAAGAAAAAGGAGAGGATTAAAAGGTGGGTGGTTAAAATGGTTACAGCAGATTATAAAAGGAGGGAGGAACCTAGGAAATCTGGCAAAGACGAGCCTGCAAAAGTGACACAGAATGGTGGGTAAACCCACCAGCTGTGCATTAGTAGAGAATCCCGACACCATCTCCACTCTATCTGACTCTGGTGTAACCATCCCACAGTAACAGCACAGGCTCTCCGAGAAAGTGGAAGCAATATTTATTAACTGAATATTTTAATCTCCATGTTGAACCCGAGATTCAATAAAACACCTATTCGAAATTGAGCTGCAATGGAAGATAGCAGGGGTTAGCGATAGAGAGGTCAGAGTGGAGGAGGGTGTAGAATTAAAGTGATAAGTGACTGGAAGGTCAGGATTACGCTTGCAGACTGAACAGAGGAGTCATGCAATGCAATCACCCAATCTGCATTTGCTCCTGTCCCAATGACCAGCCGACTTCACCATGCGTACTGAATACTATTACTAAATGGTAAATAGTACAGCACATTGTTTCACTGGGAAGGATTGTTTGGGGCCTTGGCTACAGGGAAGGGAGGAAGTGAAAAGGGAGTTGCTGCCTCTCCTGCCCTTGCATGAGAAGGTGACAGGGAAAATTATCTGATATTGTGGGTAACTGTGGAGTGGACCAGGGTGCAGGGAACAGGGTGGTAGCAGAGGAGCCAAATATATGTTTAGTGCTGGAGTTCACTGGACATGGTGGAAATGTTGGAGGATGGTGTGTTCATTGTGGAGGCGAGTGGGGTGGAAAGTGAGGACAAGAGGAACATTATGATGGTTTTGTCTGGGAGGGGAATGGGTGAAGGCAGTAACACGGAAAATAGGATAGACACGATGGAAGGTCCTGTTAACCACTCTGGAGGGTCATCGTTGGATGGCGATTAATGACGTATTGGTTTGAAAGGTAACATCATCGGAACAGATGGACTAGCGATGGAGAAACTGGGAGAATGGCACAGAGTCGTTCTAGGGTGGAAGGAAAGGTAATAAAGGTAGCTGTGTGAGTTGGTGGGATTATCGTAGATATTCGTGGATAGTCAATCCATGAAATAGAGGCAGTATGGCCGAGGAAGGAAAAGGAAATGTCAGAGACGGCTATGAGAAGACCAGGGAAGAATGGGATTGAGGGAAAAACTTGATGAAATTTTCCAGTTCAAGGTAAAAGAAGTAAAATGCATCAGCACAGTCAGCAAACTATCGGGGAAAAATGTGAAGGAAGGGAACAAAGAATGGGCACCGTATTCTAAGAAAATGAAGCACAGCTTACCCATACAGTCTTCTGGACAAATTATTTGAGTGAGTAATTTCCCATTGTTTACACCCGAGGTCCATACACCTATAATTTACAACAGGGCTCCTGCAGAGGGGTCAGGATCACAAAAAGGGTTTGGTTTTGATTCCCAGGCCAGAGTCACTGACAAAGAGTGGAATTCCAGAGGAAATGGTGAGCGAATGACACAAAACCAATCAATTTCAAATGGGACCCTCGGAATCTACCAGCAAAAGATGGTGGAAGGAAACTAGGTGGGAAACAGACTCACTGTTCTGGAGCCTGTTCTCCTTCCGAAGTCGGGTTTTGTTGTGGGGGCTTGGAGAATCAAGGCAGAATCATTTGTCACAGAACCTAACACCAGGATTGCAGGTTCTGATTCTCCCAGGAGCTGGATAGGCCAAATGATGCCTTCACACCTAGATGCCAACTGAGGCCATTGAGTGGCCTATTAACGGTGCTGCAGCTTCACAGGACTGGAACTAATATCCTCAAAGGGAGATTGGACAGCGCTGCTGGGGAGGGTTAAACAACCTTGTCAGTGGGATGGGAACCGGAGGCATAGCTCAAATTGGAAGGAAGTAGAGCTTGAAACAGGAGGTAGAAAAGAAGACAGCAGCATTAGAAGGTAGCCGAAACAAAGGCAAGGCTCAACCAGGTTTTGAATGCAGAATAATATTAAGAAGACAAGGATAAGGGCACTCGACCTGAATGCACGCAACATTCGAAACAAGGTTGGTTATTTAAAGGCACAGATATAGGTAAATGGTTTGATCTAATTGTCATTACAGAAACGTGGCTATATGCTGACCAAGACCGGGAACTGAAGATGTGGAAGCTTTGGAAAGGGTGCAGAGGAGATTTACTAGGATGTTGCCTGGTCTGGAGGGAAGGTCTTATGAGGAAAGGCTGAGGGACTTGAGGTTGTTTTCGTTGGAGAGAAGGAGGAGGAGAAGTGACTTAATAGAGACATATAAGATAATCAGAGGGTTAGATCGGGTGGATAGTGAGAGTCTTTTTCCTCGGATGGTGATGGCAAACACGAGGGGACATAGCTTTAAGTTGAGGGGTGATAGATATAGGACAGATGTCAGAGGTAGTTTCTTTACTCAGAGAGTAGTAGGGGCGTGGAACGCCCTGCCTGCAACAGTAGTAGACTCGCCAACTTTAAAGGCATTTATGTGGTCATTGGATGGACAAATGGATGAAAATGGAATAGTGTAGGTCAGATGGTTTCACAGGTCGGCGCAACATCGAGGGCCGAAGGGCCTGTACTGCGCTGTAATGTTCTAATGTTCCAATGTTCAAAGAGATTCAACATTTGGAAAGGAAAGGGAAGCAGGTAAAGGAGGTTGTTTTGCGCTGATAATAAGGGATTGGATTAGTATATTCGTAAGGGATGAGCTCAGATCGTAAGAACAAAATGTGGTGTTTGGGTGGAGGTACGAAATAGCAAGGGGCAGCAAACATTGGCAGAGGTTGCTCATCGGCCAACAAGCAGTAGTGACAGTGTCGGGCGTGGCATTAATCAGGAGATTAGAAACATGTAGCATGGGTAATACAGTGATTATGGGTGACTTCAATCTGCAGAGAGACAGGGTTAATCTAATGAACACTAATGCTGTGGAGGACGAGTCGTTGGAATGTTAGGAATGGTTTTCTAGAGCAATATGTTGGGGAACAGACGAGATAACTGGCTATTTTAGATTTAGTGTTAGGAAATGAGAAAGGGTTAATTAATCATCTTATTGGCAAAGATGCTTCCAGGATGAGTGACCATTTCTGATTTTACGTTATGTTTGAAAGGGAGGTTGTTCAACCTGAAGCCAGGATGTTAATTTTGAACAAATGAAATTATGAAGGTATGAGGGGCAAATTGGCTGCGGTGGATTGGGAAAATACATTAAAAGGTCTGACAGTACAGACGCACTGGATAGTCTTCAAAGAAACATTTCATAGTTTACAGCAACCGTACATTCCTTCAAGGTACAAAAACGCTAAAGGTAAAGGCAGTCAACAGTGGCTAACAAAGGAAGTTAAGGGTTGCAGAAGATTAAAATGAAATGCCAATAAAGTTGCCAGAAATAGTAGTAAACCAGTGGAATGGGAAGATTTGAGAATACATTAAAGCAGCACCAAAACATGATAAAGAAAGAGCGAACAGAATAGGAATGTAATAACCAAAAAACAAACACAATAACGCACTGCAAAAGCTTCTGTATGTCCATAAAAAGGAAATGTTTGTGTCAGTCAAATGTGGGTCCATTACAGGCCGTGTCAGCAAATTTATAATTGGAACAAAGTCATTGCAGAGAAGCTAAATGATTTATTTGTGCCTTTCTTCACTGAGGAAGATACAAGAAATCTCCCAAACGTCGAGATCCAAGGGACTCGGGAGAAATGGGATATGCTGGACATTAGTGTGATGATGAAGGCTGTATTGGAGAAATGAATGGGGCTGAAGGTTCCTGCAGATTTGAAGGTAGCACATGTCACACCTCTATTTTCGAAGGGAGGGAGACAGGAAACAGGGAACTGCAGACCTGTTAGACTTACAACAGTGGTAGGGAAAATATAAAGATCTATTGTACAGGACGTGATAAATGGATACTTGGATAATAATGATCTGCTTGGGCACAGTCAACATGGTTTCATGAAAGGGAAATCATACTTGACCAACCTGTTGGAGTTTTCTGAGCATTTCATCGGAAAAATTGAGAAAGGGAAGTCGATGGACCTGTTGTACTTGGATTTTCCGAAGGCTTTTGAAAACGTCACCCACAGCAGATTGATAGCAAAATTAAAGCACGTGGGATAGGAGGCAATATACTGACATGGATTAAGGATTGATTAACAGGCTGAAACCAGAGAGTAGGAATAAACGTGTCATTGGCATTTTCAGGCTCCCATTGGCGGGCTGCAAATAATGAGGTACCACAGGGATCAGTACTCGGGCCTTAGCTGCTCAAAAGATCTATTAATGATTTGGATGTGGGGGCCAAATGTAATATTTTCAAGTTGGTGGATGTCACAAAACTCGGTGTGAATGTGCTTTGTGAGGATTATGCAAATTGGCTTCAAGGGGATTTGATCAGACCCACTGAGTGGGAAAGAACAGTGGCAGATAGAATATTATGTGGAAGATCGTCAACTTATCCATTTTCGCAGCAGCAGCTGATATGCAGAGTATATCTTAAATGGCAAGAGTTTTGAAAGTGTAGACGGACAAAGGGACCTGCATATCTTTGTCAATAAGTCACTGAAAGCTAACATGCAGGTGCAGCACGCAATTAAGAAGTCTAATGGTATGTTAGCATTTATCACAAAAGGATTTGAGTACAGGAATAGTGAAGTCTTGCTTCAACTGTATAGAATCTTCGTTAGACCGCACCAAGATGATTGTGTAAGGTTTTGGTCTCCTTACCCTCGGAAGGATCTTATTGCCATCGAGAGAGTGCAACGAAGGTTCATCAGACTTGTTCCCGGTATGGCGGGACTGTCCTATGAAGAGTAATTGTGGAATTTGGGCGAGTATTCTCTCGAGTTTCGAAGAATTAGAGGTAATCTAATGCAAACATAAAAAAATACATAAATGGACAGACAGGGTCGTTGCAAGTAAGATTTTTCCCCTGGGTGGTCAGTCGAGAACCAGGGGACATAATCGCATAATAAGAAGTAAATCATTCAGGAGAGACATGAAGAGAAATTACTTTACTCAGAAGGTTGTGAATCTTTGCAATTCCCTGCCTCAGAGGGCTGTGGTAGCTTAGTCATTGTCGTTTAAAGCAGCGATTGTGAGATTTCGAAATGCCAATGACATAAGGAGATATCGGGATAGTGTGGGAAAAAGGCATTGAAGTGGATGATCAGCCATGATCGTATTGAATGGTGGAGAATGTTCAAAGGGCTGAATGGCCTACTCCTGTTCCTATGTTCCTAGTAAAGGCAGTGGCCACCGCTCCCGGTGGTGCTGCCATTACTGCGAGGCTGCCGGCCCTGTGATTGTGCAACCGACAGCCCTGTAAAGTCTTTAATGGGAAAGGAAGTTCGGTCCTGGGGTGGCAGGAGGAGGGTTGGAGGGTGAGGATGATAATATGCGGGCCTCCACCTGACATTTCAGGCCGACTCCGGGAATCCTGCCTCCTGCACAGGACCCAGCCCATCGCGTCGGTCAGGAATGATCCCATCCACTGAGCATAAGGACAGCTCGCATTTACTGGACTTTGGAGCAGAGAGGACAAACTGACATGGACAAACATGGAAATGGATTTCTGGAACACATCTGCGAGCTCAAAAGATAGGAAGTCTCATGTATTTTGGGACAGTCAGGGGTACATGAGCCAGGGAATGAGGAGTCACAGCCTGAAGAAGGGAAAGAGAGGTCTCTGAGTGGAAGAAATAACTGTCCAATAATAGTGAATAAATTCCAATAAAATAAATCTCACAATATTTCAGGTAGAAAGTGGTAAATGTTTGATAAAGTAACAAAGAGTGGGAAAAGTCTGTGGTTCGGATTCATTGTGTCTGCACATACTAAAAAGATAGGGAAGAAGCACAAGAGGCATTTTTATCGGTTCATTAATAATCATCAGGTAAGGAAATAGTCTCAGAGGACTGACGGACAGTTTATGTGGTTGTTGTATTTAACACGTAAGGCAGAACATGTCCAAATAACTATATATCAGTTCGCGTCAGCGGCACAGAAGTTACTGGAACCCCTTTTCTAAGATGTATTGGATAAACACCTGGAAACACAGAATATAATGAAGAATATTCAGCACATATTCCAAAATGAAGGTCAAACTTGAGCAACCTTATTGGATTTTTGAATAATGTCAGAAAGCTTAGATACATGTAATACAGTTGATGTAATGGCCATTAATTTTTCAAAGGTCTTCAATACGTGAATTTCGGGGACAAGTAGCAGAATGGACAACAATCTGACTACAAAAACAGAAAACAGGGAATTAGGGTTAAAGGAATTTTGTCAGATTGGCAGAAGTTGGGAAGTGTTTTCCTCAAAGGTCAGCGCTGCGAATACTGTCCTTCACCACTTAAATAAACCATCTGGATGTGGGAAGTAGAAGCACAATTTCACAATTTGCAGCCAAGTCCAAATTCAGAGTACAGTTGATACCGAGTAAGAATGCAACCAAATACCTGAAAACATTATTAATAAGACTTGATAAAGTTTCACAAAGGGCATTTAAATGCCAAATTATTTTGAGGAGTGCCAAGTGTGAGCTGCTGAATTTTGTTCTGAAAAATAAGCATCTCAAATAATGCTTGGACGACAAGAGTCTGAATGGGGTCAAAGGGGAAAAGGGGTTCAGGGGACAGATTCTCGAATCATTTAAAGTAGCAACACATGTTAACGGGCCCGTAAAATACAAAACAATCACAGGAGTTCAATTCCAGAGGATTGGAATTGAAGAAAAACAAAGAGCTGATCTTAAACTGAAATAGAACCATAGTTTTACAAAACTTGGCGTACTGTGTGTAGTTCTAGTCTCCATGTTACAAAAAGGATACTGATGCACTCGAGATGGTGCAATTATTTTTAATCAGATGATACCAGAGCTGAGAGAAGTGTACTGTTTATTTCACCTTCATATTTTACGAAGTTGTTTTTTTCCTCCCTTGCACTGATCTCTGTATTATGAAAAACGGATATGTGTGTTCATTAGCTGTAGGTATCTCCTCACAACTCACTGAGCCAAAGACAGAGATTGGTACAGGTTACATCTGGTGAGATTCTGAACCTGAGACATGAACTGATCCGTCAGAGATGAATCTGTTACAGCAGTGGACAGTTCAACAAACACAGCCCAATATTTATTCTGTGCCATTAATAGGTAATTGGTTTCAGAGCACGTGACCCACAGCTTCGCAGGACTGTGTGGGGTGAAGGGATTAATCAGCAATAAAATAAATAGTGTTTATAGTAACTATACTCATCTTACGAATAAATCATTATTACAGTATTAGAATACTGTATCAGTCCTGTCCTGCGGTTTAATTGTCGGTAAATAGTTAGCATCTGTTTCAGTCGGAACAATTCAAAAGGAAACAGAGAAATATCAATACATTTAAATTTATACATGGATTAGAAGACCTCAGTAAACATCTTCCGCTTGGCAATCAATTCGTAATACCCAAAGGCATCTCAATAGAGAGATCTATCATCTGAAACAAAGATTTCAATACAGAAATGGATTGGAAAATTGCAGTCATTACAGTAAAACATGGTCACTGGGATCAGGTGTCCCACTCCAGTTCATGACCAACACTCCGCACAATACCACAATGACAGATACTCCCAATAGCACATGACCACTGGCGTCAGATGTTTCACTCCAGTTAGTGACCCACACTCAGTACAATTCTATAGTGACTGATAGTTCCAATAATACCTTCTTTTAAAGATTTGGCTTCAGTGATATCTAAGTTAACATTACACGATTTTCCTCTGAATGCTATAGCTTGACAATTCAGAGAGCCTATCAGTTACAATCAGAGCTTTATTATCCGTAAAGGGAATACAATAAAACCGCAGCGATAATGCTGGATATTTGACATTAGTAAATTATATCAGTGATCGGTTGTCCGTATATCGCTGCCCACTAAATCACCAAGTAACATTCTTTATCAGAGAAGAAATATAGACCAGCTCACACACAGTTTTACACAGCTTCAATGGTTATAATCACTTACCAGGAACACCAATGCTGGCAAGGATCACGTAATATATTTTCCTGATACTGATCAATGTTTCAAGCATTTTCTGTCTGAAGTGATCTTTCCCTTTGTACTGCAGGCAATCTCTCTATATTAAACTCTGAGGTGATACATTCCCAGAGCCTATAATTTATACCCTGTGGGATCTCCACGGGGAAATTGAAACTGCAACTTTTATTTTTAATTTGAACAAACAGATTACGACATCGAGTTCAGTCCCTATTGTAATGAAATACATATGTTTCTGAAGTTGAACTGGAAAAATGCTAAGACTGGGCTATTCTAGTCACATCAATTAACTCATAGATATTAGAAGCCTTATTCTCCTAGTAATGAAGTTGTTCTTTCAAACATCATCTATCATATCTCTCGTCTCATGTTGTTTCAGTGATGCCCTTCACTCCACTGTGACCATTCAGCAATTTAACTCCTCATGTGTGGATGTTTCCCTGAGGGCTGCTCTACCTCACTGTGGATTCTGGCTGTCCCCTTTAACTTTGGTCATTCAGTCATTAAATACCAAGTGTGGAATATTTCTTCAAGGCTGCTCTTCTTCATTGTGGGAGATGGTTGCTTCTTTAACTGTGGACTTTCAATTAAGTGATTAAAAAGAGTTATTTGTGTCTGTGCATTGCAGAATTGAACTAATGCAGCATCCCATCCTTCATTATCAATACAGTCCCACATCATTTTCCTTTTTCCTATCCGTCCGAAATGGTGAATACCATTGAAATTACAGTTCCCAGCTTTGGTCAACTGCAGCCACGTGTCCAAAGAACAAAGAACAAAGAACAGTACTGCACAGGAACAGGCCATTCTGCCCTCCAAGCCTGCGCCGTTCTTGATGCATGCCTAAACTAAAACCTTCTGCACTTCTGCGGACCATATCCCTCTATTCCCATCCTATTCATGTATTTGTCAATATGCCTCTTAAACGTCTTTATCGTACCTGCTTCCACCACCTCCCCCTGGCAGCAAGTTCCAGGCACTCACCACCCTCTGTGTCAAGAACTTGCCTAGCACATCCCCTCTAAACGTTTCCCCTCTCACCTTAAACCTATGTCCCCTCGTAACTGACTCTTCCACCCTGGGAAAAAGCTTCTGATTATCCACTCTGTCCATTCCGCTCATAACTTTGTAAACCTCTATTATGTCACCCCTGCACCTCCGTCGTTCCAGTGAAAACAATCTAAGCTTATCCAACCTCTCCTCACAGCTAATGCCCTCCAGACCAGGCAACATCCTGGTAAACCTCTTCTGTACCCTCTCCAAAGCCCCAAATCCTTCTGGTAGTGTTGCGACCAGAATTGCACACAATATTCTAAGTGTGGCCTAACTAAAGTTCTATACAGCTGCAACATGACTTGCCAATGTTTATACACTATGCCCCGACCGATGAAGGCAAGTATGCCGTATGCCTTCTTGACTACCTTCTCCACCTGCATTGCCAGTTTCAGTGACCTGTGAACCTGTACGCCCAGATCACTCTGCCTGTCAATACTCCTAAGGGTTCTGCCATTTACTGTGTACTTCCGAACTGCATTACATCTTCCAAAATGCATGAGCTCACATTTGTCCGGATTAAACACACGAACACTGGCGACCCCAATCCTTTGGAAGGATCGAGAGAGGAATCCACATTCTCATCCCTGAAAATCTGAAATCAAACGTCCCCCAGGCGATTCATTTCACTGTCAAATTCAGCCAACAGTCGAAAACACAAACATTATTTGGGAATAATAACAAGCCTTTACAAACCTTCACATTTCTGCCATTTAATAGCTGATTCACGGAAGCATTGGACAGGATCACAATTGACACTAAATTAACTGTAAAGGAGAGAAGGGAGAAGTGTTTGCAAATTACTGAAAAAACTGAAAAACATTCTCCACTTCTCAACCCAGGCAGGAAGGATTTTAGCACCAAAAACCGTGTGGGTTGTGGTCGAGTCAGATCGGGTCCATGACACCAACCTACCTCAAACACCAGCACTTCCAGATTTAACAAATCCCGGACGGGGTGAACAACTGCTCACCGGACACTGGTCAACCAGTTCATTATAGCGACGAGGAGCCAAAAGACGAGTAGATTGAAGAACTTTACCCAGTCATCAACCACTCCCACTGCAGGAACCCAGCCCGGACTCGAATCACTCCCTGGCGTCGAAGACATTTATCTTTGATTCGAATTAGTCCCTCGGATAGGAGGCACTGATACGTCTTGGGCCATTCCATCTGATGTATAAATGATTGAAATTGAGAAGGGAGTTTCGTGAGACAGTGCAAATATGATCAAAGAGCAGGCGTTCATTTCTACAGGAATGCCATTAACATATTAGGGTGGCACAGTGGCGCAGTGGTTAGCACCGCAGCCTCGCAGCTCCAGGGACCCGGGTTCGATTCCGGGTACTGCCTGTGTGGAGTTCTCCCTGTGTCTGCGTGGGTTTTCTCCGGGTGCTCCGGTTTCCTCCCACAAGCCAAAAGACTTGCAGGTTGATAGGTAAATTGGCCATTATAACTTGTCACTAGTATAGGTAGGTGGGAGGGAAATATAGGAACAGGTGGGGATGTTTGGTACGAATATGGGATTAGTGTAGGATTAGTATAAATGGGTGGTTGATGTTCGGCACAGACTCGGTGGGCCGAAAGGCCTGTTTCAGTGATGTATCTCTAATCTAAAAAATATGAGAAAGGCAGTGATTGAACACATAAATAATAATGTACTCTCTGGGCTACACATGATAAAAGTATCCAGGGTAACGAGCAGGTGCACATATTCTTTACAAAAAATACCATAACTGACAGATTATAATTATCGGGGTATGTTGTGGCTCTAATCTGTCGATAAGCGAAGAATGTGTGTCCAACTGATAGAGGCCTTTGAAATTCTATAGGGATTAGAGAAATAAAACGTGGACCTGATGTTTCCACCTTTGCTGGCAACCAGTTCAGTATTTCCTCAAAATAAGACGGTCATCAATAAATGCACGATGGAATTCAAGAAGGACTTATTTACTTGGAGTGCTGAGAACGTGGAATTGAGACGTCTTGTAATGGAAAAAAAATAAGAAGAAGCGACAGGATTGGAAGGATATACAGATAGGATTAGATGGTCTGGGATGAATAGAGGCTCGTGCAGAGCAGGAAGACAGTCGTGATCCAGTTGTGCCGAATGTCCAGTTTCTGTGCTGTAACATCGTAACTTGTCTATTAAAAAGTCATAGTCATCAGTGTTTTTCGTAATATTGAAGAGGATTATTTATTATTGCAGTGCACACATGACCAAACGCTTCTCAGGACCGCGCTTGGGAAGGAAATTAATCAGCACCTGATAGTGCTGTCAACAACTCTACTTAGAGTAAGAGTAAGATGGGGGCCTGCATTGAATACAATGACAGATAGTCCTGAAAATACATGATCCCTAGTGTTACTTTGTCCACACCAGTTAGTCAGCCACAATCAGTGCAACTCTAGAGTGACAGAGACTCCCAGTTATACATGATTGCTGAGGTCAGGTGCTCCACTCCAGTTTGTGCGCACACACTGTATAATTCTACATTAACAGATAATTGCAATAATCCTCACCCTCTGAGATTTTCCTCCTTTGAGCTCTGATTCTACCGAACACAACATTCCACATCATACAATAACTTTACAATGCAGTGTGCCTTGAGCTCGAAACAGTTGAGACAACAGATTCAAACTGCCCAGATAATTCAGGAAATTAATGCAATGATATTATTGAATGTGCGTCTGTGTAATTGTAACCATTCGATCTCATGCAATATTATTATTCCCATGGTAACGGAAGAAACCAGCTCATACACAGATTTGTAAACTTCATTGGTTAGAGATACTTACCAGGAACGCCAATGATAGCAAGGATCATACAGAATATTTTCCTCACCCATTGAATTGGTCGGTGAACTTTCTGCTTGGAGTGTTCGGTCTGTTCGTGCTGCAGGTAATATCTCTGAAATAAATTCTGAGGTGACACATTCCCAGTGCATTAACTTTATACCCTCCCGGATCTTCATGGAGATACTGAGGTTGCAAAATTGTTCAAACAGTTTTTCTGAATCTTTGAACAAACTGATTACGACAGTTGTGTTAATTCCCTGTTGATGGAATATATTTTGCACTAAGATTGATTTGGACCTATCCCCATCCCCAGCCCCCAAGACTGGGTAAATCAGATCACAATAAGCAACTAATAATAACTGGAAGCTGTGTTACACATAAATCAAGGAAGTCCTACAAATATAATGAGTCCCATCTGTAGATCCCATGTTGTTTCAGTGAAGACCTTCACTCTGCATGACTATTCAGAAATTAAATTCCTAACGTCAGATAAGTATCGAAGGGATGTCCGTCTGCACTTTGGGTGCTCTGTTTCGCTGTACAATTCTGTTCAACAATTCATAAATTCAAAGAAAAATGAAACATAGAATGGTTGCAACACAGCATTTGGAAATTTGGTCTGTCTTCTCCGTGTCTGTTCCCTGCACGGGCAGACCAGCTAATCTCACTCCCACATCTCCTCCTCACTGACCTGCACTGTTTTTCTCTTCAGTTGTTTATTCAGTTCGCTTCTGATTGAATCTGTATTCACCACACTATCAGGCAGTTCATTTCATATCCTCAACACGTGCTGTGGAAACATACGTTTTCCCTTATGTCGCCACTGAATCTATTGCCAATGCCTTAAGCATGTGTCCTTTGGTTTTCGCCACGTCTGCCGATGAGAGCAGTTTCTCTCTGTCTACTCTGTTTAAACCGCCCATGGGTTGGAACAACTATATCAACCTTTCTCTCAATTTGATCCTCTAATCTGCCGGCGTAAAACAACTGTCACACTTGGAAATTTTCTCATGATCATTTTCTACACCCACTATAAAGCCCACCCTTTGTTCCTCAAGTTCGGTGCCTAGAACTGGGCACAATGTCAGGATTTTCAATATCGTTCTATCCCTCACATACTCTTCGCTACTGTGGTTCCCTTTTCCACCTCTTTATCCGATACATTGATGACTGGATTTGTGTCAAAACCTTCTTTCACATTGAGCTCGAAAATGAAATCACAATTGTATTGAAATATCTGTCCCTCCCTCACCTGAAAACGGTCCATCTGTGACCCTTCACTTCTCTTTCACGAATTCCCTCTCTCCATTTAAATGGACAGGCTATGCATCAACATTTACTGTGATCCACCAACTCCCACAGATATGTTGACCACACTTCCTCAACTCCACTTTGCATAAAGAGTAGCTTCCATTCTCTCAGCATCCTCATCGCCTTCTGTTTGTCCCAACGATGCCATCTTAAATACCAGAGCTTCTGCAGTCTCTTCATTTCACATTAACCGTGCATTCCTCACATTCGTTTTGCAGCGGCCTCAGCTTGATCTGTTCCATCACCCGAGTGACTGTCCTCACCTCCTTCCCTACCTTCCAGAATCATGATATTAATTCACTTATTCTCACTTTCCACTCCAATGCCTCCAACTTCAACACATCCTCCACCTCTATTTCCACCATGTCCATCTAAAAGCGCGAGCAAAATATCTTTGTTCATTCTTCCGTCACACCCATGATCTAGTTTCCTTGCCCGCAGCTTCTTTCCATTCAAGAGCAAGAGATGCAACAGCTTTCCTCTCACATTTGATGATAAGGTTTTCAGAAATAAAGGCCATTCAGCCCATGGATCATGTTCTGCCATACAATACCATAATGGCTGATCTGAACAAGGCTGTAATTCTAATTTCTTGCCAGACAACAATAAGTCTTCACTCCCTCGGAAATGAAAAGTCAGTCGAAACCGGCCTTGAATATATTCAATGACTCAGACTCCATTGCCTTCTGGGAAGGTTAATTCCAAATGCGATGGAACTTTCAAGAGAAGAAATTCCTCCTCATCTCCACTTTAATTGGGAGACCACCTATTCATAAACGGTGGAGAATGTGCACAGCGATCTATGGCTGTGGTTGATCACTGAGCTGGGTGGGGAGTGGACCACGAAATTAATGTTAGGAATTGACAAAGTTCTTCAAATTGATTCACTGGAACCACTGCAAAAATGTAGAATTTGGCAAGAAGGCAGAGTTCAAGGGTATGCGTCCTTGACCAGATTAAGATCTGAGCTGTGGCATTCAGTATGCCTGTAGGTTACGGTGGAAGGAATTGTGTCACTTGGTCAGGAGAGCAGTATGGAGATTGAGAGTCGAGGTGAAGCAGGCTGGATTACGGTTATGGAAGCAAAGTGTGAGAGCATCCAATATTTCAGGGGGGATCAACGGCAGGTTTCTGATGGCTTGGATACAAGGGGAGGTTGCTGATCTCCGAACCGGCAAGGGCGCCAATGTGGGCTTAGCCTGAGGGAGCATGTTGAAGGCTCTTCCTTCTTGATACTTGGTTGAGGGCATTTCTGGCGAGGCTGGGATTTGTTATCCATCTTTTGTTTGCCTTGAGAACGTGATGGAGTGCCACCTTCTTGAAACCCCAGGCTCCATATGCTTTTGGCACACCCGCAGTGCAATTTGAAAGAAAGTTACAGGATTTTGACCCAGCAACAGTGAAGAAATGGTGACGTCGTTCCAACTCAAGATGTGTTTGGCTTGGAGGGAACTTGCAGGTGTCCATATTTCCATGCGTCCACTCCCTTATCCTTTTAGGTGTGAGAGGTCGCGTGCTAGAAAGGAGCTGTCGAAGTAAATTTAGTAACTTCCGGCATTGTGATATTGTATATGGTGCACACGGCAGCCACTGTGTGCTGGTGGTGGAAGGGGTTAAGTGTTAACGTGGTGTATCAGGTGCACATCAAGTGAGCTCACTTGCTTGGCTCTTACAGAGGCGCTTGAGTTTTGTTGGAAGCGGCACAGATCCAGGAAAATGGAGAGCATTCCATTAGTTCTGACTTATGCCTTGTAGATTGCGAACGTAAGAGGCAGTGGATGAGTTATTTGTTGCATAAATTCCAGCGTCTGATCTTTTCTTGGAGCAATAATATTTATTTGGCTGGCAAAGTTAAATTTCTGATCAAAGGAAATGCCCAGGATGTTGATAATGTGGTAATTAGGGAGTGACCACGAGGATGAATATCAAGGGAGGTGGTTAGTTTCTCACTTGTTGCTCTTGGCAATTTCCTGGTAAATGTGTGCTGTGATTTTAATGTCCTTTTATGAGCACAATCCAGATGCAAACAATGCAAAAACTGTGGTGTTTGTAGTTGGTAGCGAAAGAAGACAGGTTCAGCTTGTCTGTCATTCATCCAGAGTAAGTTTCTTCTCATCCTGGCTTCAATGTTTGACCGAATAATTGAAAGTGGCAAATTACAGATAGATGGAGGAAGTATAAACTGTCGTTGATCTATTTGCTGAATCAAGCCACAACCTTGATGAATGGCTGTGATAATATCGAAAAGATACATTGTAATGATCAGGAAAACAAGGACAATACGCAGGGTTGTATCATATTTGGACAAGAGGAGGGGTGATTGGATCTGATACAGGCTCGTTTATTCCCCGTCAATACTTAGTTACATGTTGTAAAGGGGAGGACACAATAGGGAGAGTTATGCTGCTATCCATTGAACCATGGGGCTTGCAAACCTTGTTCTGGGGAATTAGATGAACCATCTCTTCCCACTATTTGGCAGTCCATCATAGCAACATGGGAATTGTGGTGGTGAATGTCGGGGTAATGGGAGGGCTATCGTTACCTTCTTGTTGATGGATCTGTAGCTTGAGGGTCCAGTTGGTAGGTGATTGAGAAAGCTGTTAACAGCACAGCTCTGGCTAAGAGTTCTGAATATGATTGACAACAGATTGAATGAGTTCCATGGAAAGTAAGTAATATAATTCCCACCCCAGGAATTCATTGTATCTTCTGGGTTACCTAAACACAGCAACAAGAAATCTCTACCCCCGATGACTATGCCAGTTGGCTGTAAAGACAAAGCTGCCGCAGATTTCACATTCATGTCAAACAGAAATCAAACACACGGACTCTCTGGTGAATCAGATTCAATCCTTTGTAAATACAAACATTTTCCTCTTTCAATAATTTCGTTTCCGTTGTCGGGATGATCTATTACCCCCCTCCATCCTAGTTTTACATTTTGTTCCCAAATATTTATGTGATTGTATGTTCAATTTCGCACAATATTAGGATGGATCAGTTCCACACTTACTAACTTGACATTCAACAAACCCCCCCAAAAAAATCTTCAAGGCAAATCTGACAACAAAAGCATGTCCACCTCCTTCTGCCTCTGCCTCACGTGAATTGCAATTATTATTGCAGATTTTTACTTTGCGGTGAGTGGGTTACTTATTGGTTTGAACTACCCTGAGGGAGGCACCCATAGCCTCACAGAATATTTCGTTCACCTGCCCTGCACGGCCTGAAGTCAAGCAACTCCCTCGCCCTGACAGAGATCAACAAAGGAGCATGAAACATCCCTATTACAAGATCCCAATTACAAGATCTGATCCTGGGAAGGCACAAATTGGAGGTCCATTATTTACCAAACTTGGTAAACATGAATCTGTCAAAGGACAAAGCAGGAGCCAGTCTTACTTTCCCACAGATTTATTCACAATAATCCAAACAGCATAAGTGCAGACTACATTTCCCATCTCCAGCCCAGCTCCCCCGTACCCCTCTCCAGGTGAAAACTGGTTATTCCATATGTTCCCTGATCTTTCCACAATTAGTACCAGCTGCTCTTCATCATAAGTAGACCATGTAGCTATTCATGCTCAATTAACAAATCATTTGCAACATTGGCTCATTAGTAGCATTTTATTACCAGTCCATCAATGTGTCCATTATACTTTATCCTTTTTCTTGTGATTCTTGTTCGAATATACACGCTACATGTGAGCATTTCAGCTCCTGTTTGAAGACCAGAAATGCTCTTCACATGTCCTGCATTGCATGAATGCACACCCTTTGGACACTTCATGCAACACTCACCACGAAATCAAACACTATCGCACTCACTCACACAGCCACAGACACAAACACACTGAAGGAAAGTACAGTTGAAAAGAATAGTGCACTTTCAAAATTTATAAGCAAAATAATAGTTCATAATTTACATGGCTCGTTCTCGAAAAGACACATTGCGGACCATATGAAAAAGACGTCTTCACTCCTGAAGTGTAGTTAAACAGCCGGTGTCACGTGCTGAAGTGGCTTTCAGGATTCTCTTGAAGGGATAGAATTTCTGCAGGCCACAAACTTGGTTGCTCTTAGTTTCGTTACCACGAGGTCACTTTGCAGTATTGGTGGATTCGAAATGGAACTGGCTTGGAATCCTCACCATGTTAGAGTCTCCAATTATTAAGGCATAGATTTTGCTGCCCTTTCTGCTGCTGCTGTTGCATCTTTCTTCAGACAGCATGTAAATAATAAAAATAAACCAACATGGTTACCATACCATGTGCATTATCACATTTCCCTTTCTCAAATATGGTGTTGGAATTAGGGTGATTATTCATTATCTGGCTCATTGCTTGATTACGGTCTTTGTTTCAGAAAACCCCATTCAATTCAGGATTGCCTCTTGGATTGTCTCACAATACGTTGAGTTGCCACTTCTTAATCTGGAATGTATCATTTTGTCCTTGCGAGACAGTATGGCTGTTTAGAAATTCACTGATCAGGTCAGGTGACCTTTGGTGGCCATCATTTGCTGCTCGTATTATGCATTTTAAAAGAAAGGTCAGTTACAAAATGCTACAAACTCAGTGAAGTTCCATGTTAAAATATATGAATTTGGCGTGGTTCTACTGGGCATGGCAATAATTGTGGACGATGATATTAGTGCTCAAATATATTGAAAAAAAATGACACAATTCCCATTGCACAGGTCCTCCAAAAAAGCAGGCTTCAGCAGTTATAGGACAGCTGACCAGCATCACTCGACTTGTGATGGTTCCTCTCCTACTTTACTTGTGCACTTTACCAACATACATTCCACTGCAATGAGGAAAGAAGTGGGTAAACCCAGACAGTAGAAGGTGGGGTGGCAAGAAACCGGTGACCTGCAGCGAAATGGTCGCTGACCAAAACCATGACAACTTACATTAACAAAGCGCTACACACATCCAAAGAAACATCTCAGAAGACAACATAGAGCAGGTGAAAACAACGTGACATCAAGAGCGGGTGGAAAAGTATAGAGAGTGCAAGATTGATAAGCACGTAGTAAGTGATATCGATTTCGAGACGGGTTTTGAAGACAAGAAGAGAGTCGAAATGATGTAGTGCTGGAATTCCCGATGTCCTGGGTACAAGTTATTGGGAAACACCTGCTGACGGTACAGCAGAAACAGTGGTGCATAGCAAATACTGTTCGACAACAGATGACAAGGGAGTAGTGGAGTCAGTTCACAGTGATTTATAGCTTGGCAGATTGTTGTGATTGACAGGGTGTCATCTACAACAGGATTGATATGGTCGTCCAAGTTTCTTCAAATTATTTCAGTGGAGCAATGAGGACAACGGGATTTTGGTGGAGCTGGCGGGCAGCCATAAAGACAGGGCTAAATTGTGGCGAGTCGAAGAGACTTAGTAGTTGGCAGGAAAAAAGACAGAGGCGCAAGGGGAGAGCCAACTGTGCAACAGCCCCAACAAACAAATTTCTCTGCAGCACCTGTGGAAGAGCCTGTCACTCCAGAATTGGCCTTTATAGCCACTCCAGGCGCTGCTTCACAAACCACTGACCACCTCCAGGCGCGTATCCATTGTCTCTCGAGATAAGGAGGCCCAAAAGAAGAAAAAAAGAAAGAAGGTACTGGACAGGGATTGGGGTATTAATCCTGGCCAGGAATTGGGCTGTGGCACTCGGGATACCTACCGTTTAGGCTGTGCTCCTGATTTGATCGTGGGTAGACAAAAACTGGAGTCGGAGACAGGGATAGTGGAATTGACCAGATGCAGAGCCTAGTCATGTGACCATGTCTTCCTGGTAGTTGGGTAACATGTGCTGGCTGCTGTTTGATTGGCTCCTGACTTTGAGATCAGATTTCCTCCCTGGTGACCATTCATGAGCTTTAATGAACTTGGGCAGCAGCTGGTTCTGACAGCGCACACAGTGAATATGATTCCTCCAAATAAATTGAAGAAAAAATACGAGCTCAGAATGTGGGAGCTGGGTCAGGAGTGTGTTTGAACATTCAAATCAGTAGCTGATAAAGGCACGGATGAGTTATCAGCAGCATTTGAGGTGAAACGGGGGCAGCGGAATGGGTCATTGCGGTGGCGCAGTCTTTTATTTGTAAGCTCATCTCGAGGTTACTATATGACCAAGGTTGTGAAAAATAGGGTTCAGTCATCGACACTTTCCAGGAAAAGGAATTATGGCTAGAGAGTGAAGATTTTGGCAAGAAACAAAGGGTATAGCTTCTGCCTTTCCAATATTTAATTGAAGGACGTTGCTGTTCACCCAGTACCAGATTTCTGGCATGCTGTGTGACAATCCAGAGACAACTGAGGAACGAGAGATATGAGGGTGAGGTGGAGTTTGGTGTCTTCAGCACAAATATTGAAACTGACATTCTGTTTCTGGGTGATGTCACTGGAAGACAGAATGTAAGTGAGCAATAGACCTTTAGGGATAAACAGAGACACTGCTGCAGAAATTGGAACATAATCCACTTATGTCGATATTCATGCGATGATTATAATGATAAGAATGGAAACAGGTGATTGCAGTTCCAGACACGGTGAGGATGGTGGAGAGATTTGGAATATTGACTGATCGACTCAGTCAATTGCTGCAGACAAGTCGAGAACTGAAGGAGGAAAAGTTGATGCTTATTTCAGGCACACGGGATGCCATTTGTGATTCTGATAAGAGCTGATATGATACTGTGGCAGTGACGGATGTCTGATTGGAGGACTTCAATCATGGAATTCAGGAAAAGATAGGCACAAATTAAGGAGGCACCATGTAAAGGCAAGAGCTTGGGATGGAAACTGAGTTTGGAAATCGACTAAAGAAAGGGTTATAAAATAAAGACTAAAAGTGCTGGAAATACTCAGCAGGTCCAGCTGCATTTGTACAGAGAGCAATAGAATTAACGTTTCAGGTCAGTGAGCTTTGATCAGAAATGGCAAAGGTTAGAAATGTGATAGGGTTTAAGCAAATAAAGCGGAGGTGGGGCAAAAGAGATCACACTGCAAAGTGTTGATAGGCTAGAGTGTCACAGAGAATAACTGAGCAGGAAGTCATGGGGCAAAGGCAAAGAGACTGTGTTCATGGCGTGGTTAAAGACAACACGTCAGTGCAGAGAGGGTGTTAAATGACTGTATAACAAAAGCTCTAGCCAAAAGCACAAAGCTGAATAAACACAGTGGGCAGGAATATGGTGAAAAAAATTGAATGATGAAACAAAGTAAAATTATAGAATCCACTGATGTCGATATTCTGCGATGATTATAATGATAAGAATGGAAACAGGTGATTGCAGTTCCAGACACGGTGAGGATGGTGGAGAGATTTGGAGGATTGACTGATCAACTCAGTCAATTGCTGCAGACAAGTCGAGAACTGAAGGAGGAAAAGTTGATGTTTATTTCAGGCACACAGGATGCCATTTGTGATTTTGATAAGAGCTGATATGGTACTGTGGCAGTGACGGATGTCTGATTGGAGGACTTCAATCATGGAATTCAGGAAAAGATACGCACAAATTAAGGAGGCAACATGTAAAGCTTGGGATGGAAACTGAGTTTGGAAATCGACTAAAGAAAGGGTTATAAAATAAAGACTAAAAGTGCTGGAAATACTCAGCAGGTCCAGCTGCATTTGTACAGAGAGCAATAGAATTAACGTTTCAGGTCAGTGAGCTTTGATCAGAAATGGCAAAGGTTAGAAATGTGATAGGGTTTAAGCAAATAAAGCGGAGGTGGGGCAAAAGAGATCACACTGCAAAGTGTTGAAAGGCCAGAGTGTCACAGAGAATAACTGAGCAGGAAGTCATGGGGCAAAGGCAAAGAGACTGTGTTCATGGCGTGGTTAAAGACAACATGTCAGTGCAGAGAGGGCGTTAAATGACTGAATAACAAAAGCTCTAGCCAAAAGCACGAAGCTGAATAAACACAGTGGGCAGGAATATGGTGAAAAAAATTGAATGATGAAACAAAGTAAAATTATACAAGTAAACATGAAAGATAAAGTTAAAAATAAAAAAAATGGGGGGCCAGTCATGCTCTGAAATTATTGAACTCAATGTTCAGCTCGCAAGGCTGCAGAGTGCCATACTGGAGAATGGGGTGATGTTCCTCGATCTTGCGTTGATGTTCACTGGAACACTGCAGGAATCCAAGGATAGAGATGTGGGCATGACAGCAGGGGTGTGTGTTGAAATGGCCAGTGACAGATAGATCAGGATCATGTTTTCAGACTGAGTGGAGGTGTTCAGAAAAGCGTTTAACCAATCTGCGTTTGGTCTCCCCAATGTAGAGGAGACCGCAATGTGAGCAGCGAATGCACTATACAAATTTGAAAGAAGTACAAGTAAAAAGGCTGTGTCATCTGAAATGAGTGTTTCGGCCCATGGATCGTGAAGAGAGAGAAGATAAAAAGGGAGGTAATACACATCCTGCGCTTGCATGGGAAGGTGCCGTGGGACGGGGACGAGGTGGCGGGGGTAATGGAGCAGTGGACCAGGGTGTTGCAGAGGGGACGATCCCCTCGGAAGGCTGACAGGGAGAGGAAGATGTATTTGGAGGTGGCATCACGCTGCACGTGGCGGAAATGGCGGAGGATAATCATTTGGATGTGCAGTCTGGTGGGGAAAAATGTGGACAAGAGGATCCCTGTCGCGGTTCTGGGAAGCAGAGGAAGGGCTGAGCGCTCAGGTGAAGGAAATAGGCTGGACACGATTGAGGGCGCTGTCACCCACAGTGGAGAGGAATTCTTGGTTATGGAAAAAAGAAAACGTATTAGTGGCTTTGTCGTGCACAGTGAATCGTCACAAGGTTGAACACAGCTTCCAGGGAAACCTGTGCAGTGAATAGTCACAAGTTTCAACACATGGCCTGGGCGGAAGATGCACAGTGATTTATCACAAGATTAAACACAGGGACCAGGGCCTCCTGCACAGTGATTAGTCACAAGTCTAAACAGAGGGCTCGAGGGATCCTGCACAGTGAATGGGGGCAAGTTTAAACACATGGCCTGGAGGAAGCTTGCACAGTTAATAGTCGCAAGATTAAATACACGGCCCGGTGGATCCTGTACTGTGATTCGTGTCAAGTTTAAACACATTACTCGGGTGGATTCTGCACAGTGACTTGTGTCAAAGTTAAACACAGGGCCCGGGGAGATCCTGCACAGTGATTCATGTCAAGTTTAAACACAGGGCCCGGGGGGAGCCGCACAGTGAATAGTCACAAGATTAAACACTGGGCCCAGGGGAATCCACAAGGTGAATAGTCACAAGATTAAACAAAGGGCCCGGGGTGTACCAGCACAGTGCTCTTACCATTCCCTCTTGTAAAGAAAATGGCCAGTCGTTAGATTCTAAGCCTGGTGGGACCTGCTGGAGCGTACCAGTTTTCCAACTCTGTAAGTGAACAGTTTGCTCATACGGTAGAGTTAAATCTACTTCTATACTTTTCAAGGCACATGATCCAAGAGGGCCAGAAATACTAGAGAGCACTACCGATGTTTATTCCCGAGCTCAGAAGGCCAGTACAGAACGCCACAGCACTAAGGGAGGTGAGCTGTCCATGCCTCCGGGTGGATGCCAGTTACCTACCAAAGAAGCAGGTTGCTGACTTTAAGAGCAAATTAATTTGTATTAGCATTCATAACCCAACTAGCACTACTAACACACCGAACGTCTCTCTGCCCCCAACACATGTACAGTGATCTAGGGGGAGAAGTGTATGGCAGACTTGGGGTAGCTAGGTACTGGTGATATGCCTGTAATGTTATCGACATGAACCCAAATGACATACGCTCATATTGACCCCATAGCCTACAGCTTGCAGATTAGTCATCTTCTGCAGAGGGTAAACACACCATGTGACACAAGCCTTGCAGCAGAATAAGTGGTCATGTGTGGGCTTCAGATGCAAAATTAACAGTCAATACCTACTAGTCAAATAGCCTACAACCACTCAGTTCGAAGGCTCACATATGAAGAACAGCTACTTGGGCAAAGTAGTGGGAAACTAGTAACACCTGTCAAATTGGAATTCAGTGGAATCACAGGCTTCAACAGAAGACAACTCCGTATCAGCCATTGCACAATACCCCAGCTTGTATTTATACCGTAGCTTTAAGGCAGCGAAATGTCCCAAGGCACTTCACAGGAGCATTATCAAAGAAAAATTGGCCCTAAGCCAGGGGACATTTAGACCAAATGACCAAAGAAGATATTAGAACAAATGACTAAAAGATTGATCAAAGAGGGACGTTTTAAGGAGTGTATTAAATGTAGGACAGAGAGTGAAGCAGTTTAAAGATGGTACACCGGCTCATTGTCTCTATGCTGTCTCTTCACGGAGCTATCCAGTCATTCCCAGTCCCCCCACTCAATCCCCATAGCACTGCAAGTTTATTGCCTTCACGTTTCTGTACAGTTTCAATTTGAAGTCATTGATTGTCTCTGCTTTCACCACCCTTGTGGGCAGCAGGATCCAGATCATTACCACTCGCTGTGTAAAAAAGTTCCTAATCATATATAGCCTCCATCTCTTGCTCAAAGCCTTCAATCTGTGTCCTCTCGTCCTTGTACCACGAGTTGCAGGGAAAGGGTTTTCGTTCTCTAACGTATCTAATCCTGCCAAAACCGTGTACACTTCCATTAAATCTCCCCTCAACTTCCTTTGTTCGAAGGAGAGCAGCCCAGCTTTTCCAACCTAACCTTATAACTAAAATCGTCTATCCTCTGGCAGATCTCCTCTGCATCATCTCAAAAACAGTCACATTCTTCCTAAAGTGTAGTAATGATAATTGGACACAATACCCCTGTTGGAGCCGAAAAAAAGAGCTTTATGCATGTTCAGCATAACATCCCTACTTTTGTACTCAATGCCTCTGTTCAGGAAGCCCAACATCCCACATGATTTACTAATCACACTCTGAATATGTTCTGCCACCTTCAAAGATCGATGCACATGCAGCCCCTGGTCTTTCTTTTACACACACTCTTTAGAACTGTGTCATTAAGTATATATTGACTCTCCCTATTCCATCTGCCAAAATGCATCAATACTTGTCAGTATTGTATTCCATCTGTCACCTGTCTGCCCATTCTGCTAGCCTATCTATGTCCTTTTGGATGCGGTTCATATAATCCTCACTTTTTGCCACCTCTCCAAGTTTGGTGTCATCTGGAGATTTTGAGATTCTACTCTGTATTCTGAGATCCAAAGAATTTATAAAGATCAAAGCAGGAAAACATTGCTGTCCCACTGACTCTTGGGGAACACCACTGTCTACCATCCTCCAGTCTGAAAAACAATAATTTACTATGATTCGGTGTTTTGTGTCCCGAAGCCAATTTTTGATCCAATTGAACACTGATCCTCCTATTCCGTGAACCTCAGTTTAGTTCACCAACCTTTATGTGTTGCCTTGTCAAACGTTTTCTTCAAATCCATACAAAACAACATCCACCACATAAAATAAAAGCAAAATACTGTGGATGCTGGAAATCTGAAATAAAAACAAGAAATGCTGCAACCACTCAGCAGGTCTGGCAGCATCTGTGGAAAGAGAAGCAGAGTTAACGTTTCGGGTCAGTGACCCTTCTTCGGAACTGACAAATATTAAAAATGTCACAGGTTATAAGCAAGTGAGGTGGGGGCAAGAGATAACAAAGGAGAAGGTGCAGATTGGACAAGGCCACATTGCTGACCAAAAGGTCATGGAGCAAAGGCAAACAATATGTTAATCGTGTGTTGAAAGACACAGCATTAGAACAGAAAAGGTGTTAACGAACTGTGTAATATTGACCAGCAGAGGGAGGCATTATAATAATCATATAATAAAAGCAAAATACTGCGGATGCTGGAAATCTGAAACAAAAACAAGAAATGCTGGATTCACTCAGCAGGTCTGGCAGCATCTGTGGAAAGAGAAGCAGAGTTAACGTTTCGGGTCAGTGACCCTTCTTCGGAAGAAATGTCACAGGTTATAAGCAAGTGAGGTGGGGGCAAGAGATAACAAAGGAAGAAGGGTCACTGACCCGAAACGTTAACTCTGATTATAATAATCATGGTTCTGTGCAGAATCCGCAGGCAGATGTGGTCATTATTGAATCAATGTGAACATTGCGCTGTGCAGGTTTCAACAGTGTGACAGTTAGTCAACTTATAACTCGGAAGTTACAATTTCTGCCTGCATTATATCTGGTTAAGTTTATTTTTATATATATCTCGGAATGATGAAAATATTTCACTGAACTTGTCAATTTTAATGGGGCCCAATTGAATTTCTTTGCTATGAATCAGAGTTTCATTGTTATGTTATTCTCCCCAAACGTCAGGGAGATCATCAAATCGGGACAGACACGTATCAGCCGCTCTTTAGGGAGGGAGAGAATGGATCAACGTCTGAGAAGATTAGTTTGCAAGAGTATGATCTGCAAGTTTCAATATGCATTGTCAAACGACAATATACCATCTTTTGAAATTAGGATATATATATTGCAGTTCTGGGTTGTACTAAATCAGACTCGCTGATGCTCGTGTTCCTGGTGAGACTCGATGTACAAATATTGATGCCTCTAAATTTTAATAGAAATATAGACGGTTCTGGATTGTGTATCGATATTTGCGGGTATTCCATGGAATTGACAGTATTTGATCAAGATCTCTGGGAGTCTGGATGTAACTTCGGAGGAGGGGGGCAAGGTGAATGTCAAAGAATGTACAGATCAGGCATCTGTCTGTATCTGTCGAACCGATTTCCCACACTTACGCCGTCACCCCTACCCCTCCCTCCAAAAACAGTTTCAGGGTTCTCCTTGCCCTCACTTTCCACACCAGCAGCTTCCACATCCAAAATTTTATTTTCCTCAATTTCCACCATATCCAGCGTGATGCGACCAACCAAACACATCATCCCCTGAACTTCACTGTCAGAGTTCCGAAGGGACCATTCCCTCTGCGAAACACTGGTCCACTCCTCCATCACCCCGTCACCTTGTTCCCTTTTCATGGAAAATTCCCATGCAATTGCAGGATGTGTACTACCTTTTACCTCCTCTCTCCTCACCATCCAAGGCTAAAAGCAATCTTTCCAGGTGAAGCACCAAGTTAGTTGTACTTCCTTCAATTTAGAATACTGTTATGAGCAAGAGTTAATTCAGTCTCACAGCTCCACAGATCACAACATATTAGTAAAGTTTTCCAGCTACCAGAAAAATAATCACATTAAACACTTGATTTGCACCCCGTACCACCCCCCACCCCACCCACCCCCCAAGAATAAAGCAGACCAAACCAGGTTTCTTAAACAACAAAATTAATTATTTTTAAAAAATTAAATCTTAAACAATTATGAAACAAATCTATAGATGAAAATATTTTATATCTTATTACTCTTCCTAACTCTTATGCACACACATATACATTCAAACACTGGCTAACCGGGGGGAAAGGATTTTCTCTTTCCAACTGTTTCCTGAGAATAATAAAATAACTTCGTCATAATATTCTGGTCAGATATTCCCGGGTCGGTGAGGTGTCCCAGAGTCCAATAGTCGGATGCCGCTTGAAATATCTACAGGCGGGTTCAATGAACAGTTTGCTGATAGTTTGGAGTTCAAGGCGATTCTTCTGCAGCAGGCGTCACGCAGACCTTTCAGCAAAGGGTGTAGCAACAGGCCTACTTGGATTTTGAAGCAGCTGTCTAGCAATATAAGATTTCTTGAGCTATCTGGGTTTTCTAAAATATAACAGGCAACAGGAATCAGTCTTGAGGCAGAGATTTGTCAGAGACTGGATGCAATATGATTCTGTTCCTTTAACAATGCAGGGCTTCCTTTCTGTAAAGTAGTTTTCCACCACAGAATGTAGCAACTCCTCTTTTCCTTGGTCTTTTCTCTCTCCAGAGCTCTTTTTCCCTCTCCAACCAGACCACAACCACACCGCAAATGTCGGATTTTTTTTTCCAATAGAGGAAAATCTTATTTTTTCAGATTTTCCCTTGTCTGCAAACATAGGTCCCTGCCAGCTCGCTGCAATGCTGCTCAGCTCACTGATCTCTCACTGCGCAAACTGAAACTAAAATCCGAACAATAAGTCATGTGACATTCATAAATCTTCCTGTCATTTGCCTGTTGAGTGTTTGGCAACAGGTGAAGGCCATCTGAACTCAGTTCCAACACCAAGTGTCAGCATCCAATGGTCACAGAAAATTCTTTTGCTCAAACATTTAAAGTCACACAGAATTCTTCGCATTCAATACAAAGAAATGAAAGGTCTTGTGACATTATTGTCTTTGTTGTTTGACTACGAGCTTCCTATTACTTGCCATTTGAATTCACCACCCTGCTCTCACATACACATTTCTGTCCTTGGCCTCCTGCAGTGTTCCAGTGAAGCTCAACACAAGCTCGAAGAAAGCACCTCGTCTTCTGATTAGACACTCTGCGGCCTTCTGGACTCAACATCGAGTTCAACAATCTCAGATCATGACTGCCATTAGTTTTTTTTTAATGTATTTTATTTCATTTTATTTTTAACCATGTGTCAGTTTGGCGTGCTTTTGCTTTTGGACAGAGCATTGCACTGCAATTAATACCCGCTCTGGAGTAATACTATGTCTTTCGACTACAACTCTTAGCACTCCCTTTTCCTTTTATTCCGTGTTATCTCTGTTATTTCACACATCTGGAATTAAAAGTTAGTGTAATGGTGACCGTGAACGGATTGTCGATTGTTGAAAAAAATCCATCTGGTTCACTCAAGTCCTTTACGAAAGGAAATCTGCTGTCCTTACCCGGTCTGGCGTACAGTAGACTCCAGACCCACAGCAATGTGGTTGACTCATAAAATGTCCTCTGAACTAGTCTAGCAAGCCACCCAGTTGTATCAAACCACTAACAAGCCTAAGGAATGGAATGAATCCAGAAGAACCATCCAACATTGACCTCGGCTCTGGAAACACAGCCCAGTCGACTCTGTAAAATCCTCCCTCGTATCATCTGGGGGCATGTGCCAAAATTGAAGGGATGTCCCACAGGCTATGCAAGCAACAGCCTGACTTGGTCAAACTTATGGAATCATACATAACGGACAATGTCGCAGACACCACCATCATCATCGCCAGATATGTCCTGTCACACTGTAAGGACATGTCCACCGACTCTGGTGGCGTAGCGGTATACAGTCAGGATGAAGTTGCCTTGGAAGCCCTCAACATTGACACTGGACCCCATGAAGTCTCATTGCATCAGATCAAACATGGACAAGGAAACCTCCCGCTGATTGCCACCTCGCCTGCATGCCCACGCCCCCCACCCCCCTCCACGCCTTCGCTGAAGAATCAGTGCTTATCCATATTGAATACCAATTGGAAGAAACGCTTCGCGCAGCAAGGGCATAATATGTACTCTGGGTGGGAGACTTCAATGCCCATCAGCACGAGTGGCTAGGTAGTACCACTGCTGACCGAGCTGGCTGAGTTCTAAAGGGCACAACATCGAGACTGCGTCTGTGGCAGCTACTGAGGGGACCAACAAGAGGGAAAAACCTACTTGAGCTCGTCTTTACCAATCTACCTGATGCAGATGAATCTGTCAATAGCAGTATTGGTAGGAGTGACCACTAGACAGTCATTGTGGAGACGAAGTCCTGTCTTTACATTGAGGTATACTCACCATTGTGCTGTGTGGCACTGCCACCATGCTAAAAGGATTGCAAAACAGATCTAGCCACTCCAAACTGGGTATCCATGAGGCGCTTTGGGCCATCAGTAACGGCAGAATTATATTCGACCACAATGTGTAACTTCAAGGCACGGCATATCTCTCACTCTGCCATTACCATCAAGCCGTGGGATCAACCCTCGTTCAATGAGAGTGCAGGAGGGTTTCCCAGGAGCAGTACCAAACATTTCTAAACAGGAGGTGTCCGCCTGATGAAGCTGCAGCACAGGACTGCTCGCATGCCCAGCAGTGGAAGCAGTGTGCGACAGACAGAACTAAACAATTCCACAACGAACAGATCAGCTCCTAACACGATGCCTTCCCCACCCGTATTGCCAGCCCTCCTGATTCACAGGCCATCTCCAAAAGGCCTTGAAATGTCACCCTATTGAATCAGGAAAGGGTTCCAGCCACACGACACACAAGAGACTTGTAGAGAAAACAGGTAAGCCCTTTGGTCGAAGAACTCCATTTTTCCCACAGTTCATATAAAACGCCTCCTCCCCCCTCCCACAAACTTTTCTTACTCTCTTACACCGACAAGCTAACAGTTAAAAGAAAAATCATTCTTCAAACTGTCCCCTCTCAATTGCCTGGATGAGTGCAGGTTAGATTTTAGAACATTACAGCGCAGTACAGGCCCTTCGGCCCTCGATGTTGCGCCGACCTGTGAAACCATCTGACCTGCACTATTCCATTTTCATCCATATGTCTATCCAATGACCACTTAAATGCCCTGAAAGTTGGCGAGTCTACTAATGTTGCAGGCAGGGCGTTCCACGCCCCGACTACTCTCTGAGTAAAGAAACTACCTCTGACATCTGTCCTATATCTATCACCCCTCAACTTAAAGTTATGTCCCCTCGTGTTTGCCATCACCATCCGAGGAAAAAGTCTCTCACTATCCACCCTATCTAACCCTCTGATTATCTTATATGTCTCTATTAAGTCACCTCTCCTCCTCCTTCTCTCCAACGAAAACAACCTCAAGTGCCTCAGCCTTTCCTCGTAAGACCTTCCCTCCATACCAGGCAACATCCTAGTAAATCTCCTCTGCACCCTTTCCAAAGCTTCCACATCCTTCCTATAATGCGGTGACCAGAACTGCACGCAATATTCCAGGTGCGGTCTCACCAGAGTTTTGTACAGCTGCAGCATGACCTCGTGGCTCCGAAACTCGATCCCCCTACTAATAAAAGCTAACACACCATATGCCTTCTTAACAGCCCTATTAACCTGGGTAGCAACCTTCAGGGATTTATGCACCTGGACACCAAGATCTCTCTGTTCATCTACACTACCAAGAATCTTCCCATTAGCCCAGTACTCTGCATTCCTGTTACTCCTTCCAAAGTGAATCACCTCGCACTTTTCCGCATTAAACTCAATTTGCCATCTCTCAGCATAGCTCTGCAGCCTATCTATGTCCCTCTGTACCCTACAACATCCTTCGGCACTATCCACAACTCCACCGACCTTATTGTCATCCGCAAATTTACTAACCCACCCTTCTACACCCTCTTCCAGGTCATTTATAAAAATGACAAACAGCAGTGGCCCCAAAACAGATCCTTGCGGTACACCACTAGTAACTAAACTCCAAGATGAACATTTGCCATCAACCACCACCCTCTGTCTTCTTTCAGCTAGCCAATTTCTGATCCAAAGCTCTAAATCACCTTCAACCCCATACTTCCGTATTTTCTGCAATAGCCTTGCGTGGGGAACCAATAGCACAAACAGATCTGCAGTCCTGTCGCATTCAGCCGCGAATGGTGGTGGACAAATGAACAAGTAACAGGAGGAATACGTCCCACAAATATGCACATCCACACTAATAGGGGAGCCCAGTACATTACTGCAAAAGACAAGGCTGCAATATTTACATCTATCTTCAGCCAGAAGTGCAGGGTGAATGTTTCATCTCGGCCTCCTCCTGAGGCCGCCAACATCACAGATGTCAGTTTTCAGCCAATCTTATTCACTCCACGTTTCATGAAATAGCTGAAGGCACAGAATACTGCAAATGCTATGGGCCCTGACAATATTCCGGCAATAGTAGTGATAACTTATTTTCCAGAGCTAGCCATTAGCCGAACTAAGTTGTTCCAGTACACCAACAACTGTGGCATCCACCATGCAATGTGGAAAATTGCCCAGGTATGTCCTGTCCACCAAAAAAAAGGAGAAATCAAACCTGGCCACTTATCACCTTATCAGTCTACTCTCGATCATCAGCAAAGTGATGGGTGGGGGGGGGGGGGAGAGGGGGAGTCAGTGTTCACAAGCGACACTTGCTCAGCAATAACCTGCTCACCGACGCTCAATTTGGTTCCCACCAGGGCCACTCAGCTCCTGACCTGATCACAGCCTTGGTCCAAACATGGGCAAAAGTGTTGAAGTTCTGATGTGAGGGGAGTGTGACAGCTTTTGACATCAAATCAGCATCTGACTGAGCATGACATTAAGAAGCCCTAGAAAAACTATAATCCAAGGGCATCAGAGGGAAAGATCTCCACTGTTTGGAGTATTACTGAGCACAAAGAAAGTTGGTTGTGGTTGTTGGAGGTCAATCATCTGAGCCCCACGATGAGGAGTTCCTTAGGGCAGTGTGCTCAGCTCAACCATCTTCAGCTGCTTCATCAGTGAACTTCCATCCATTATAAGGTCAGAAGTGGGGATATTCGCTGATGTTCAACAACATTTGTGACTCATAATAAACTGAAGCAGCCTGTGGCCATATGCATCAAGACTTGACAACATCAAGTCTTGTGTTAATAAGTGGCATGTACTATTTGCACCACACAAGTGCCTGTCAGTGACCATCTCAGACATGAGATAATATAACCATCTCCCCTTGATGTTCAATGGCATTAGAATTGTTGAACCCCCACTTTCAATATCCAGTGGGTAACCATTAACCAGTAAGTGAACTGGACCAAACAGGTAAGCACTATGGCTACAGGCGCAAGTCAGAGGTTAGGAATTCTGCCGCTATTACCTCATATCCCGTCTCCCAAATGCATGGTCACCATCTACAAGGCACATGTCAGGAGTATGATGGAATACTCTTCACTTGCTTGAATGGGTGCAGCTACAACAACACACAGGAATCTCGAAACCATCCAGGAGAAAGTAGCCCGCTTGATTGGCACCCCAGCCAATTCATTCCCTCCAGCACCGACGCACAGTGCAAGCAGAGTGTATCAAGAACAAGGTACACTGTGGCAACACACCAAGTCTCCTTCGAACAGCACCTACCAAAGCCACTACCACTACTACCTAGAAGAACAAGGGCAGCAGATACATAAGAACACCACCACCTGAAACAATCCCCTCCAAGCAACACGCCATCCTGACTTGGAACTGTATCATCGTTCCTTCACAGTCGCTGAGTTAAAATTCTAGCACTCCCTTCCTTACAGCACTATGGGTGTACCTACACACCCAGGACTGCAGCAGTTAAAGAAGGCAACTCACACCATCTCAAAAGCAATCAAGGATGGTCAACAAATGCTGGTCTCGCCAGGGGCGCCCACTCCCCATAAATGGATAATAATAAACGAAATAATCTCTCCTGCCTTCCGTCCTATCGCACATCTTAACTTTATTTCTTCTTGACCCCTCCTTTCACTTTCAAAAAATAAACTATGACATTTCTCATCTTTCCCTGTTCTGATGAAAGGTCACAGAACTGAAATGCTAATTTTGTCTCCGCAGATGTTGTCAGATCTGTTGAGTATTTCCCACACTTTCTGATTTTAGGTCAGTGTTTATTGGTTTGCCCGAGTGTCAGATTATTAATAGGGATCCCAGAAAATGGCAGTGTTGGCAGACAGATCCTCAGACCTCTATTTTCATACGTCATCCTCTTCAGCGAAATTCTGAGGAGATCTTGCATGTTTGACATAATTTATATAAGTTATTTGCTGAGTATCAATGCTTACTGCAAGTTCCTTGGTTAGTATTACAATTTTCAGTATGTTCATGTGTAAGTGCCACTGCTTACAAGATTGATCAGTTCCTCGCAGACACAAGGAATTGACCCAATATCTTAAACCTACACCATTCTGAGCGTGTGCTTCAAGTTTCTCTGTCAACCGGTTGCTGTCATCACCCGTGTCTCATATTGAAATTGCCAGTCTGTGATATCTGCAAAACACACCTCAGGTCGAGGAGTCTATCAGATTGAGAAAGGACCGGATACACCTGCAGAAATCAAGGAGCGTGTGGCAAAGTTATGGATGGAGATGGTGAGAGGGGACAGTAACTGTAGTGAGACAGGGACACCAGCAGATGGAGATAGTGAGAGGGGACATAGTAACTGCAGTGAGACATGGACACCAGCAGATGGAGATGGTGAGAGGGGGACAGTAACTGCAGTGAGACAGGGACATCACATTGGGGGATGACAAAAGCACTTCTCCTCTTTGACAAATATTTTATATTTCCCTCCCACTGCGCTGTATCAGCAGCCAGACCTGGAGCCCACACTGAGAGATAGCTCTGTCGTGCCAGTCACTGCACTGTCATCGTGCAGGCACAATTGGAAACCACACCGAAAGCTGACCATGCGTTGCCTGGCATTGCACGGTGAAGCAGCGAGTAACATGAGAAGTCTGAGAACAAGTGATTAAACATCGGATGTATTGAAATACTGCCCATACCCCTTCCTCCCACTCCTGCACCCAGAGATCCACGAACATCTGTCTTCTCTTACATTTAGCTCAGATCTCCACTGTACCTGGACAGAGAATATCCTTGCATGAGGCATTCACATGCCCACACACTGTGAAGGAACTAAAGTTATTACAAAACAATCTGCACAAATTGACACGGATAAACGTATAACTAATATTAGTTTCACAAATTGCACTCAAATTAATATTCATTCATGTGCCACCCATAGTGTTTCCTTGAAGGCTGTGTGTTTTCTAATTCTAGAGCTGCCCCTTTGACCTCAGTGTGGTGGACGCTAACTGCAGTAATAAAAATGGCACTGCAGATATTTACAACCGGAATTTTCGGCAGTGCGACCGAGAGTGGGACTGACTTCTGGTTGGAGCATCTCCACTAACTTGGTGGTGCCTGCATGGGCATCGAACGAGATCCTGTCAAGGGCGCAGATGCACTCCCCTCTTGAAAGAGGCCACCGCCTGCAGCTCCCATAGCACCAGTCTGCTCCCATGGGGCTGCACATTATAACTCACTGATCTGCATGAGAGAAAACAAAAGGACATCAGTGATCCGACCAAAGCTCCTCTCCATTCGAACCACTAAATCTGTCAATGCTGCCTCTCTACTTTTCGAGGCTGGAAGGGATTGTGGAAACCAATGTCCCAACAGCAGCAGGTTGGGCGGTAATCAAAGCTGGCCTGTGTGAGTTGGCGTCTGTGTGTGTGTGTGTGTGTGTGTGTGTGTGTGTGTGTGTGTGTGTGTGTGTGTGTGTGTGTGTGTGTGTGTGTGTGTGTGTGTGTGTGTGTTGTGTGTGTGTGTGTGTGTGTGTGTGTCTTTGTATATTGTCTGGCTCGGTGCCTGGGTTCTGATCGGTGTGTGTGTGGTGTGTGTGTGGCATGTGTCTGTGTTTGTCTTTGTAGATCTGTCTGGCTTGGTGCCTGGGTTCTGATCGGTGTGCGTGTGTGTGTTTGTGTGTGAGTCTGTCTGTCTCTGTTTGCGTCCATGTGTTTGTATATCTGTCTGATTCAGTGCCTGGTGTCTGATTGGTGTGTGTGTGTGTGTTTCTTTGTATATCTGTCGGGCTCACAGACTGGGCTCTGATTGGTGTGATAATGTGATTGTGTGTGTGTGTGTGCATGTGTGTGTGCGTGTGTGTTTGTATGTCTGCCTGGCTCGGTGCCTGGGTTCTGATCGGTGTGTGTGTGTGTGTGGCGTGTGTCTGTGTTTGTATCTCTGTCTGGCTCAGTGCCAAGGGTCTGATCGGTGTGTGTGTGAGTTTGTGTTTGAGTTTGTGTGCACGTGTGTGTGTGCTTGTCTTTGCAGGTCTGTCTGTCTTGCTGCCTGGATTCTGATCGGTGTGCGTGTGTGTGTTTGTGTGTGAGCCTGTCTCTCTCTGTTTGTGTCTATGTGTTTGCATATCTGTCTGATTCAGTGCCTGGGGTCTGTTCGATGTGTGTGTATGTGTGTGTGTCTGTGTTTATGTGTGTGTGTGTGTATGTGTGTGTGCGTTTTTGTATATCTGGCTGGCTCACAGCTGGATTCTGATTGGTGTGATTGTGTGTGTGTGTATATGTGTGTGTCTCTCTCTGTCTGTCTGTGTGTATGTGGTTGTATATCTGTCTGGCTTAGTGCTCTGATTGGGGTGTCTTTGGTGAGTATTTATCTGTCTGTCTATTTTTGTGTGTGGATGTGTGTGTGTGTGTCTGAGTTTATGTGTATGTGTTTCCATGTCTGTCTGGCTCAGTGCCTGTGGTCTGATTGGTGTGTCTTTGGTGAGTATTTGTCTGTCTTTCTATGTTTGTGTGTTTGTGTGTGTGTATTTATCGGTCCAGCTCAGTGCCCGGTGTCTGATCTGTGTGTGTGTGTGTTTGTGCGTGTGTGTGTGTGTGGTTGTGTGTGCCTGTGTGTGTGTGTTTGTATATCTGTCTGGCTCAGAACCTGGGGTCTGATCGGTGTGTGTGTGTGTGATTCTCTTTGTCTGTCTGTGTATGTGGTTGTATATCTGTCTCGCTCAGTGCCTGGGGTCCGATCGGTGTGCGTGTGCCTGTGTGTGTTTTTTGCAACATCATTGCTGGTAGATCTGCTAGTGCTGTTGGGGTGGGAGGGGGGCTGTTGGGGGTTAAACTAATTTGGCAGCGCAATGGTATAAGACTGGAGGTACAGTGGGGGTGATGCACAGTCAAATAAAGAAGAAATCTAAGTCAGTTTGGAAGGCAGAGCAAATACAGACCTGTTAAGGCACGAGCAAATAATGCAAAGATGGATTGCATCTATTTTATTAATGCAAGGAGTCTTGCAGGCAAGGCAAATAATTTGAGGGCATTAATTAGCACATGGGATTATGATATTTTTGCTATCACAGAAACATATTTGTGGGAAGGGCAGGACTGGCAGCTCAGTATTCAATGGTATCGAATATTCAGGCCAGACAGACGAGGGGGTAAAAGAGGAGGTGGCATTGCACTGCTAATCAAGGAATCAATTACTGCAGTAAGGAGGGATGATATCTCAGAGGGATCCTCAAATGAGGGCATATGGGTAGAAATTCAAAACAAAAAAGCGGCAATCATTTGGCTGGCAGTATACTACAGGCCTCCAAACAGTAAGGGAGAGATAGAGGAGCAGATACGTAGGCAAATCTGAGTCAGGTGTAACACTGATAGGTCTATCATAGGGGAGTTCATGTTCCCTCAATATTAACTGGGATATTCTTTGTGCAAATGGCTTAATGGGGGCGGAATTCCTAAAATACATATCGAAGAGTTTTGTGAGCCAGTAGGGAGAACGTCCGACAAGACAAAGGGCAGTCCTGGACCTAATCCGAGGGAATGAAGCTGGACAAGTAATAAAAGTATCATTGGGGGAGCATTTCGGGCTTAGTGGTCATAAATCTGTAAGATTTAAGGTAGCTATGGAAAAGTACCAGTAGGAACCGGAAATAAAAGTGCCGAATTGGGGGAAGGCCAATATCAATATGAAAAACAGGATCTGGCGAAAGTGGACTGGGAACATCTATTTGAAAGAAAGTCTACATCAGGCCATTGGGAGTCATTCAAGGAGGAAATAGTGAGAGTTCGGAGCCAGCATGTACCCGGAAAGGTGAAGGGTAGGTCTAACAAGCCCAGGGAACTCTGGATGTCAAAGGATCTCGAGGATCGGATCAGGAAAAAAAGGGGGCTTGTGGCATACTTCGAGCGCTGAAAACAGTGGAGGCCATAGAGGAGAATAGAAACATAGAAAATAGGAGCTGAATTAGGCTATTCTGCCCCTCGAGCCTGCAGAATGTGTAGGGGCTGGGGGGGTGCGGGTGGTACTGAAAACATGTAATTAAGAGAGCGAAGATGGGACATAAAAACACTGTTGCGCAAGATAAAGGGAAGTCCCAAGGCGTTTTATAAGTATATTAACGTCGAGAGGATAACGAGGGAAAGAGTAGGGCCCATTAGGGACTAAAGTGTCAATCTGTGTGTAGAACCGGAGGACATAGGTATGGTTTTAAATGATTACTTTTCATTTGCTTTGATGATGGAGAAGGAGGATGTAGGCATAGAGATCAGGGAGGGGGATTGTGATATACTTGTACAAATTAGCATTGAAACGGAGAAAGTATTAGCTGTTTTAGTGGGATTTATCGTGGATAAATCCCCAGGCCCGGAGGAGATGCATCCCAGGCTGTTATATAAGGCAAGGGAGGAGATAGCAGGGGCCCTGACACAAATTTTAAAATCCTTCCTGGAAACAGGAGAGCTACCAGAGGACTGGAGGCCACTTAATGTGGTACCATTATTCAAGAAGGGAAGCAGGGATCTAACAGATAATTACATCAGTGGTATGGAAACTATTGGGAAAAAAATTCTGAGGGACAGGATTAATCTTCACTTGGAGAGGCAGTGATTAATCAGCGAAAGTTGGCATGGCTTTGTCAGGGGAAGATCCTGTCTCACAAACTTGATTAACAATTTTTCGAGGAGGTGACTAGATGTGTCGACGAGGGTAAAGTGCATTATGTAGTCTACATGAACTTCAGTAAAGCTTTTGCAAAGGCCCTGCATGGGAGATTGGTTAAGAAGGTAAGAGCCCATGGGAACCAGGGTAATTTGGCAAATTGGATCCAAATTTGGCTTAGTGGAAGGAGGTAGAGGCTGATGGCCAAGGGTTGTTTTTGGGAGTGCAGACGAGTTGTACCGCAGGAATCGGTGCTGGGACCCTTGCTATTTGTAGTGTACATTAATGATTCAGACGTGAATATAGGAATTATGATTACTAAGCTTGCAAATGGCACTAAAATTGATGATATTGTAAATAGTGAAGGAGGAAAGCCTTAGATTACAGGACAATATAGATGTGTTGGTGAGATGGGCGGAGCAGTGGCAAATGGGGTTTAATCCTGAAAAAGTGATGGATAGGAGGGCTAACAAGGCATGGAAATATAAAATGGATAGTAGGAACTAGGAAATAGAGGGTCAGAGGGATCTTGGTGTACTTGTCCATAGATCATTGAAGGCAACAGCAAAGGTAGATAAGGTGGTTAGGAAGGCACATGGGATACTTGCCTTTTTTAGCCGAAGCATAGAATATAAGAGCAGGGAGGTTGTGGTGGAGCTGTATAAAATGTAAGTTAGGCCACAGTTAGAGTGCTGTGTACAGTTCTAGTCTCCACCTTATATGAAGGATGTGATAGTACTGGAGACATTGCAGAGGGGATTCACCAGGATGTTGCCTGTGCTGGAGCATTTCAGATATGAAGAGAGACTGAAAAGGCTAGGGCTGTTTTCCATAGAGCAGAGAAGGCTGAGGGGGGACGTGATTGAAGTATACAATATTCTGAGGGCATTTATAGGTTAGATAGGAAGAAACGTATTCCTTCAGCTGAGGGATCAATAACCAGGGGGCATAGATTTAAAGTAAGGGGCAGCGAGTTTAGAGGGGATTTGAGGGAACGAATTTGAACCCAGAGGGTCGTTGGAGTCTGGAACGAACTGCCTGAAGATGTGGTAGAGGCAGGGACCCTCACGACATTTAAGAATTATGTAGATGAGCATTTGAAACGCCAGAGCATACAATGGTCCGGGCCAAGTCCTGGAAAATGGAATTAGAATAGTTAGGTGCTTGATGGCCAGCACAGACACGTTGGGCCAAAGGGCCTGTTTCTGTGCTGTATTACTCTATGGCTCTCTGATTGAACACCGCACAGTCCCTCTGGAGCCAAACTCCTGTCTTTACATTGAGGTATACTCACCATTGTGCTGTGTGGCACTGCCACCATGCTAAATGGCATAGATTGCAAACAGATCTAGCAACTCAAAACTGGGTATCCACGAGACGCTTTGTGCCATAGGCAACAGAAGTAACAGCAGAATTATATTCAGCCACAATGTGTAACTTCATGGCACGGCATATCCCCCACTCTACCATTACCATCAAACCGCGGGATCAACCCTGGTTCAATGAGAGTGCAGGAGGGTTCCCGGGAGCAGCACCAAGCATACCTAAAAATGAGGTGTCGGCCTGGTGAAGTTACAACACAGGACTACTTGCATACCCAACAGTGGAAGCAACATGTGATAGACAGAATTAAACAATTCCACAACACACAGATCAGCTCCCAACCCGATGCCTGCCCTACTCGTATTGCCAGCCGTCCTGACTCCCAGGCCATCTCCAAAAAGCTTGAAAAATTCAGCCTGTTGAATCAGGCAAGGTTTCCAGCCAGATGACACATCAGATAAAATAACTTGTAGAGAAAACAGGTAAATCCTTTGGTCGATGAACTCCATTTTTCCCACAGTTCATATAAAACTCCTCCTCCCCCTCCCACAAGCTTTGTGTACGCTCTTAAACCTACAAGCTAACAGTTAAAAAATCATTCTTGATACTGTCCCCACTCACTTACCTGGATGAGTGCAGGTCCAATATCACTGAAACTGATTTGCAGTCCTGCCGTATCCAGTCATGAATGGTGGAGGACAAATGATCAACTAACAGGAGGAAGAGGTTCCACAAATATCCACATCCTCACTACGAGTGGAGCGCAGCACATCAGTGCAAGAGACAAGGCTGCAATATATACATCCATCTTCAGCCAGAAGTGCAGATTGGATGATCCATCTCGGCCTCCTGCTGAGGTCGCCAGCATCCCAGATGTCAGTCTTCAGCCAATCTTATTTACTCCACCTGATATCAAGAAATAGTCGAAGGCACCGGATACTGTAAATTCTCTGGACCCTGACAATATTCTGGCAATAGTACTGATAACTTGTGTTCCAGAGCTAGCCATACGCCGAACCAGGCTGTTGCATTACGGCTACTAAATTGACATCTATCTGGCGATGTGGAAAGTTGCCCAGGTATGTCCTGTGCACAAAAAGCAGGACAAATCCAACCTGGTCAATTGTCGCCTAATCAGTCTACTCTCGACCATCAGCAAAGAGATGGGAGGGGTGATCAATCGTGTTTTCAAGCGGCACTTGCTCAGCAATAACCAGCTCACTGACGCTCAGTTTAGTTTCCGCCCGGGCCACTCAGCTCCTGATCTCATTACAGCCTTGGTCCAAACATGGGCAAAAGAGCTGAATGCGAGAGATGAAGGGAGCGTGACTGCTCTTGACATCATGGCAACATTTGACTGAGTATGGCATTAAGAAGCCACAGCAAAACTGGAACCGAGCGACATCAGAGGGAAAGCTCTCCACTGGTTAGAGTAGTATCTAGCACAAAGGAAGTTGGTTGTGGTTGTTGGAGTTCAATTATGTCAGCCCTAGGACATCAGTGCATGAGTTCCTCAGGGCAGTGTGCTCGGCTCAACCATCTTCAGCTGCTTCATCAATGACCATCCCTCCATTATAAGGCCAGAAGTGGGGATATTTGCTGATGATTGCACAATGTTCAGCACCATTTGCGACTCATAATATACAAAAGCAGCCTGTGTTCATATGCAGCAACACATGGACCACATCAAGCCTTGTGCTAATGAGTTGCAAGTAACATTTGCACCAGACAAGTGCTTGTCAGCAACCATCTCAAACAAGAGGTAATCTAACCATTTCCCCTTGATGCTCACTGGTATTAGAAAGGTTGATCCCCCACTATAAATACCCAGCGGGTAAACGTTGACCAGAAACTGAACGGGACCAGCCAGTTAAACGCTGTGGCTACAGACACAAGTCAGCTGTTAAGGAATTCTGCCACAAGTAACTCATATCCTGTCTCCCCAGTGCCTGTCCACCATCTGCAAGGCACATGTCAGGAGTATGATGGAATACTCTCCCCTTGCCTGGATGGGTGCTGTTCCAACAACACTCAAGAAGCTCGACACCATCCAGGAAAGCAGTCCGCTTGATTGGCACCCTATTCACAGCCTCCAACATTCACTCCCTCCACCACCGACACACAGTGGAAGCAGCGTGTATCAAGAACAAGGTGCATTGCGGCAACACACCAAGCACATACCAAAGCCGCTACCCATATGACCGAGAAGAACAAGGGCAGCAGATGCATATGAACACCACCACCTTAATATTCCCCTCCAAGCCATTCACCATCCTGACTAAGAACAAGACAGTCGTTCCTTCACTGTCGCTGGATTAAAGTTCTTGCACTCCCTTCCTGACAGCACTGTTGGGTGTACCTACACCCCAAGGACTGCAGCAATTAAAGAAGGCAACTCACACCATCGCAAAGGCAATCAAGTATGGTCAATAAATGCTGGTCTCGCCAGGGACGCCCACTCCCCATGAATGAATAATAACAACAAAAAATCTCTCCTGCCCTCCATCCTATCATGCATCTAAATTTTATTTCTTCTTGCCGCCTTCTTTTCACTTTGTAAAAAAAACAGTTACATTTCTAACCTTTTCCAGTTCTGATGAAAGGTCACAGACCTGAAATGCTAACTCTGTTTCCACAGATGCTGTCAGATCTGCTGAGTATTTCTAGCACTTTCTGATTTGAGATCA